>NC_069120.1:52176417-52776417 GCF_025612915.1 Magallana angulata
ACCGATCAACTTAAAATCTAATCGAGCTCCGCAGATTTGTCATTTTCATGATTTTATTTTGGAAAAAGTACTATTTGGACTTTGACAAGTGTTTATAAATCGATTTCTATTCTGCTATCATTTAAATCTTCATCGTTTTCTAATCTAAGGTTCTTTTGATTCCGATCACTTAGTCATGGTGAATCTTTTGAGAAAAGGAAAATTATTACTGTAGCAGACAGAGATTCGAACACTTCTTAAATAAACAAAAACATTCGTGAAAAGCATGAAAATTAAATTTACTTCAATTTGTACACCTAACAATACTAACAGTTCTACTTAACAAAATCATATCATATGCACTTAATCATAACCTTATTCTCTACATGAGCATTTAACGTGAAAAATCACGTGAAGAGTGTCTATTCACGTGAAGAGTGTCTATTCACGCGTGATTAATAAACACAATAACCTGCTGTGGAATAATTTCGTTTCTGGTGAAGCCACTTACCAACAGAAACACGTTGTAACAATGAAGAACCCCCGCCAGGTAGTGGAAACACCGGTCTTTTTTCCTCCGCGCCGCCCGGATGTGGATCTTCCGACTGTGCGCCGCTGACCTCTGTGACGTGTCATTCGAGGTCATGCTGTATTTCTTCTGATTTGTACTCTTTTTCAGCGGCTGAAAAGTAAAAAAAAAATTATTATTATTTTTTTTTGGGGGGGGGGGGGGGGGGTTCTATAGTGGTTTTCTTTTTATCTTAAATGAATCAGTAAAAAATTGATAGTTTATCAATATATCTATGTACATTCAAAGTTAAAATGTTATCAATTTAAACTTATCAATAACTGTTATATAAGAAGTAAAAAAAAGTATAATTGATCGATATATATATACTTCTAGTTCAAGACATACGGTTCGATATTTCTATTATACGTCATTTCGATAGATAGATAGATAGATAGATAGATAGATAGATAGATAGATAGATAGATAGATAGATAGATAGATAGATAGATAGATAGATAGATAGATAGATAGATAGATAGATAGATAGATAGATAGATAGATAGATAGATAGATAGATAGATAGATAGATAGATAGATAGATAGATAGATAGATAGATAGATAGATAGATAGATAGATAGATAGATAGATAGATAGATAGATAGATAGATAGATAGATAGATAGATAGATAGATAGATAGATAGATAGATAGATAGATAGATAGATAGATAGATAGATAGATAGATAGATAGATAGATAGATAGATAGATAGATAGATAGATAGATAGATAGATAGATAGATAGATAGATAGATAGATAGATAGATAGATAGATAGATAGATAGATAGATAGATAGATAGATAGATAGATAGATAGATAGATAGATAGATAGATAGATAGATAGATAGATAGATAGATAGATAGATAGATAGATAGATAGATAGATAGATAGATAGATAGATAGATAGATAGATAGATAGATAGATAGATAGATAGATAGATAGATAGATAGATAGATAGATAGATAGATAGATAGATAGATAGATAGATAGATAGATAGATAGATAGATAGATAGATAGATAGATAGATAGATAGATAGATAGATAGATAGATAGATAGATAGATAGATACAAGTAGATTACCCAGGTACATATATCTTATTGTTTTCAAAAAATGTATATCTCAGACTGATTGTTGATGTAAAAAAAATATGAGTAAACACCCTTTCCCGTCAAGGTGTGTTCTATTTGTATAAAAAAAAGATGAATCAAGTATTATTTTCTCCATTCCGGTGGTGTATAAATTCTGCCATAAACGTTAAAAATAAATAATACTATGAGTACGCATGTAATAAAACGTCGCGCTATTACAACACCGTCATATCGCATTTCATCAGAACTGCGCTGTTTTGGTTTTTTTTTTATCACGGGAGTGGCTTTGCCTCGGCGCGTTATACAGGGATTTAGGGCAAAAAATCCCCGATCTCGTCAAGACTGCATACAAATGCACCGGTCGACAATCTGCTGTCAAATTCAATAAAATTAGAGAAAAATGCGAAAAATCAGACACTGAACAAGGGAGCGCTTCCTCTTTAAATGCCCGCCTGTTCAGGGCAGATGTTGAGAAAGGAACAATTCTTATTTAAAAATTCGGCAGCAAGTTTCTGTGTGTCATCAATGCTTCATTTCTAAGTGGCTCAAATAAATACTGGCTACAAATGTAGAGACGAGCGCTCAAGTGCCCTCTCAACAAATACCATTTACACTAGTGCATGGATATTTCATCATTTGGTAGCTATTTTTTCTCTGTTCATTTTTTTTCTTAAACTTTCCATTGGCATGATATTTCGGGAATGGGCTTCATAACAGTTATACACACACTGGTTTGTACTTTTGAGATGGAAAAAAAAAATTAACCTATCGTTTTAAATCAACCCAATGGCCAAATTGACAGTTGAGCGATTACTGTTCCACAGTTTATTGGTCCATAGTGTTCACCCGAGGAATATTTTGAATGCGATTTGATCTATTAAAATTGAAAAACAAAACCAAATAAAAATATTGTGTAGTCCTAGGCCCTTAAAATAAAAAGACAAAATTAATTAAAAAGTTAATGTAAATGATAAACAGCGAAGTCTGGCGCGTTTTGAGGTAAACCAAGACTTACACGTTCTAGAGAGTCTGTGGGTCCGAGTGACCGCTGGATGCTGGCCTCGCAGTGCCTGACCAGGTTAGCTACCTTGCCGGTGGTCAGTTCTATCGACTGGTTTAACTTCGACGTCATTACTCCTCTGTGACAGAGCTTGTGACTGAGGCGCTAAATCACACGCTGTACGACGACCGGATGTTGCTCGTGAAGAATCAAGCCTTAATAGTACATTCCCTTTGGATTACGACATGTGCCTGGGCCATGTATGAGTTGAGACCTTACGCAATAGTGATTCCTTCCCAGATAATTTATTGAATTTGCCTTAAAATGTTAAAAGACGTATTTACTCTTTAAAAACGTCACGATATTAAAAGAACGTAGAAAAAAGAGTTGGCCAGGTAACGGAGACACCTTTCTGCACACTACACCGAAAACGACACAGGTGTGAAATCAATGAAATCACTGCTTGTCACTTGTATAGAAAGGGGGTCAGCGTTATTTTGGTATAACCACGCAATTAATTTATCTTCAAAATTGTATTTAATAAATGTGAAAATTTACGTACATTTTCATCATCTTTATCGAGTTCATAGCCCTAGTCAGTGGCCGAGAGATGTGTTTTCAGTGAAAAACAAATCCCAACAAATTGTTTTCCCATATATATATATATATATATATATATATATATATATATATATATATATATATATATATATATATATATATATATATATATATGTCACATTTTTCTTTACTTGACAAGTGGTAAACATCGTCATCTCGCCTAATTCAAACCATGCCCTTAAGGCCCTTTACAACGGGACTCATCAATCAGCGATCTTATTTAAGGAAGGAGGGCGTGAACCAGTTTAATATACCACCACACTAAATGTTTATACCCACAACCCCTCCCTTGGGTCTTGCAAGTGGTCACTCACATCTCGTTATCATAAAAACTACTTAAACCCAGATACAGTCAATTTGAAATGTCGACTTTAGGGTTCAGTCAGAATTTTGTCATTAAGCGAGCGTAGACCTCTGCCACATCACGAGTTCTTCTCTCTTTTTTTAAACAGATTTAAAAACGCAACTTTGACCAGATCTCTTGACCCGCGAGAGTTTAACATCCGGATTGTTAGTTCACTAGAAGGGTGCAAACAGGAGACGCCGACTCAGTATAAGATAGTCAATATCACCGAACCATAAACAGACCAACGTGTAATTGTTTCACTAGGTTTAACTTAAATTGTTAATTTCAGCTACTATCAATATAAGCATCAGTAACATCATCAATCTTCAATTCTACTTTCAATGAAACGAAACACTGACAAAGGCACTTGCAATAAATCAAAAGCTCCATCAATAGCGCCTGTATCACGGTGTTGACACAGTCCCCAGCTTGATTGACACCATTACTAGACACTCTTCATGGAGTTTACATTTCGTCAGTGGGTTTTTAAATGTAACACTCGCCCTCTGTCCCCTGCATCGATCCCCAGCACTTGATATTGTACTTACAGCCTCTATGTAAACACGAGTATCGAGCTCCGCATCACCCCTGTGTTTGTCTATGTTTATCACTGATGTTGGGGCCTAATTCTTACAATGGTCACAGACATTTTACATTTTTAATCCATTAGCAGCACCCCGAGCAAATTGTTTTTCCAAGGAATAAAGCACGTCCATACTTTAAAGACGTTATTGTTGTACAGCAAGGCGAATCATTGACGGAACCTTTGTTTAACCAATCTGACAATGTTTCATACAATGCCCAGGCTTGTATTTGCAATCATTAGCAATTTCTGGAAGTGAAGTTAAAGCAAATTTGTTAAAAAAAAATTACATTAAACAATATCCTACACAGCTAGGTATATATAACATCTAAATTTTATTCTGCTTGTCGTACCTACGTTACAACCTTTGTGGGGGTTTTTTCTCAAGCAGTCTCAGGCTGTCATTGTGCTGAAAACTTGGCCATCTATTGTACTTTCAGTTCATTGTGCTGTGAGCACATGGTCATTTGCCATATAAACGTTGTGGCTGTAAACACTGACTTATGCTGTAAACCCGCCCATCTGTTGCGCTTTTAGTTCAGTGTGCTGTAAGCACTCTGTCGTGTGGCATATTAACGTTTAACAGTAAATGTGCTGTATGTGACAATCAACAACACTCACACTGTCATACTGTCAACGAGAGGTCATATTTGTGGGCATATTGCCTTCTGTTCAATCTTTTTTCAATTAATCTATATTTATTGACTAAAATACGTCTTTAATTAAGATTTAACCTGTTATGTCAGTGCTTTTGGCGACAAGCATCTTCCGTTTGTGATTATCGGAAACTGAGCCGATTTACGGCGTACTGATTATATATTCTTTTGATTTCTACAAGAAGTCTACGGCAATAAGTTTCCCGACACTTGCAACACAATGTATTTATCGCGAATTGATTGTAATCATAGAAACCAATCAATCTCATCGCCATATTGATCTCCTTCTGCTAAACGCATTGTTCCCAGCGTCTTTCATGTTTTGTTTATATTGTTTGATGTTTGAGAAATTGCTTGCGCACCTGAGCACTGATGAAAGATTCTGATCAATGAATAGTCTTTGGCAGCCCCCACTTGATACAGATTGTGAACACTTCCTAATCCTCTTCTAATCCTTTTTTTTTATCTTACCAAGTTAAAACAATTTCTTTTCCCTTTTCCAACAGAAAGCAGAAATTGGAGTGCTTTTACGTTGTGGTTTTAACTGTAACTTTCTAAAATTAATTTAGATTAAGATATATTTTTGTAAAATCAAAAATTAGTTAATTTAATTAAAACGCTTACGAAAGTGGCATATTAAGAAATTGATATCTCTGTGGCAGAAAAAATCAATACCATCATAAAAATGATCCACTAGGATATATATGAGGAACAAACGCCCTAATTATCATAACCATATGGCTGCATACTCCTATGCAATTTATAATGCTTATCAAGTGAAGTGTACACGAATAAATTTAGGGGTAATTGCTAATACACATTCAGATAACAGAGGATTATCGACAATCAATTACGGCGACCGGCCCTGCCATTTCACATGGTCAATTCCATATCCATCCATGTTAATTATTAATTTGTGTTCGAGAGCACCTAACTGTCCATTTTGTTTTATCTGCCTGTCATTATATCGCTAATCTATGAGCATCGCAAAATTAGGGGCCCAAAATATTCACCTCTGCTTTCTATGAGAACTGAATCTATGTAAAGTGACAAAAGGTAAATAGTCATGTACATGTAGATCAAATACTTATCATATTTTCAATAACCCCCACGCCCTCCCTTTCAATGACCCCCCCCCCCTTTTTTTTTTTTTTTTTCTTTTTTTTTTTACAAATTTAAATGTTAATTTCATAATTACGTTGATTCTGATATTGAACAATAATTTACTTTCAATCAGAAACATTTTGGATGGAGTCATTCCCCACAAGACTTATTTTTATTTCCCCCTTGTCGCCCCTGGCGGTCAATGGGGGTCCACAGATAACACTCCTGCCTCTCAGCGTCGGCTTCCTTTGTCCGTCACTAATCCATTACATCACCCAGCTCTGGCCACTATAACCTAACGCAAGCTGACACAGACTAAGAAAAAACAAAACTTACCTCAAAAACTTCGTTGAATTCTGCCATTCCAAAATGATATCACTTTTCCAAACACAACGCGAAAAAAATAAAGTTTTGTTGAAACGTTCAAGACTCCGGCACTTGGTTGCTAATAAGAAACATGTGGTCGTTACATAGGGGACAGGGTCGTAAGTTTCAGCATCGCAAAAGTTGTTCCCACGAACGTAGCGCACGGGGTGTTTGATTTCACAAGAGTTTGACAAACAAGCGACAAATATTAAAATTGATTACTCGAAACAACATATACAACATTTGCACATCGTTAGTTACTGAGAGTTGAATCACCCCTGTAAATTTCATCACATCCAAACTGCCCGTTGTGTCACTAGAAGTTCCTCGCGCACCCCGCTCTGGATACATCCAATCTCGCGCGCGATTCGTCCATTAACAATCTAGACTCACGCCCTTTGTCGCAGTTCGAAACTAAATTATTCAATAAATTCGCCGCTGCATCTGTTTATTTCAATTTAACACATTATCCAAAAGAGGCGACTTCCGTATTCTTGGCTCGAGTAGATCTATGTTCGGCGGCCAGTGCTCGGAGGCTATTAGATGGAGTCTGCTGGGGAAAACAAAGCGGCCCAAAGTCCCTCACCCCACCGAGAATCACCAGTTCACGGTAAGACTATATCACATCTCTCACTCTCTCCTACAAAAATAAAATGATGATCTTCAGGGATATTGATATTTATCTATTTCTGGGGGATTTTTTACCTTGAAATCTCAGACGTCATTTCACAAGAATAAGTAACAAGTCAGTTTTTGGGTTGTTTCTTGACAAGATGATACAGTTACTTTCATTTGCTATACATCATATTTTTTTTCTTTCTCGGTATGGTGTTAAGTAGATATTTTCTTGAGAAGGAAACTTGTGAGCAAGAGCTGAGTTTATTGATTACAAGACGTTAAAATCTTACCTTTGAATAATTAATTGCTCTTTATTGCATGTACGGCTCTTTCTTCGTTATTCCCCTAAAACTGCTCCGTCTGAAATTTCCGCCAAAATGGCCACAGCACAGACTAAGATCCGTAGTCTTCTCCCAGACACAACCCGCTGGAATTCACGCGTCCGTTCCCTCGGGTATGGCGTGGATCTCGGACCTTTATTGGCTGGTTTCGGGTCAGGAAGTGTTTCATATTCTACATACTGATAATAAAGAAATCCACGTCATCAATGAACTATTGCAGAAATGAGTTTTTAAGAGGCCTTTGTTTGACGCTGATTAGAATTAAATTTGTGAAGACTCGGGATAAGTTTTCTTCTTCTCATTATCCCCCGCCTCGCCGTATTGTAACCCTCAGCATCAGATGGCCAGGGTTTGGTTCACCCGACACCTCCCTCCCACAAAGAGCGCGCTCTTTGCCGGGAAATCCCTGGGCTCTGAAGTAAATGATACCACTGTATTTGATGTTTCCTGACGGAGATTTAATTTGTAAAATTATTGATAAAAAGGAGTAATCAGTGAGACATGGAAATGCCAGGTAGACGAGGCATCACGTTTATACCTGACCAAGGTGTGACAGAACAAGGTGTACATGTACAGGTAAAGTATATGTATTTAATAATGATCTTGGATCCTGATCACAAAGAACCGATCGGTTCCTAGGAAACGAAGCAGCTGCTTTGCTCTCGTTTTTCTTCGAATAATTTGGAATTCGTTGTGACAAGACTTCATCAAATTAAACTGTATTTTTTTTAAATACTATTTTTTTATTCATTTGGTGCTTGTGGAGACGTGTCACCGACCTGGCAAATTTAAGTATAAAAATTGCAATATATTGATAATAGATTATAACAGATCAATGTCGACCAACTTAGACTGTACTGAATATATAAAGATACAGTAAAGCAGTGGGTATAGCTCGAAAAGAGAGGCGGGACAATAGAATCACCTGATTCTTTACTTCTTTTAGATATTCTGTAATCCGTGTGTAAAGAATCAAAATACAATATGTCACATCCTTTAGTCACGATTTGCTTGCCAAGGTCATCATTTGATATAAACATGGACTATTAAATTCGGTAAGTAATTTGTCGGGTATTCTGGGTGTTTTAAAAAGAATTTAAAAACAAAAGCAAACCCACAAAACAAAATAAAGCAATTAAATGAAGAAAAAGACACATAACAAAGAAATCATTACGTCTAAATTGTTAAAATGATTCAATCGAGAAAATTGCAACAAGAAAGATTTTACAAAAGGTGGTGGTTTTTTTTTTAAGAATAATCCGGAGTGGGCGTTGAATACTTGTTTAGCGTTTTGTGTGATTATATGTCGTTGGTTATGACTGCGTAATCACGGTAGACTCGAACCAGTGTTAGAATGGGATTTTTGACAATGACAATTTCTTTATTCTCTGAACTGCATAAATTACAGTGTTGAGAAAAATCACAAAAAATTTGAACTATAATACATATAACATGCGCGGATCCAGAAAATTTTTCCAGGGGGGGTCCGAAGGATAATTGTGTTTGCCAGGGGGGGGGGGGGGTCCGAGGCATATTTTCGCGATAATTTTACTATGTAAATTTAATAAATTTTTATTTTCCAGGGGGGTCGGGACCCCTCCGACCCCCCCTCTAGATCCGCGCATGTATAATACATACATTGCATGCATTGGAGTGACAATACAAAAGTGGGGGGAAAAAAAGAAAAAAGTATGATTAGCAATTAACCTAGAGAGCTAACTCTCTCAATTATAACTTAAATGAATTTGCACAGATTAATCAACAATTTTTTATTATTAGTATTAAAGAGTTGTTGAAAATTGTAAACATTTGTTTGTGTGTAGAAGTATGAAGGTATGTATAAAACTCTCTTATCTTTAATTGTTATATCTGTAAAATGAAATAAATAATGAAATTCATCTCCTATCTCAATAAATGATTGAGTTATTTACTTAGTACATTAGTAACATTTATTTCTCAAAATTAGATATAAATATACATGTAGACAAACTTTAATGTAACACAAATCCAAACCGTGTATATATCTGTAATGAGACACGGTCACACGTGTACACACATATCGAAGCCTTTTGTGGTGATGTGTACATTATCTACATGAACTGTCTGAACATGTGCATTTATTTTGTTTACCGAATTCGTTCAATAAGACATGTAAGATGTATAGAAGGATTTTTCCTTCGGGCTTTATTGAATTTGATCACCCCGACCGTATTTGGTCACCTGATTATATTCAAAGAATGATTTTTCTTAATCCTTAAATGAACGCATTATTTCTTGTTCGACTAGTAACACAAACTAGCAGAAAAAAAGAATTTGGGGTACACGTCAGCTCAGGCTCAAAATTGTTACTGGATGGATCCGGCTTATGATAGATTTGATCACCCCCGACCGTATTTGATCTACGTATTCAAAGAATGATTTCTTATTACTTATATTTATATCATTTTTAGCAATTGTACGATTAAATATTAAAATAATCATTGAGGAACTGTATTGGACTATACATTACAAAATTGATTCGTAGTGTTATCACAGACAGAGACACTTGAAAATGTAAATATATCGTTATAAAAGACTGTAGAAATTTTCTAAGATTGTTAAAATATCAAATGGGGTTGGGATAAACATCCATAATGCAATCGCAAAATAGAATCGCTGTAGAAATTATTCCAGTTCAGTTCGTTTTAATGGGTGCGAAAATGAGTAGTTCTGTTTTTGTAAAGAATAACGCGAGTTCGTGTCAATTGATAGATTACTTGATATTCATAATGTTTGGCTTAATCAATTTAGCTGATTTGAGTTGAATCCGATATTTATAAAAGCTGAATATTTCAGCAAGCAATTAAAAGATACTTTGTCGTCGCATATTTCTGCATATAAAGTGGGGTTTTAGTTGGTTATATATTATTGGAATCGTTGTCTTTAAATAATCGGCCATAAATATTTTTCACAATGTGGTTCTCCGGCAGACACAGATGAGTTGTTTAATGGAATGGAAGACCAAGAACTATTATAGCGCGCCGACATCGCGCGGCCGGGATGCTTTTTATTGGCGGGTTATATCAGGCAAAATTATTAATGCAAGCGTAAATCCAAGATATTCCATTTCATCTGTTAGCTTTTACCATTTCCATTAGCTTAATTTCATAAACCTCTTTTGGAATGCGATGGTATTTCAAACGTAAACTCATTGAAAAAGGTCTCGCGTCCCGTGGGGCCCAGTTTCCCGTCCGGACGACTCCCGAGGGGTCAATACAACTTAATTAGAACTTAGATGCCTTAATGGCCATGAATAAACGATATTTATTTAATTCTTTTCCTGGGAGATGACTCTAAATCATAAATGAAAGGCACAAAGTGAAAAAAGCATGGCCCAACATCGATTTGAGTGTTTGAAATGTTACCGGGTACACAGTTACAAGGGGCGAAGTCTTTGAAGTCGTCTGCTTTAGGAATCGTAAATTGGACAGTAAACTTCCTGGGAACACACGTCTTCAAACGCGTGGACCAAGAATTAACGCAGTAAAGTAGGTGTAGAAGCCATCGTAGAGGGAATGATCCGGCCGCTCAAATTACGACGTAATTATGACGTCGGCACGATTTGACTTGGTAATCGCTCTCATCATTTTCTGTCTTCTAAAACACAACCTCATCGATTGCTTGTGCCGCTGATTTCAGACTGTCAAATCGACGCCCATTTCCCCGACAATTTTATTACGTTTATACGGCCAAATCAAATTTACCACCATTTATGAATTGTCCTTTTTAACAAGAACTATGAATACATAATGACGTTATTATTTCGTCAACCAAGCCTTGTTAGCTTGAAATTACAAGTTATTACGGACCCATGGACCAAAACCAGACTGCTTGATCGAAAAAAGGTCGTTGCTGCTTTCTGGGTAAATTTAAAATTGTACTTAGCCAAAGCATCCTTGCTTTGTCTTTTGCAAGAAATTGCTATCCATTGATATTTAATAAACATTTTGTTATTGAATCTCCGTATTTTTTACAATGTGAGAATGCATTGATAAACTTCTCCTTCCCTGGGCTCTAACCATATGTAACTGTATCCCCTGTTATCAAATTATATTTTGTAGAAAAAATATTGCCTATAGACAAAGGCGCGTTTATTTGTTTGCATTGTACGAAGGCATTGTGTTTGCACGGTTTGGAATTGTCTCTCAAGATATATCATAGATCTTTTTAGAAAGGAAATGGTCGTTAGTCTTTAAAGCACCTGTAAGTTATAGAACTTTCTAGCTCTCAGGCTCTTTTATTCTGAACTCTCCTTACATTTTGATTGCAGCAATTTAATTACAGAGAGGCAAGTCTTATGATATTTTAGCTTCCTTCACATTGTCATTGAGAACTTTACAAATTCTGTTTGCCTCTTATATATTATTGTCAATGCTATACACTGAATAGTGTAGAACGGACCAATTTCTAAACCTGAACTCGAACAGTCGTATAGCTCTCTCCATATAAGTTCAAATTATGGATATGCCCATAGAAGATGTCTCAATTAAAATGAATGTTCTCCATTCATGTAAATTCCTCATTTCTTCGTAGGCCAAGGAACCACTAGTGTCTACCAGTTAAAACCCACTCGGCAACGAACAAACACAGTATTCCAGATCAGTACCTCATGTGCTTGTGGACTAGACCTCCACTACCCCCCCCCCCCCCCTCCTTTTTTTGTTTTCTGAACTTTTTAAAAAAAAAATTCATTTCACATCTTTGACAACCTCTATCTTATATGCATCTCAAGTAAAAGAAATATCAAGACTCTGCTGCATTTTCTATTCCCACACATTTTCCTGTATATACGGGAAACGAGAGTAAATAGAAAAGGCCACCGAGTCCTGATATTTCGGGGGGGGGGGGGGGTCGACTTGAGACGTATATAAGAGGTTGTTAAGGATAAGGAATGAAAAAATAAATATCTTTTTTAAAGGAAGAAAAAGAGGATTAGCGCCTTTTCCCATTATTTCGCCTACCCCCGTGTTTGAACAGAAAGTACCTGTTACTAAAAATAGATACGGGTTCCTGTAGTTACAGGTACTGATTTTATAATGGTGTCTGTAACCACTGATTTGTCATAAATTCAGAAAACCTGCATCAAAAATGAATAGATAGAACTGCCTTAATTATAAAGACAGTTGATATTATGTCATTTCTGATATAATACTTTAATAGGAGTCTTTTCAATATATGCGGCTGTAGTCTGTCCCAAGTTATTGCTTCCATCACTTTATGATGATTTTTAATAAAAAATAAACATACCTGTGCAAGAAATACAGCTGAAATCGATAAAAGGGATATATCCAAGATATCTTCATTGAACAATTATCATTTTTCACTCATTAAAATTCACAGGAACGAAAACAAATTTCTTACAGAGATTTATAATGGGAAATGTTTACATCTTTTCTCCATTCGGAAGTACTCGGGATACCTCGCGCAATTTTTCAACGTTATCATCCGGGCTTATTAATGGCTAGTGCAATGCAACATCCCCGTAGACTTTCTATTTTTTGATGTGTATTGAAACCTGAAGCGGTAGTATTTATGATTATCGAAATGTCAGTCAAAAAGAGGTGGAAGCAAAAACTCGGGACAGAGTATAGTACATACCGGTAGTTGTATAAGATAAGTCACTAATTGAAATAGTTGTCTAATTTTCAGCACGAGACCACGTTAAACCAAAATTAATTCAATGTAAACGTTTACTACAACACCTGTAGAACACAATTTTAATCAGATTTCTTTGGTTTAAAGTGGTTCTAACAGTCAAATATCCAACTTTTTATTGCATACAAACTATTTTTCTTGAATTTCTAACAAGGCCCGAATATTTAATTTTAATGATGCCGTGGAAGATAATTAAGATTCTTTTAACACGGAAATTGTGTGATTTGCGTTTCTTTGAATGTATTTTATTTAAATATTGTATAATTTTGAAAATGTCTGATGTTTGCAAATGGGAAAATAATGCTGCTTTACCTTTTTTTTTTGGGGGGGGGGGGGGGGGGAGGTAGTGCATGGTCCAGTCAAAAAGCACATGTGAACAGTACGCAAATATATCTGTTATAATTATCACTAAAATACACTTCAATCACAAAATTAGTTGATAAAAGATGTTTTTGTTTACTCTAGTGGACAGTTATAAATTCGTTGATATCCAAGCATCGCTTGCTTTGAACATTGTGTTGTGGTCTGATGCATCTAGTCTGTTCCATAGAGTGATATGATAGTAGTACAAAGGTTCTAGTACACGTTGTTTCAAAAGGTCACCAGTAAGGGCTATAATATATGCGGATGTCCCTCAGTGTGCAATGTTAATGTCGTCTGCTCGATGTTCTTGTACACGTCAAACTCTTATGTTGAAGAGTGTTGAGTGAATGTGGATTTCTTGTACGAGAATGTCTAAATCTCAAGTTTTAAAGTAGTTCTCAAGAAACAATTCCTCTTTACCCAAAACACATCGGTTCATTCTCTGTTTCATTTTCAGAACACAGGAGTGTTGCTGAAGAGGTTGAGGTATGCAGTGATGTATTCAAAGAGAAGAACAAGCATGATGAGTAATTAAGGACAGGATTGTCTTAGGAGCAGTCCCAGGTAAGAATTAATTCATCTCATTCATTTGTAACATCTCTAAGGGTCCTCATAATTTTGTTCAAAGTTCAGTAACTCTAGATGGAACTTCAGCAAACCTGACGTTAATCTATTTTTCTATTAAATAAAAATAGATACCCTTTGCCTAATTAAAATACAAAGTCAGGTGCCTCTGTTCGAAGTTTGCAAACAAAAAATTGCAGTAAATAGCTTTAAACAGGTTGGGACCAGTCACCCGTATGAGTTATAATAGAATATTTGGGAGATAAAATCACAAATGGGATATAATTACATTTCTGGTGCAAAAATTAGAGACTATTTTGATAAAACTACAATATATCCACATTAAGATAGGTAAAATGACACACAGTTGTTCTGCAACTCTACTATTTGGGGAATTAATCCCTCGGTAGATCCGATCAATCTTGTAAACTGTAGCTTAACAAAAACACAATGCTTACCAAAAATTGTTGCATTTGATGCATATTTAAGTGGATTTATATGAACAATTACAATTTAAAAACCTACATTTTTGCACTCAAATTTATATTCCATTTGGGGTATTATATCCCACACTGGTATTATAACCCATGTTTGCAATTGGCTCCAACCTATTAAACTAATAACAATGCCCTCTTTTATTTTATTCTGGTCATTTATTGTAAGAGTTTATATTATTACTCAAAACAAATCACAAATGCTATTAGAAATAAAAATTCATTTTTTACGTAAACAATGCAAAATATTTTACTGATCAATAACCACAGATTGCACCTGTACAGCTAGATTATAAACTCTGTTTATGAAATATCAACTACACAACAAGGTCATGTCTGTCAACAACACAGAAAAAAAGTAACAAAATCATCCTCATGATCTACAGAATGCAGGCAACACTCAAATTGGTCCGTAAAGTGGTCACATGATCAAAGGGATGCTAGTGTCAAAGTTCATGCTGTTATATAAGATGAGAAAAAAAATCACTCTCACCCAAACACAAAGGTACTCTTGTTTTGGGTGTACATTTGTATCTCTGACGGCACAAATATATCAGAGGTTTAGCAAGTGTGATGAAGAATGATTATGATGACTTGTTTGTTGGTGAAGGGTAGGCAACTCTAGTCTCTATGATAAGCTCCGAATCCTGGGTAGCGGCTCCACCAGTCTTTGGTATTTGTTTGTGATTTGATTTGACCAATGATGACCGTGTTTTACAGCGCTAGAGTGAGGAATGGTTACAGTGGGATTTTGATCCCGAACAATGTAAACATCACATGATCAGACACAGCCTATGTATCACACAGCACATGTATACAGACAAAAATCATAGTAAAATATAGGTCACTGTCCTAATATATATCCTTGATTTACACAATGAAAGACCACTTGACTCGTAATCCACACAGAATTGACACTTTTTTCACACACACACACGCACCTTTCTTCCTTGGTTGGCGGACAGACACACACAAAATGAATTACACTGGCTCTGTGAATGGGGACAACACATGGGCTTCAACTGGAATGTTCCATGGAATGTGACGGCATGATCTGGGCGGGAATGTTCACTGGTCCTGTTACCATGGTAACCTGCTGCCCATTGGCAGTGTGTCATTGCTGACATTGAAACAATGTCAGTTGCTGTCAGTTTTTGAGATCCTCTATCATTTATCTTGTCATCTCTTGAAAGTTTTAATTGTCGGTTACATATCCTCTTCATCAAAACTGGTGTCCGTTTTCTTGACTCTGGCACACAGGCAAAAAGCTATGATGGACCCAACAACCTAAAAGATCAGTCATGAAAAATTACCCATTACAAAATACGAGTTGATTTTCATTGCATTAAGTAAGAGATAATCTTAGATAAAAATTAATAATCATGATTATTTCTCTCAGTTTGATATGCAGTAGCTAGGTTATAAAATTCCCCTTTTGAAAAGAGGCACTAGTTCAAGCAAAAGAGTAGCTGCAATAATGTAGCCCTCTCCGATTTTTTATATCTGATGTTTACTGGAGAGGGCTACAATTCCATAGGATCTCCGTAATGGTGCAAAATTAATTTTTTAATGCGACTGACTTCGGTCTGAAAAGATCGATTTTATATTTGACTTCCTTTAGATAAAATGATTTTTTAATTCAGGTTGAACAAACTAACCGTATATAAATCAAAACCAGATAAAACACATCAGCATGTTTACCAGTCGTCTTTTTCAGCAGCCATGACAGTTCTCGCGTGATTTTATGGGATTTACGCTTGGAGTTTTGATGGGCTTGATAACATGAATGTCAGTGTGAATAATCGATCTTACCTCGTTCTATCACTAAAAAATCATTTAAGGAAATGGTATATAAAGGAAAATTCATATTTACCGCGTTAATTATGTTTAAAATAGGGGAATTCCTATATTCAGTTCAAGATCCGCTCCTAAATTCTCATTGGCTGTCCCAAAATAAAACCGGTCAAGGTCAGTAAACATGGCGGACAAATTCAACTTGCGTTGTTGACATACACGAAAAATAACCGATATATGGACTATACTTGATATTTTTGGATTAATTTATGCCATAGACATCCACAATATTTGAGTTCAGGTAAGAAATGCAGATGTTATTGTCATTTATATACGATTTGAGACGAAATCGTTGCGGGAGTGAATCACTCCCGCACTTGCACCATTACGGAGATCCTATGGAGTTGTAGCCCTCTCCCAAAAAAAAAAAAAAAAAAAAAAAAATCGGGAGAGGGCTACATTATTGCAGCTAGCAAAAGAGGAGCAACTCTCTTAGAATTAAGAGTTGTTGCTCCTGCCGTGAGGACCTACCAGAAACAGTGGTACACCAAACGCCACGCCTCCCAGGATTAGAGAGTACTCCGTCAAATATTTCTTCACTTTTTCATAACAACCCTAAAATATGAATTATTTTATACATGTAGCAAAAGGTTTCTCAAGGTCCAAACTCATTCATGCCTTTCTTATGAAAAATGGGTTTTTATTGGTTTTATATAGTATTTTATTTGCACTGAAACTGGTAAATGATGATGCTGTTGAGATGAAGGATTTATGGAAATATTTTGTTTGTCCATAGCTTTGACCTTGGCCATATCTTTTGAATTTCTAAGATTGATTTGTCACAAGCCAAGAGTTTTTTAAATGTCCATTCTATTTGGAAGTAGACTTGGCGTGAGAAATGAAAAAGCAATCCAGCAAGCTACTGAAAAATCTACCGGTATTTGTTTTTTGCTGTAAATATTACAGCTACCCGGTACATTTGATAGAACTCAATGATCCATCAGTCAGAATTACCTCAGTGTGCAGGTGAGATTCAAATTTCTTGGGTAGTTGGGCGGGTCCATAGTTGGGCGGGCCTTTCATGATGATGCTTTGGCCTTGACATTTCTGTTTGTCGGCCCCTTCTATACAGCAACTCTCAGGTACCATAGGATATTCTGTTTCATAAACACACCATTGCTTTATTGCTAATCACATGTACATTGTCAACCAAAAATCAAAGCTTTAAATGAATTTTTATTCATGAAGCTGAGAAAAAAATAATCAAAATATCCACATTTTTCAAATAATCTTGATTTTTAACCAGATATTTATATATATAAAATATATGTATAGATATACCAGATAAAAAAATATCCAAATATGTAATAAAAGTTTAAAATTATCAAAATTTGATTTTACAAGAAAAATATTTGATGATTTGAAATGCAAAAGCTTCTTATTCAGAAAATTTTACATTTTAAATTATTCAATCATTAACAGAAGAACTTGTCCGAAGCTGTGAAAGGTTTATTATATTGTAATACACAAGTTAAATATTAAAAAGGAAAATAAGAACATTCAGATTACATGCAGAACTGGTAAGTGATGGATCAAATGCACAAAAGTAAAAAATGAAAGTTCTCAAATCAAAAAAAAATATTACAAGATTATACACAAAAAGCCTCAAGCTGATAATGCAGGTCTCTAACGAAAATATCAGACAAAAACAAAATTGCTAAAATCAAAAAAAGAAAAAAAAAGCAGACTTCCTCCACAGTCAGTGCATGCATACCATCTCCATGACAACCATGCCCCGCCTCTCACCTGAGCACACCTGTATGGTCTTTACCTTGAAGTTCTCAGCCTCAGGTAACCAGAACCAATGATCAATTAGGCATACAATGTAGGACTTGTCTGATAAACCTTCCTATCATGCAATGAACCGTATAAAATCTGAGCTCCATCACCCTACCTATTGGGGACATGCAGTTTTCTCTGTTTACTGGTCCCATTACCAATATATCTATCTAACACTAAGAAAGCTTCTCAGACTAGGCAGACAAGACTGTACTTAGTTATGCTGTACAACTAAGTAGAGTATTGTTACATTCCTTATAAACATAACATCCTGCAGTATATACGGACACAGTTAAAATATCCAACAGCATTACCAACACCACTAAGAGTTAACAATGGTTTTAACTTGGAAGCTTTTAACATCATGTTTTCTAGTCATACATGACATCTGATCTACGTAGCAAAAATTCTAACTTAAATTAGACTTCAATGATAGATTTCTATCTGACATTGAAGCAAAAGTTAAGTTAGGCCATTGAGAAGCTTTACAATAGGCTGACACCAGTCTGTACAACAGTCAGGCTTTCCGTAGAATTAACAGAGCAGCTCTCTGCTGAACTGGGCTGATGTGACAGGCCACCTTTAGGAAATTATTTGCTTTCTCCTGCCCAATTCTCAGAGGAAAAAGTACCCAATATGAGGATTATTATTTAGAGTCTGGACACCCTTTCTTCTTAAATCCAGTTTTATAATCAATCAAAATGATTATAATTTTTGAAATCAAAATTACTGAATTTCCAAACCTACAGACTCAAAGTTCATAACAGGAGACGGGAGAGGGCAAACAATATTTTAAAAGTGGCCCTGCTGTAGACGGTGGGGCAGTAATAGAACAGGAGAGACTGATAACTTACTTTGTGATTTGCTCATGTACCAATTGGTGCTTTTAAAAAAGTCCCAAGACTTGGCTCCTCGTAAGTCTTCACCGTCCTCGTCCAAACTATAGGGACCACAACACTCAAACTGATAATTCAACATAAGCCAAAAATAAGAAATTAGTAAAAGCAAAAATCAAAATGGTGGTGACAGTTAAGGTTCCCCTGTCCGGTGGTGAGGTGTTGCCCGGAGGAAGGAGGAACCACCTGACTGGTTAGCTGTCCATACAACATAAACTTACTATTATGATCACCCCGTAGAATGTACCAAGCACTTGTTAATTTATAAAATGCCCATGAAAAATGAGAATCAGCTTGTCCGTGTGCTCCACAGCACTGAAGCTGGTAGAAAGAATAAAACGCTCCATTTAATACATAATAAATGTAATACTGATAGAAACATGTCATATAATCACTTTAAAATTCACAATTAAAAGACAATTAGAAGAATAACATTTTACTGCCTATTTTATACTGCTATGGTTTACCCGTAATAAGAGTTATTTCCCTTTGAGCACTTATGCTTTTTAGTACACCATCTGCAGAACATTAGTGCACATAATTTGATTAAACTGGGATTCCAGAAGTGTTAGATATTTCTAACTTGTTCATGCTGAGTTTGTGATGTGTTTATTTTTGTGTTGAGTTTCTAATGGTTATCATGTTTTATCAATTTTGATATTTTTTAAGCAAGTCTTTCTTGCTTACTTCGTTATTCAATTCAGTGCATATATAAGCATCTAGTATACTTCACCTGTCTGTTAAGTAAAGTTTGTGTCGTTTGTTTAAAATATGCTGATATGACGGAGTTTATTTTATTAAGGTCAGACGACATGTTCCTCGATCATCTTTTTTTGTATCTCCTCGTGATAGTTTCAATAAAAATTATTTTTTTTATAATGATTTTTTAAATTATTAAAATTTACTTGTACAAAATGTATATGGATATATGCTTAGATGGCCGAGTGGTTAGAGCCGTGGCCGCTCTCTGCCAGGAGAGTAGGTTCTAGAGGTTGTGAGTTCAAAGCCCGACCCAATGTAGTGAATTTTGCTGTGCTGTATTATTTATTTATTTATATCAGCAATTCAAGTGTATCTTCAAGATTATATAAGAAACTGCATTCTCTAGTATTTTGCAGAAATGCCCAGTAAGGTATCCTAATTTTTTGCAAGAAAGCTTGTCAGAGTAGTAGTAAACCATTAACAAATTCCTGGAAAATGTTATATAAAATTGAGGAATATGTCGTCTGACTTTAAGCTTGTATTTTGTGTTTAAACTGTATATTGTTCATAATTCTTATACCCAAATGTTTAAGCATGATATTTCAGACAGTATTTTTAGCAGAGTTTGAATATTTTCATTTTCAATTTTCAAATTGTGAACTAATCTTTGGATGTACATACAATACATACTGTGTAAAATGCTGAATGTGGGATGTATACTATTTTTGTACCAAGTCTTGTAATAAATACTATGCTTTTGCTGGGACATAAACTGTCTGAGATGTTTTGGTAATGGAGTGACTTGAACATACTAGTATACTGTGGGTTTTTGCTTAGCTCGAAAATAAGGAAATAGACTTGCTCTCACTGACTCAGGGAACTGGAATCTTGCTGACTCCCTAAATGGTATACTTTAACTGTATACTATGTTTTAAATACTGACGATGTGAAAAAAAAAATTTGTTTTGTGCTGATTTCTGGGACAATCTTATGAAATGTATACTATGCTTTGTGCTAGGATATATACAGTGTTTGTTCTGAGTTTTTGGGGTGTGTGCTAACCTTTCTCTGCATGGAGTCCCAGGCATCGGTGATCAGTCGATTTGTGGTGTTTCCTCGGACATCCTGTCCGTACTGGGTCTGGAGGGTGTACTCCAACTTAGTCTTGATGTCCTCAGATATCTGACAGTCACATAAAAACCTCATTGATATATCAAGTACCTCAAGTCATCAGTTCACAACAGTTTCTTATTTCACAGAAAGAAACTCACATATATATGAAATCAAGAACCACAAAAAATCAGTTACACAGCATTTTCTTATTTCACAAAAAGAAACTCACATATTTAAGAAATCAAGTACCACAAAAAATCAGTTACACAGCATTTTTTACATCATAAAAAAAACCCCTCACTGAATCACTTATACTGGGATATTTTTCTTATAAATCTGATTTATTATAAGCCAGAAAAAATGAACCCATTGATATTAATGAAAAGTTTTCCTTGATATTTGGAATGGGTGGAGAACTGGTAGAATCATCAAAGACCTTTTCATTTGACCTGGGAGAAGCAGAGTAAGATAGGTTTATGCCATATCTTAGATGGCTTTGAGCTAATACCTGACTGTTCACATCCCACTGTACAAAACTTTATGATAATATAGCACGATATACCAGTATATATATATTGTTACATTGCAAAATCAAATACATGTACAAAAGTTTTTGGAATTGGTGTGATTATAAATACGTAACAGGCATGAATTTCTAAAAATAATTTAAAAGATAAAAATACAGTAAGCTAGTGAGGGAAAAAAATCATGTCAAGAAGACTCAGGGACTTTAACATTGAAGCAGAATCTAGCAATATAAAGACTGGTGCTGTGCTGAAGGTGTAGAAGAATTTGCCTTCATTGGTTAACACACGTAGTCTTTCTTAGTCTCCTCTCTTGTGACATTTAGGTACAGAATTGATAAGAAAAGTCTGCTTATGCTACCATGTAATTTATCTGTAAATTTTCTTCATTGTATAAAGCTTCCTAAACTGTGAGCCTAACTTAGTGCTAGCATTTATATGAATAATTTACATCTGTAGTCTTCTGATGGCTAATCAAGCAGCTTATTTAGATTTTCTGGGGTAACCGCGGCCTGTAATGATGTTTCTTATAACTTTCACTCCACTGTTTATGAATTCAGAATACCTAAACATTCTGAATATCCCTGTGGTATAACCTGCAATTTTTGTGTAAATGAAGCTATTTAGTCAGCAGTGTAAAGGGGAATTTTATATTAAACAGTTGATACTTTGGAGGAGAGTTACAGAGGTTTATCTTGAAGAGGGACTCTGTATCTTGTCAGGGAGGCATATGCTTACACACACTCCAGGATTTGGTTAAATACTCACATTTTCTCGGAATAAAAATGCCATTGCTCCCCCAGCTAACAAGGCCATGAATACCAGGGCCAGGACTACTCCATACTGAAATCAAAACCAAAGTCAGTCTTTGAGCAGGAATGTGAAATTCAAATGCTTGTTTATGCACCAGGAAACATCATTTAATCAGCTTGATTTCTAAAAATATACACCAATTATCAGTTATCTATTTATTTTCCTTTAGTATTAACTATTTTTTGTTTTATTATCTCATACAAGACTTCAAACAGCTTCTTCATTGATACAAATCATTTAGTGCTAAGTGTAATGCATATTTTTTTCCTATGCAGAATATCTTTAATCAATTAAGGATTAGTATGATGAGTAAGAAACTAGGAGATATTAAAGTGACAGCTGCAGAGTTCATGATGTGTATGAAAATTGGTTAAACAAAGTTGGTTTAGCCAGAGTTTGATATCATGAAGAAATATGTACAGAAAGACAGAGAAGCATGACACACTGCAGTTTGCAGAGGAAGAAGCTAAAATATCTTGATTCATCAAGATGCTAGCCATTTTGTACAGATATTGATGATTTTAGTACAGATGCGTTTGGTAAATTAGTGAAGAGAGAGATAGTAAATGCTCAATGAATCAAGAAACATAAAAATGAATCTCATTTCAAAAGCCCCAAGGAAGCAACAGCTAAATAATCCACGTCAGATAGAATGATTTAGGCCAGACGCCCCTAGGAGGGCTCCTTATTATATCAGCATTATCTAATGTCTCGTAAGGATGCTTCATAAGGCAGGCTCGATCAACAGAGGACCAGCAAAGCAACCAGATCTTGTTATGGCACGGACCATTTGCTTGTAAATCTACTTCATACAACTACATCAATATTCCTTGATTTAATTCTGAAACGGACAGAGTCCATGAAGAGAGGAAAACAATTTGATCACAGCGAAGCTGCGGCACAGTCCTAATTGTCAAAACAAGCCTTATGTAGAACGGAGATGTAGATAATAACATAAACGATGAAACAACAGCAAGATTTTTTTATGTTGTTGTCCTTCGCTCGGCTGCAAAAATGAAATAGCTTTAAAAAAAGAGTCTTACACATATGATCAGAGTCTGTCGTAAAAACCTAGGAATGAAATAACAGAAGGATGACAATGATAAATCAATAAGGTATTAGGCTGTGTCCGTGTGCATCTATTGCAAAAAAAAAGGGGGGGGGGGTTAAGGTTAGGAGTGAGGTGATGGGATATGGTTGTCCATACAGTATGACAATTTCTTAATGATCTCAGTAATATAATGTGAACACTTTTGTAGTATGCTTTTCACTCTTGTATACAAGCTACAGGTACCCTTACCATACATTGTGGTTCATAATAATGGCTTTTGTAATGTATGAACTATACCATTTCTATTATACACTTGGTGATTTAATTTGAATGTTCTTGGTTTTTTATGAATTCTTCAACCATTTATATCAGCATCATCAGTCAAATCTTCGATACTGGCAAACCTATTTATTCAATATTGTACTTTAAATGATTAGTTCAAAAGTACTGTCTCTATACCTGTACAACAGTTTGTAGTGATCTACGGGTATGTTACCTGTTCATTACAACACAGTCACCTAATCTCTTCTGTCTAATGACTGTAAAATCGATGACTTCTGAATATACCTCTAATTAGAACTGAACATCAAGAGACAGTCACAATTCACATGCTGTGTGAATCAGCCATTGATCTGGCCGGCTATTTTCAATGAAAGTTATTGATCGGCCAAGGGTTGGTCCTGAAGATAGCAGTAAAACGCTGACTTTTCTCTCTCTCTCTCCAATAGCGGAGGACTAAGCCAGTCCTGTAATCAGGCGAATGCCGATACTGCTTTAGTTCTGGCTGGCAGATACCTTATGTCACCATTAGATCAATTGACATGTTTTAATGCTCCATTACCGCTGGAGTACGAAGACACATGGTCCTTATCACCTGATTTACGAGTAACGACATCTCCCTCTCTCATACACTTTGCTGCTTCAAAAACCAAACATGGCAGTTTTATTACCCATAATGCCAATGGTTAGTTCTGTTTCAAGGTCTGAAGTAAATGGTGATACTTGGATGGGATATTTTTCTTGTTAATGTAAGACATACTGTCACCATGCATCATTCTGATATACTTACAAATCCCAGAATGCATCTGTCCTCTCTCATCGTGCCACAACATCCACAGAAGGCGAGGAGGGCCACTAGTCCCCCACCCGCCAGAATCATGTAGGTCCCGATCTCAAACATGTCCGAGTTGATGATGACGGTGATTTCGCGGGCACTGAAGTCGGTCACTAGGAGCCAAATCCCCACCCCCAGCAGCCCACAGCCCATGATCTGTAATATAAGGAGACAGGTTATCTCAAATCACAGTGAACTCTTTCCATACATTTGTTCACTGTCAGACAAATGATGTACCCGGTACATGTATGTATTATACTTCTATGACAAGTTCCCAAGTAAAAACTTTGATATCAAATCACTTTCAAATTGCAACTAAATCATTTATATGTGATTTGTAAGTAATTTGTTTATCAAATAACTAACAAATCAGTTTGTAGAAGAATCTTTGTAGGGTATGATTTGTTCACAATTTGTTAGAAAATACAATTTGTAACACTGATTTCTAAGCAATTTATTTCAGGGATTTATTTAACTTGGATCTTGGATTGGGTGAGGGGTATGAGAAATTTTTTTCGATATTTACATTACACAATAATTGAGTACCCTGAAGATCAATCTCATTCACAAGTTTTGACTAATTGTTTATGGGAATTATATTAATATGTGATATATCAGGCTAAAAATGAGTAAGACAATAATCTGATTTAATTAACTAGCAACCAGTATCTCCATGTACTTCACACTGAAATAATTGTACAAGCTGTGTTCTGTTATTACATGAATGTTGTGTGATCCCTGACAAATGTCTGACATAGTGTGGGGTTGTGGTGATAATGGGAATCTAGTACACGATGCAGCTGTCTCTGTCATTACGCGGGACAATCCGTGAATAACAATCCGGGAATAGTTGATGCAACACCATCATTATCAAACCACTGAAATATTCATCAATTCCCCCAACAGACTGTTTACATTGCAAGGAAATCAAACAGAATGACATGAATTTGTAAATGATTCAGATACCAAATACAGTTTTTGTTTATTGAATATTGATAGCGCTGTATCTACTAGACTTCATATTGTATCAATGTGGCTGTTCCAGTAAATATCACTACTCCCTGAAGTATCGCAGGTGTTTCAGGTGTTAGAACCATGAACATTATTCTATTACTGTTTTAATTTAAATATAAAATATGTTCAGTACTTCTCAAATATTTGTGAATATGATATACATATAGTACTTTTAGCTATATTTACATATTACAAGACTTAAAAGAATTACAATTAACATTGTCACAATGTAATGCATTCCACAGACACTTACTAAAATTATGATTACATAACAATGTAATGCATTCCTTTGATACTTACCAGAACTACAACATTATAACAATGTAATGCATTCCGTTGATACTTACCAGAACTACAACATTATAACAATGTAATGCATTCCGCAGGCAAAGGAAGCAGCTATCCCGTTCCTGTTCAGAGGTGACACTGCGGATTCTGTGCTCCCGCCGGTGCTTGATGTATCCGTCATCGACATGGTTCTGATCCGGTCCACCCCTCAAAGGCTGTAAGTAAAAGTAACAAAGTCAATCAAAGTGTAAAGTAGCTGGGTAGGTTTACAGGATGAAACAGGGAAGTAGGTTCAAAGTAAGACTAACTCCATATGACTGAGGATTCCAAATAAAAGTGGTTAAGTTTCAAAAAGAAATAATTGCTATGGCTTCAACCTGACTTGGACATATCTTGATATACACCATAAACAAGGAGATATGAGATATCAAATATCAACTGACTCAGAGATGAAATTTGTTGGAGAAGTAGCACTAAAGGAAACTTTTTATAGAATTTGACACCTTTAAATGAAAACATGAACACAGTTAAAAACATCATGGGAAAAGATGCACAAAAAATAGCATCAGTAAAAACCTATGACCATACATATTTGTAGAATGTATATTGCATTTGCTATTATCAGGTCAGGCACAATCTCTTGATTGAACTTCATACCCTTAAATACCTGGTAGCTATTTAGCTTTAAAAGCTTTCGAAAAATGTTTGATTAAGCTAATCA
This sequence comes from Magallana angulata, assembly GCF_025612915.1. Taxonomy (NCBI): domain Eukaryota; kingdom Metazoa; phylum Mollusca; class Bivalvia; order Ostreida; family Ostreidae; genus Magallana; species Magallana angulata. Next base: position 52,202,678 of record NC_069120.1, read on the forward strand.
AAATTGTTATTGCAATACAAATCAATATAAAAATAATTGGATTGACAAGTGTGCAAGTTAATAAATATTTCAGCAATACTTTCTATGTCAAATACGGCATATGATAAAATACAGTCAAAAATGGTACACTGGTATATTTCTGCTATGTTAGATATTAATGAAAAGTTACATATTAATAACCATCCTGTTCAACAAAATACTGAGGTTTCATTAATATTCAAGGGTATCAATTTTCTTGGATAAAGTGAAAATCACAGTTTAAAGGATATGTAAATTCGTGGCCAAAGACCTTATCAATACAAAATGTTAATAGAAATTGCACTTCAATGAACCTTAAATTTTGTGGATCAACTTAACAACGGAATCCACGAAAATTGGTATTCAACGAATTCATATTGATGAAACCACAGTAGTTGTTTATCAATCAGGACTTTGTTTATCAATCAGGACTTGTTCCTGCTTTAACATACAACAAAGCTTTTTCTTTATCCTTGAAAAAAAGGAATAAAATGCAGCAATGATTTTATTTAAAATGCAGAATTTTCAATATTTTTTTTATGTGAGTCTATCAAAATAGCTAAAATCAAGCTATATGAAAAGGGTATTAAATGATGATTTTATAGCTAAATTATTAAAACTACAAAACTATTGTGCTGGGTCTGTTGGTAGAACTTTGCTTTAATCACTTTCAGCAAAATGTGCATCAAAGAAATAAGATGAACAACAGAACAGCAATAGTTGTATTAATACACAGAGCTCCCTGCAGCTGAATTCAAGAATGTAATTTTCAGTCAGACTTATGCACTAAGCTGATTAAAATCTTTGAATTTCTGTACTTCTTAAGTTTATGTATTCTTTGTGTTCTTGGGTAAATAATAAATTATAGGGGGTAATTTCATCCCCTATCCCCTTACAAAATGAAATTCCATTCCCCATGATAACAAACACAGACAAGACACAGCAGGTAACTAAATGAGAATTGGTCAATATACAGGTGTAACATGTAGAATAGAATAACATCATTATGAAATTCATCAAAGGTTGCGTAATTACATGTACACTTGTAATAGTGTCATCAGCATTGGGCGCAGGCGCCTAACATCATCAAACATTAATTACTGGACGCAGATTGTGCCGTAAGATAGCATCACCCCGATGCTGAACAAACACCAGCTAGTAAATTTCCCTAAAATCCTAGACCAAAAAAAAAAGCAACAGTCAAACAATATTACACTCAAACTAATCCCTTGAAACTTGCTATAAATTGTGTTTCTGACATCGGGAAATATTTCAAAACAAATCAGATAATTGGAAAAAATTTCTTGGTCTGACTCGTTTTTTTCTTGGATTGATGTAATTTGCTGCGATTACATTATAGAGCGGTTGAGCCGCTGGCTTCCTAGGCAACGCCACGCTGTAGTGTTTACAGCGCGCTACAAAACAATTCATTTTCCCGAACATTTATAGCAATCTCTCCCGAGCGTTGATAATATGTAACAGAAAGGTTCACCCGTAACAAGCAAATAGTCGGTGTTCTGTCGCGTACAATTAGAACATACCGCATGCTGTCGTCCGTCATTAGGGATGCGTTCATTATAGAAAGAAGCTCCCCTAAACTCCACGGCTAATTGACAATTTACACACGCAGTGGTATTACGTAACCGCAACGGGAGTTCTGTACCCCCACAAAAATGACATAACATGTTAGTTCTAAACAAATCTGAACATAAAGTTGTAATTCTGTCAATCTGAAAAAATAACAACCCATTAACATGAAAAACGTGCGTTCGGGCTACGAATATGAAGTAAATTACGAAAAAAAACCTCCCGTCTTCGATCGAAGTAAGGAAGTGCTCCATTAAACGGATATTAAGTTATCATTAGAATAAAACACACCAGTATTTTCACTGTATCGATCTACCCTTTCATACATCAATAATCTAATGTTTTAACATGGCTTGCAAAACAGTTAAACGGAAAATCGATGGTTTAACGTTTGCCTAGCAGGCTGACATTTTCCTATGAAGTTCTGTGTGATATCAAACAAACTACTTGCCGTGCTTTCAGGTACAGGTTTCTCAAATCCATAGAGTACCGTATTCCGTTTATTTCCAGTTCCATAGTCAGTGTTATATTCCATGTCCGTCGTTTGGTCGTCTGTCGCTCACTACCTGCGAGAAGTCGTCTGCTGGTTCATTGATTCCAGTCCGCGCACGCGGGACTTCACCTGCCGAATCCAACGCCAGCTTCAGCACCACTGGAGACCGGCAGCGTAAATCGTCCTTAATTGAACAGCCTCCTCAACTAACCCAATACTGTCTTAGGTATCGATCCGATTTCACGCCAAACACATTATTATAGAAACTTAATCATACAAAAGTTTAACCTTTCTCGTACACAATTAGATCATAAAGAAACCAGGTTCCCGAGGGACAAATATTGATGATACTAATAATATACTCCACTAGATATTTACTAACAAATTGGAAACGATTAGCGCTGGACCAATCGTAGCCGGCGGACGGGACTGAGGATTTTCATGTAAGAGCTCCGTTATACGTCATCAGATATCATCCTTGATGACTGCTTGGGGCCTTGTGTCCAAACACCATGTTTCCAACACCCGTGTCTGTTCCATGCGCAGTGTATGATACACAACAACGCGCGTACACAATATACACTGGGTCCTCCAATATCGTGTAGCAAGGATGAGGAGAAAGCTCGGGTTTCTTTGATGAACTGAATCAGTCGGATGCAGTGTTGGCTGTAGGGAAGATGAGCTTACATACAGGTGGTCAGTTCATTAATACACGGTGGTCAGCCTTCACAACAAGCCGTTATATCTGTAGATACCAGACCCCCAACTGCTAGTACTGGGGGAACAGTTATCTAAGAGGGTGTAACATTTCTGTGTGTACTGAAGACCGTTAGATGTCTGACACCTGTAAATACTAACATTCTACTGTCTGTTAGTTCACCACAGTGGGCTCGGTGGCACTTAACACCTCTGTACTATCTGAGGGCTTGTCTTAATTACAAACGACAGATACCAGTGAACAGGGGCTTATACTTCATTTCATGTAATACTATTAATGAATTTACCAACCTTACAAATAGCAAATTCTCTCTCTCTCTCTCTCTCTCTCTCATTATTTAGTTTTGATCCCTATTCCTGACTATGGTATCTTTTAACTTTATCTTTGAGATCAGCTGTTCACACACTCCACGGTTAGACCGTTGCTTTGTGGTGTACACGGTCCGCGGGTCCCCTAACCGAGGCTCGACCTGTGTGTACACACACCAAGATAACACCCCAGGGCAGGCAGGTCTAACTCGACCACGACACAGCCCCGTGAGAGGTGAGCCATCAAGTTATAGGTAAACACCGAGGTTCCTGTTACCAGAAGTCCTGTAAACTCCGTATCTACAGACTTTTACAGCCCCGTAAACCAATGTTTACTAGTACATTGTATATACGTCCCTAGTTTTACCTCTGGTTTTTGACGACGATCATAGACAATGTCAACACCAGGGGTCCCCTAAACCTCGCCTAACACGGTACTACAACACACTAGTATACAGCGTCACCGAACACGGTGCAAGCATTTTGACATACGGTGACCTTCTAACCTTATATACAAGGTACTAATTTTCTCCGTGGTTCCATGATCTCAAAGAAGGACTTACCAAAGTGTCCGCAGAGTGAATATCCCTTTTCTTCATTTTCTACACAACAATAACTATAGTAGGGGTCAATGTCTAATCCGTCTTGTTTACACCTATACCAAAAAGCCAGGCAATCTCAGGTAAAAACAGTCACGTGGTCTCATTCAAATTCGCCAAATCTGACAATGTTGTAGACGATTTAAATTTAACAACAACCACAGGTCCAACAAGTCAATGGCCCCAATGCACGGCTCTATTTGGTTACATGTATTTGGTCATTTGAGAAACTTGGGGCTTTAGTTAACTTTTGGTGTTAACGGTGTACAATTAATCTGTATGCCCCTTGGTTAGTGATGCGTGCCACTGGGCATGCATTCTACAAGTCATGTGTGACAACCTCGTCATTATCTCCTCAATGCTTTCTTTCGTTGCGGAATGTCGCACAAATTGTGCAGTAATCAGTTTAGCAATGACTCCAAGACGAGTTTGCTAATGAACTTTTGTAGGTCTTTAAAATCAATATGATCTAGCCTATTTGAGACTCGGCATTGATTACAAGACAAAATTGCATCCCCTTATGAGGGATGACGATATTTTTCGGTATTTTTTATATTCGTTTAAAGGGAGATTTTTTTTTATCTCTGGTTGTGGACAAAATGTTATCAGCGCCTTGTTTTTAGAACTGTCAACACGTTTCAAAATTACAATGTACAAAATGTTTAAGGAAGTACAAAGTCCAACAACCAAAAATATCCACATGCCGTGCCACGAGTGACATTATTCATTTATTGCATGATTGCGAGGGAAATATGAAGATTTACTCCCTTAGGAAAAATCATATTTCCTGAGAGAAATATGATTTTTCTGGGGGAATACATATTCATATATCTCCCGAATATTCGTGCACTTAATTGTTCATTATACCCAACGGCAGGTGATAATTTAGAATACATCGGGTTCCAGTCGTTTTTAGCTCACCTGAACCGAAGGTTCAAGTGAGCTTTTCTGATCACCCGTTGTCCGTCGTCCGTCCGTCTGTCCGTCTGTCCGTCCGTCTGTAAACTTTTCACATTTTCAACTTCTTCTCAAAAACCACTGGGCCAAATTTAACCAAATTTGGTACAAAGCATCCTTATGGAAAGGGGATTATAAATTGTTAAAATAAAGGGCACAGCCCTTTTCAAAAGGGAGATAATTGCAAAACAGTGAGTAAAGGGTGCATGTCTTTAAAAATCTTCTTCTCAAGAACCACTGCACCAGAAATGCCAATATTTACACAAAAGCTTGTATATATAGTGAAGATTCTAAATTGTAAAAATCGTGACCCTCGGACCAAAACTGGGGCCCCAGGCGGGGTTCAAAGTTTAACATAGAAATACATAGAAAAATGTTTAAAAAATCTTCTTCTCAAGAACCACTGCACCAGAAATGCCAATATTTACACAAAAGCTTGTATACATAGTGAAGATTCTAAATTGTAAAAATCGTGACCCTCGGACCAAAACTGGGGCCCCAGGCGGGGTTCAAAGTTTAACATAGAAATACATAGGAAAATGTTTAAAAAATCTTCTCAAGAACCACTGCACCAGGAATGCCAATATTTACACAAAAGCTTGTATACAAAGTGAAGATTCTAAATTGTAAAAATCGTGACCCTCAGACCAAAACTGGGGCCCCAGGCGGGGTTCAAAGTTTAACATAGAAATACATAGGAAAATGTTTCAAAAATCTTCTTCTCAAGAACCACTGCACCAGGAATGCCAATATTTACGCAAAAGCTTGTATACAAAGTGAAGATTCTAAATTGTAAAAATCGTGACCCTCAGACCAAAACTGGGGCCCCAGGCAGGGTTCAAAGTTTAACATAGAAATACATAGGAAAATGTTTCAAAAATCTTCTTCTCAAGAACCACTGCACCAGAAATGCCAATATTTACACAAAAGCTTGTATATATAGTGAAGATTCTAAATTGTAAAAATCGTGACCCTCGGACCAAAACTGGGGCCCCAGGCGTGGTTCAAAGTTTAACATAGAAATACATAGGAAAATGTTTCAAAAATCTTCTTTTCAAGAACCACTGCACCAGAAATGCTAATATTTACACAAAAGCTTGTATATATAGTGAAGATTCTAAATTGTAAAAATCGTGACCCTCGGACCAAAACTGGGGCCCCAGGCGGGGTTCAAAGTTTAACATATGTAGAAATACATAGGAAAATGTTTCAAAAATCTTCTTCTCAAGAACCACTGCACCAGAAATGCCAATATTTACACAAAAGCTTGTATACATAGTGAAGATTTTAAATTGTAAAAATCGTGACCCTCGGACCAAAACTGGGGCCCCAGGCGGGGTTCAAAGTTTAACATAGAAATACATAGGAAAATGTTTAAAAAATCTTCTTCTCAAGAACCACTGCACCAGGAATGCCAATATTTCCACAAAAGCTTGTATACAAAGTGAAGATTTTAAATTGTAAAAATCGTGACCCTCGGACCAAAACTGGGGCCCCAGGCGGGGTTCAAAGTTTAACATAGAACTACATATGAAAAATGTTTAAAAAATCTTCTTCTCAAGAACCACTGCACCAGAAATGCCAATATTTACACAAAAGCTTGTATATATAGTGAAGATTCTAAATTGTAAAAATCGTGACCCTAGGACCAAAACTGGGGCCCCAGGCGGGGTTCAAAGTTTAACATAGAACTACATATGAAAAATGTTTAAAAATTTTCTTCTCAAGAACCACTTCACCAAAAAATGCCAATACATACACAAAAGGTTGTATATATAGTGAATATTGTAAAAATCGTGACCCCCGAACAAAAGTAGGGCCCCAGGAGGGGTTTAGATTTTAACATATATAGGAAAATGTTTTAAAATCTTCTCAAGAACCATCGTGCAACTGTTTGGGATATTACTATGCATACATGTACATCCTTAAATAATGTAGATTCAAAAAATTGTAACTCCCGAACAATTGATGGGCACCAAGAGGGGTTCAAAATTTAAACATTTTAAAAAACAAAGGAAAAATTTAAAAATTTTCTTCTCAAGAACTACAATGTTTTAGTTAGTGGAATATCTATGCATGCATCCTTCGCTTATGTAGATTCCTAATTCGTAAAATCGTGACCCCCGGACCAATAATGGGGCCCCAAGATGGGGTCAAAGTTTATAATAGAAATATAAAGGTAACAGGTTAAAAATCTTCTTCTGGAGAACTACAATGCTTCAATTTGTGAGATTACTATCATGCATACAACCTTGGATAATGAAGGTTCGACAGTTTTAAAATAGTGACCCCTGGACTAATACTAGGGACCCAAGATGGGTTTAAAGTTAAATGTAGAAGTACCGGTATATATGGAAATTGTTTAAAAATCTTCTTTTCGAGAACTACAATGCATCAATTTGTCAGATAACTACGTAAGCACCCTCAAATAATGTAGATTCGAAATTATAAAAGCCGTGACCTCAATCTAATACTGGGGCCCCAAGAGGTGTTCAAAGTTTAGCATAGAAATATAGAGGGAAAATGTTGAAAAATCTTTTTCTAGGGAACTATAATGCTTCAGCTTGTGAGATAACTAGGCAAGCATCCTTAAATAATGTAGATTCCAAATAATTAAAACTTTAGCACTGGACTAATACTGTAGCCCCAAAAGGGTTCAAAGTTTAACATAGAAAGATATATTGAAAATGTTTTTAAAAAGTTCTTCTCGAGAACTATAATGCTACAGTTTGTGAGATTACTATGCAAGGATCCTCAAATTGTGTAAACTCTAATGTAGTGGAACCAAGAGTTATCTTTCTTAATGTTCTGTACAGTCTGAGAGTTATTCCTCTTGAAGTGGAACTCCTCTACGTTCAGTTTTTCAGGGTGTGTACGTGCGGTCCCACCGCAGTGCTACACATTTTCATTCCTATGTTACTATTTACGTTGTTCAAGCCAACCATAATCCTCGGACCATTACTGGGTCCCCAGAAAGGGGTTCAATGTTTAAAATAGAAAAAGCATATGCTACGAAATGTAATGTTACAAGGAACTGCTGTTCAGGTGAGCGATGTGGCCCATGGGCCTCTTGTTCAACTCTTGTAAAGCCCTAACCGTAGTGAATGTTTACCGGTTTCTTTCTTTGTCAGTTTTCTGATTTTAAAAAGGGTTTTAAACGATTTTTTAAAAAATAGAATCTACATTTGATTACATCGTGTGCCCATCCTCAAGATTTTTCATTAGCATGGAGTGAAAATTCGAAGGGGTAAGATATGATGAAACATATGACGACAGGGAAATATGAATTTTTATTGCTCTGACACGTGATTTTGTAGAACAATTTTGATATCGTGTTATACATAGAATAATCATATTGAGGTATAGTATATAAATAGTGCCTGTTTGGGAGGGTAACAGTTGAAATTGACACCCCGAGAAAATAATTGTCAACCGACGCGAAGCGGAGGTTGACAATGGTTTTCGAGGGGTGTCAATTTCAACTGTTATCCTCCCAAACAGGCACTTTTTATTTTGTTATACTGAATGTCTTATTTTTTAAGAAAATTTTACTGCTTTTATATAGGAATAACGTGAATGCTACAGCGAACCGTACGCGCATAATTTTCGCGCATGTAACAATTTTTAATGTTACCCGTTGCTAAGTGCGTTGCTAACGCTGAGGGTAATAGAAAGGATTATGAACTGCGTCTTAACCAATCAGATTTCAGTATTTAACATGAAAGTATAACAATAAACAATATTCCTATTGCTGCGGTGTCGTGCAATGGCGATGTAAAAATCCTCATTGGATAAAAGTATTTTGCAAAATTTGAGAAAAAAATTATACGATATATCCCTCCAAAATCGCAATTTTGACATAACTAATAAAAAAGAAGTATTTATTAAAACGAAATAAATTTCAGATCAGATTAACGATTAGTAGAAGTGACACCAAGGACCGATGTCTTCATTTTGTATATAAAGCTCTGCAGTGAGTGGCCGCCCGGGAATTAATACACGACTCTGATCCCGGCGACAGGAAGCGTCGATGTTAGCGATGCCGATACTCTGACGGCGGCCCACCAATCAATGTCCGACAAAGTCTCCATCAGTCAACAGTAGAGGTCTCGGAAGACGGCAGACCAGTTTCCCGCGTCCAGCCGCTGAAACTAGTGAAAGGCAACACTCCGCGCGCCATTACTGGAATTAGCAATTAACTAATGAATGACAAAAAGGCAGTCTCCCACAAGAACACTTTTCTTGACATACGAACAAAAGATTCTAACGTCATGACTAACGTTTCTGACTTAAAAATATCGTGCTATAACCGTAAAGGGAGCAAGGATATTGACAAGGAGAGAAAGCCTTTGAACCTATTATTCGCTTCAGTTCATGCTAATGAAAAATTCAACAGAAGTCATCTTGATCACATATTCCCACATGCGCCATGAAAAGAGCCGTCAACACTGATTTTAATATGGACGCCAGTCCATCACTGGCTCCCAATGGAGACACACAAAAACCCTCTCATACAGTAAAAGGGTACAGACCAGAATAAGACCAACACTGATTAATTGAATTTAAAATGGTCATTGCAGACATGACCTGTATACACAGAAATGCCGAAAGACTAAGCTAACACTCACCCATGAGCCAAGTGAGTATCTGTTTCTAAGGTTGGCTGCTAGGTCATTCAGTAATGCTCCCTGAACGTCCATGGCTGGAGGAACAGGCTTCCCGCCAAAACTTCAGTGAGCCCAGCTTCAGATCGGCCTCAGCAGACGATTGAGAAGACACCATGGAATTGAGTGAGGACAGACGGGAGCCGGTGGCTTAGGAGAGTTCGAATCGACTAGACTATAAACTAATCCAACAGTTTCAAAATAAATTTAATTGACTTTTTTCACAGAAAGCGAATCCCGCCAGTGGTTGTAGTGATTGGGGCGCTGGGCAGTGCTAATCGATACATCAGTTATTTAGTGTATGGCTGATCCGGGTCTATGCAAGGAAATCTGATCAACCTATCATTGTTTCACCCATTGTCTGAAAAAACTTAATATACAGATAAGCACACTCTTTCTACCCTATTGATTCTCAGTCGGGGGAAATAATTACGGGTTGTGGAGTTTGATTTGGTGGAGAGTTTGGAACTTTAGCGTGGTATTCCAATCTGGCAACTGTTTGATGGCTTCCGGAAATTACGTGCGGATCACATGGAAACGGAGCCGAGCTATGAGCCACGTGACATTACGACAGAATATTAATATGCTATTCACTTTTGTAAATATCTCCTTTGGAGCTCTAATTAACCGCGTTAGGATATCAATACTTTGCATTATGTTAGGAATTGATTCAATTTTAACTCTTTGAAGCAAGTTTACTCAGACCAATTTACAACACCCACCGTTCTTGTATTTGAGAACTTCCTTTAAAAAGCTTGTTAACTTTACAAACACATTCAGTGTGTGTTCTTTTCATACATTTCTATAATTATCATTAACATACCAAAGACGGGAAAATATGTGTTGCTTGAGATTTATTTACTCCTTACTAGATGTCCATTTTACAGTTTACAGCTGTGTAACAATAGAACTAGATCATCAGATGGTAAAGCTAAAAGTTTGATTAAGTAATAAGCCGTATATAACGTTTCGTTCCTCACATTATACTGTTTTGGGTTAGCGCAAGGAACGTAACAAGAAAGCTTGGACATGAACATAATAATAAAGCTTGGACGTGAACGTAACAATAAAGCTTGGATATGAACGTAACAATAAAGCTTGGATATGAATGTAACAATAAAGCTTGGACATGAACGTAACAATAAAGCTTGGACATGAACGTAACAATAAAGCTTGGATATGAACGTAACAATAAAGCTTGGACGTGAACGTAATAATTAAGCTTGGACATGAATGTAACAATAAAGCTTGGATATGAACGTAATAATAAAGCTTGGACATGAACGTAACACAATAACGCTTGGACATGAACGTAACGAGAAAGCTTGGACATGAACGTAACAATAAAGCTTGGACATGGACGTAACAATAAAGCTTGGACATGTGAAGCTGCACACACACTGACAGCTGACATCTCAGTTTGAGTAGAAATTCTGTACGATACATTTAACCAACAAACAACAAAAAAACATTATTCACGGTACCAGTTATCAGAAAACTCAAATTTCTTTAAGTTTACGTAACTGACATGCATCATTTATGATCTGCATGATAACTCAGAACACCAACAGGTCGATGCATATATGAAAAAATGTTTATTCACCAATCAAGGGCCGTCGGGGATATAAGTTTGCCCCAGAAATGATTGAATATCAGCAGAGATAAACTATACCCTCTCCTTACTTCTTTTCCTGTGAGGGGTCGTTGACAGAACAAATTTGGCCATACAGTAATGACATACATATCGATATTTTCTTTGTCGTTCAAATAGAGGGAAAGAAGATATATTGGCTATAGTTTGTTAAAACAATATAGTTGCTAATATGTGTAATGTTTGGTACAAAAGATCTTTGATACACAAAGAGCAAGAAATGTCGGTATAAAACAAAGGGACAGTAACAGCTCGAATTTATAATTTAAACTTCAGTAATTTATCATATGTGTCCTCGGGAAATAGAACAAAGCGTTAAAGCAGCGAGTTAGGGAAGTCCCATTTGCTTTCTTCATTCAATAATTGAATTCCCCAGCTGCCTTTTTATTTCATACTCTAATGCTTTCTCTCTCTTTCTCATACTTCAAAAAACATGTACGGACTGTCAACCAAACGTTTTACTGGAGAGGGTTGTAAATGTAAACCTCGTAAAGAGAGTTGTTGGAGGGTAAAACAATCAAATAATTTGACTTTGCGAGTACCCGCCTTTGAAGTTCAGAACTGTATTACATTACAGAGATGCAGACGATAAATTACATGTAACAGTTGCTTTCTACCATTAAATTATCATTTATTTTTCTTTAACAGTGGCGGTCGCCATCTTGGGCTGACGTTCTATAATCACTGATCAATATTCACACACACCCCTGCGAATGTTATTGTCATTTAAATTTTAGACCACGTGATTTTATTTGACCCTTTCAGTTTCGCAGTAAAAATCATGCCTCGTGTTTATAGTCTATTTCATAGAATCTAGGTATTTGTAGTCAAATATAAATCTAGAGGTTTATTGATTCTAAACTTTATCTTCATTAATAATTGGTGGATAAAATGTGTTTTAGAAATAAATGCGACAATACAAAAAATAGTTCTGTCTGCTTTTGCAACAATTAACATGCTTGTAGAGATCCCCCCTGATGATTAATTTTCGATCCGCGCCTGACCTAGTAATAGCATCAATAGTGCAACAGACTATACTATTTTATGCAGAATGTTCCTTGAAAATGGCTCGATATACTAAGTTTTTATACAGAACAGACACCCATTATTTCTCTAAAAACATGGTATTGCACACCACAAGCATCAAACATGGCTATGATTTTATTAAGCAACCTAATGTTTATACTTTCAACCACTTTACACGTGGTTGAACACGAACGATAACTCTGTTCTGAATATTAGCGTTTAATATAAATAACCGCTAGATGGTGAAATAAGACATACATCTTGAAAGGTTTTCATGTTTTAACATAAATCCAAGAAGGATATGATATAAAAACGACCAGTACTTACGTATTTTGAGAATATTATCCGAGCACTCATACTTCCGCTCGAAATTTCACAGGAACTGAGCACATCTCGGTGAAGTCTCGTGAACTTTCATTCGGGCACCTTTGGATTTATTACATACTTAGCACCGATAAAGAAAACATTTCGAACACATTCGCAGGGGTGACACATGACTCGCTCTGTTTACAATAAAGACGACAGTGCCCGGCCTACCTTAGACTTATGGTTGTTGGCCAGTAGTTTCTCGGACGCCCGTTTGTCACTATTCCTTCGCCTCTTTTTGTCCTTCTTGTCCCCCTTCTCCTTCTCTGGTAGGGATGTGAGCGCCATGACCTCCTCGGGAGTCTCCGAATTGAAAGTGTCGATGAGTCGACTAACCTGCAATAGAATCACTTAGCCATTTACAGATGAGAAGCTCCGATGGTTTGACGGTCTTATTCTAGTCCCTGCGGATATGACATTAACACACCAAAATGACTTGTGTGTAATGATACATATAAGCTAGAAATCTTACACAGAATACAATGAAATTGATGTGGGAAATCTGAAGAAATCATAGATGAACGGATGTGAGAAAATTACTGCCGTTCCTAACACGTGTCATAGTTGACATTTTATGTCAATACGTGACGTCATACTATAAGTTCGTGATAAGTTCAAACCTTTGTTTGTACCCGCACAATGTTAGTAAAATCTTCTGCCGGACGGTCGTCGTAGGCATGGTAATAGGGTGGCTCCTGTACAGGGTCGTATGATGAACTGGGTTTTGCGTGAGTCGAGCTGAAGATTTTGTTAATGAGATTTGGGAAATTTAGGAGAAATCGACGCGCTTACGCCAAACTTGCTTTAATTCTTGAAATATTAATATAAACTTACTAATTCATGTTGTTTGGAAAAATGAAACAAAATCTGACAGCAAGGATTTTATCCAGGATATGGCGTAACAATAAAAATGACGTCATTTTGTTCATATGCATCAAATTACCGATCCCGAAATCTTTGGAGAAAAACTTATAATAAAAATTTGATTGTGACGATGCGAGCCAGAAATTTACGTTTTGAACATTCGTTTGTCTTACTTTAATTAGGCTTAGCCTTGGCAAAATGCATAATTGTACCGAAATTCAAGATTGATACATCCTAAACAGAGTGAAACATATAAATGTCCTTATAATCATACATACAAAACCCTAAATAATATACATAAATTTAGTACGAAATACATCATTATAGTTCATTGTATGACTAAGATTGGACCTTCAGAATCTTCAATGTAAAATATTTATTTAGGGGTGGAAACTGTATTAAAGTGCTTCATATTTGTAGATCCTGATGCATTGAAGCACAACACAATATTCAGATATGATGATTAAATTCGGTTAAAAAAAACCGAAAAATTACGTGCGTTTCCGCATTGAAAAACTTCAGAGAAACTTTCTCTCGATACGTAAATTATCTTTAAAAGGCACTCCCTTAGTCCGGGTTACCAAACAACACACGTTTATGCATTCACTAAACATTGACATGCTTCATGCAATGATGCGGGGAAGATATAGAGGAATGGTCAATTTTTTAAAATAAAACTTCCAGAGGGCTGACATATATTAATTTATATTGTATATAGAATTACAAATTTCCAATGGTCCCCTGGGACCCACGCGCCAGGGTTTATTAAAGAGGCATTTCTCCGGCGATAATGAAGAGATAAGTATATAATAGTACGGAGATTTTATCTGCCAACCATTGTGGTAGCTTTTCCCTAAATCACGACGGCCGTGTACACCGACCCCGAGGTCTTGCGCAATACGTTGTACTCTGTTTGCAGATTATTTAACATTCAGATCAGCTGTCTTTGTACACAGTGGAGAAAAGATCTATTGAACAAAACGATGTATGATTTTTGTTAGTGGGCCGCTAAGGAATACCCAGTGACACATAAACTATCTTGTAATTTAAAACTATTTAATAGAGTTTTACATATCATCCGACCACAATCGATCGAATTTAGCTAATTAAAATCCAAACCCTTTTATATATTCTATGGGTCATTTAAATTCAAAACTTTAATACTGTTGTATATAGCAGAGGTATAATGTTTCATCCAAACGGATGAGCATTATATAGACAATAGAAGCAAATTTTAAACTCGGTCCCCAAAATATGCACGTATAGACTAGATATTTATGGCTATACTTGAACAAACAAAGTAACCAGAAAAGTCAATTTGCAATGATCTTGACTTTCCTAGGATGATTGAGGCTTACCTGTGACATCACAGTATTACCAAACACTAATTCCAACTGTAAAAGCAACACGAGATCTGTCCTATGGAGAGTTAGCTTGTTTACTTGAGAGTGAAATTAGTAAGATTGTACGAAATACTCCAAGAGAAAGGATTTAAATCGGCCAGGTCTGATAACATTTGACAATAGGGCCCCGGTATTTCGACATACCCTACCTCTCATGTAACTTGTTTGGGTAATTGCATCCCCCGAACAATGACCCCCAAACCAACACTCCTCGGGGACCAGAAAGAAAACATTTTAATTTAGCGTTATCCGTCAATTAATACGTGTCAACCAATTTGACTTCACAGAGTTAAACTCACCTGTCCTGTCTCTTTTGTTTTGCCTTTCTTGGCGTCAGTCATACTTTGTTTAAAGTTGTTCACTTAAAGTTATTCCTTGAGAAATTGACATCCATGTTTTTGACACAAAAAAAGGACACAGTTTTTTTCACTACATAATTTACAACCCGTTCACTTATGAATCAAAATGTCAGTCATTAATTCCAGGCTCTTAATCCAATCTTACGCTCACTACGAGCGTTTGGTGTATTTACTAACCACAATGATATACACAGGTACAGGGGCCTAACGATCTGATCGCGGCTTAGTGATCCGTGAGGAATCATTTACAATAGGTCGGGTACAGGTTGGTAGGAGGGGATAACTCGTACAAATACCTGTTATCGCGAACCTACACAAATATCTTAAATATCTTTGAATATATCAAAATTAAAAGCCACACACAACTACAAAGGCCACCTCTAATCAACAAAGAACAGGGCAAATATTGATTATTTCACATAGTTACTATAAATAGAGCACTTGACCATTGACCAAATAAGCCATGCACTTTTGAGGGCGCCCTTGTACCTTTATGACTTAATAATCCACGTATATCTGAAAACCCATACAAGTTAGTTCTTCAAAGTAGGTATTACATAGTATCTCTTTTATTACATAGACAACGTTGAAGGACGTTTATAAGGGCAGTTCAACTTGTTTTTACCACCATCTGTAATGACCCGACAAGATAACGAGATGAGCTGGTGCAGTCCCTCTTGCGGGGGCCTCTAGGGGTCTATTGAGCGGGAAACTCCAGCAATTCCGAGATAATTGTTTAACACAAGAAAAAGAATTCATAATGAGTTATGGATATTGATAAATCACAGCCGTTGATCAAGAATTAGCTAAAATAAACACGGGCTGCGTTCATATACAAGACCATGTGCGTCTGTTTATAGAATAACCCGAAAGGTGAGGCATGTGGCCATTAAGACGGGGATCTAATTGATTTTAACATTTTCTTCTGTACAACTGGATAAATAACAGCGCTTTCTTCTTGTCGGATAAACTTTTCTTATCGAATTTATTTACTGATTATTCCATGGGTGTGAAACCTCATTTGTTCAATGTCGGATGAGGCAAGAGGAAGGCGCGCTTCTTGCCCAGATACGGCACTGAACGCACGTGCCCCGAGCAGACGACAATTAATGTCTCTGTCAGAAAAAAGCTATATTTACATACTCGTATAATCTACCAAGAAATATCTTGGACCATTGTCTTACAAATGAAATAGCTTTGCTAATGACAATGCCATGTTCGAAAGTTAGTAATTTTCTCCATGAAATCCCCCTTGGACCATAGGATTTCATCTTCAGAATGCGACCAATAGGACTAAAACCTTGCCATTAATAAGTACACGCCATTTATGACAGTGCGCTAGTATGCATGGATCGTCACATAAACGTTTCGAACACACGAATGGCACTTACAAAAAATTCTTTTACGTGTATGCCCCATTCGCAAGTTCTATCAATTTCAAGACTTTGAACTATAAATTAATCTCAATTACCCGGGCTTCTCCTGAACTCGATTACGTATATTCTACACGAATTTCCTCTCACTCGAGCTTGAGAAAGAAAAATCCGAGAGAAAACACCAGTGTTTCTCTTTATAATGGCTGAATCATCAAGATTAACTTCACGAGCGACCCTTTCCAAAACGTAGCACCTGTGACATCTGCATATCTAGACAAAACCCCATAAAGCCTTTATTAAAACAAACTTTTTATTACAAAAAGTAAACTCATATAAAATCTATTATTCAACAAGGTCAATATCTGTATCCTCGGCTCCGGATGGACCGGCATAAACACACTCCAAATATGACACCGAAAAGCTGTAAAAGAGAAGTAATAAACACAGGTATAATCAAGGTGAAGTCTGTACGAAGACGGACCCGACAATTACGGACGCCGGTCTCAAGTCGTTACAGAATGATAAAGGATATAGTTACCATGACAACAATGGCAGCGATCGCGATTCCTCCAATCATGAGGGCGTGTCCTTGGATGTAGTGTACAATTTCGTCATAACAACCCTGCAGATATAGCAAAAAGATCAAAATCATTAACGATGTCTTGTCACAAGACGATTTGAGTTATTGAGGTGGTTTTTTTTGGGGGGGGGGGGGGGTCTGCCTGGCTTCTTGTAATCAAGACTACAGTTCAATCTGTTGTTTTAATTTTTTTTAAACCATTAAGTCTGCAGAAAAAAAATATTGCTTTGGGGAAACGACAGCTAGATTTGTGATAGACTTGGTCAAAAGCTGATACCGTGTGGTACATGTGGGGGTTCTTCCGGTAGGGGGCGCTATACGGAGGGTCGGCGTTTGGTGGTCCGTCAAAGGACGAGGCCCGGGAACACATTGTGACGTCACCATTAGGATTACAGCAGCTCTTGGGGACTAACAGGTCACCTATAGAAAAAACAGGAAATTTAAAAACTAGCATTAAATGTTTGATTTATTTTATGTATACCTGCATGAAGCAACATAGAGCCATATAAAGATGTCATTCAAACCGTTTCGCTCCGAGACTTCTTTTGATATTGTATTTTTTTTTTAAATATACCGGTATCATATTATATTTCATGTTAAACATCATCAGTTTCAGAGAACTAAACAATCCTTTTATTGACTGGAATTGGATTCTGAAATCGCTGACTTCTTATTGGTATTCTTACCGGATTCTCGTATTCTGTACCATTCTGATTTTGTTTTGTAGATTGCCCACGAGTCTGTGGAATTGGCATCGCCCGACACTCCACAGCACTTCAACTGTAGAGGGAGATATTCAGATGTTATAAGAGACCAAGAGTGGAAATGGGGAAATGTTATAATTGTCTGGAACTCGACAATATCAAAAACATATTGCCGTATTTCGGAATGGATTAGACTACATCATTACATGTACTTAGAATTTATGAGTTGAAGACATTAATAAATGATTATAACAATTGAAAAAGGAAGGAAACCGGTTTTTCTTTTGTTTGCATCAATAATCCATTTGTTGACTCAAAATTGATAAACACTACCTATCCAGAGAAAGTTTTTTTTTGTGAAACGCAGAGATTTGAGTTTTTTCAATATTTCAATACTCAAATATTTAGACTTAGACTTAAGGTTTTTTTTGGTGATATTCAGAGAGTTTGGGTACTCTATATGCAATATTTTGCAAAAGAAAAAAGAAAACTAAGTTCAACAGCTTGTATTTTGCAAAAATTATCAAAAATCAAAATCCAAGTATTGTGCTACTCTCTAATATATGTACAAGTGATCTGCAAAACAAAAACAAAAAAAAAGTTTCCTATCCTGAAATCTGTAAGAAGACTAATCCGTTCAAAAAGGGTTACTTTTTTGGCAGCCGCCCGCCCGCAATATTTTACCATTTCAATAACCGGATTTAAAAAGCATCGAAATTTGCCTGTTGGTTCTACAGTGTACATGTATTTTCTTGGAGTAGTGAAGCTATGCTCCGCTTATCCGTTCTCATAGAGAAAAAGCCTGCTTGGGGACTCGGACAGCTTAATGTCAGGCAAAAATTGTAGTGACCGATTAACTTGATCCTGTTCGAAGGATGCACTGTAAACCAACTTTTATTCCAGAAGACTGTTTTCGCGATATACCGCAGATAACCGTATTCGCAGCGACTAATAATCGCGACGACGAGGCTCTCGTGAACCCGACGAAAATTTATCGCACGCGAATAAAAGTTAGTCTACAATAAATATGTCCACTATATATTATTATACAGTTATTGACTGGGTATGAGGGCGACGTTTGATTTGTTGGATGATGCCCAAAGCCGAGAGCAAACAGTCAAACAAACCTTACGTCGCCAAAATCCCAGTCAACAGCTGTTTTGTTAAACTCTTTATTCGTGATTCAAGTATAATTTTTAGTAGCAGTCATTCAAGTTATATATGGGGTTCAAACGAAATACTAATATATGCTCTGAAATGCTGATGCTTAATTCTTGCCCCTGTTGTGTGAAATTGACGTATATAATACCGTCACAGCCCAATCATGGCCCTAAATTTGTTTCAGAATAGAAACCAATCATTGAAAGTGTGTAAATATTCCGATAAAACCTTCACTACCGGTGTGTAGCTATAACTATATACTGCACGGGTTCTGTAGTATTCTATACACCTAGCTTGGCCCACAGGAGGTGGCAACTCCAATTAGATATTTTTCTTTAGCTGACACAAAACAATAAAAAAGATTCATTTTACAGTTTTTATTGCTGGAGAGGAATTATATTGGTAAAATGTTATGAAATACGAAGTAGGGTGTGTTTAAAAGAAGTATGGTTCTGAGATTTTCGCACAAATTGCGCCGTTACAGAGGACTTTTTGATGGATTATTCGAGTTTCGACAGATATAGCATGCTTTTTGACAAGATAATTATAAATTTCGATGGCTATGATCAGTGGTGCGATGGGATTCTAATAATCCCATAGCATGCATATAAACCAAGCAGCTGAGAAAGAGGTTGTTGGGATCGGGTCCATGGTGAAATTAGATGTCCTGGAAATTTTAAGCTTCTTCCGAATGTTAAAATATAACGTTATGATTCGCAACGGAGAATTACACCAACAGTTTGTTAATGCTTCTTTCCTTTTAGATAAAGATATTTTCCCGTATTTTCCGACCTACTTTCGGGAAAGTAAATCTGAATAAATTGCGTGTTAGGAGGATTGTGCTGGTTTCTAACAGCCCTCAATCTGTCATTGAGATGTTCCTCAATCATACCAACTGTCATTGAGATGTTCTCTTTTTTCTTTGAATTAATACATGATGGAATAATGGAGATATTTATTTGCCGTGATGAATTACATCAAAGCAATTAAAAAACATAGTTTCAGATTTTCTAAAAGAGAGAATTAATCTGATGAGTGGTTACGTTAAAACGGCGCTTTCTACAAGTTGTCTAATGCCTCGGCCAAGAACTCTTTCCTACCTGTTTTGAACTGAGGGTGTTTAACAATTTTTCCGTGGGTTTGATTAATATAAAATAACAGTCGTATTTGGAGACG
Organism: Magallana angulata; assembly: GCF_025612915.1. Lineage (NCBI taxonomy): Eukaryota > Metazoa > Mollusca > Bivalvia > Ostreida > Ostreidae > Magallana > Magallana angulata. Next base: position 52,222,688 of record NC_069120.1, read on the forward strand.
CATTTTGATGAGTAAAATATTCACTTAAAAGCTGTATACAGAGTATGTCGGGGGTTGGGGGGGGTTATTTTTTGTTATATTCTCTGAAATCGGATAATTTGGTTTTCATAGGTAGAACACAACACAAGGGGAAGTAAACAGACCAAATGATTGAATCAGGTTGTATATGGATAAAAACCGAGGTTCTGACGTCACGTACCTGAGTTTGTAGAAAGTCCCACATTTCGGTGACGACACGGTTTTCTGGGTTCTCCTGGTCCACGCCGTACTTCTCCACTAACACTGTCTTCATGGACTCTCTCGTCTGATGTGACGTCTACAACAGACCCAACAGTCAAACGGTGGAAGGAGTCAAAATGTCGGCACTTGGCCATACAGTAAACGATGGAAGGAGTCAAAATGTCGGCAGTTGGTCACACAATAAACGGTGGAGGGTGTCAAAATGTCGGCACTTGGCCATACAGTAAACGGTGGAAGGAGTCAAAATGTCGGCAGTTGGTCATACAATAAACGGTAGAGGGTGTCAAAATGTCGGCACTTGGCCATACAGTAAACGGTGGAAGGAGTCAAAATGTCGACACTTGGCCATACAGCAAATGGTGGAGGATGTCAAAATGTCGGCACTTTGCCATATCGTAAACGGTGGAGGATGTCAAAATGTCGGCAATTTGTCATACAATGAACGGTGGAGGGTGTCAAAATGTCGGCAATTTGCCATACAATGAACGGTGGAAGGTGTCAAAATGCACAGAAATTTAACAACATACCACCAGTATTTGAACAACAAACCACTCAATATGGGGTCTTGTGGCGTATAACTCATCATTCAAAAATGAAAATACACTAAAACCACACAAGTCTGCGACACAATAGACTCAAATGAACCACTGCATGATAAACAACTAAACAAGGAGTTTACTAGGGGTGTCTTTAAAATTTTAATTATTTTGAATCAAAAGTTAAAAATGACTATTGATATCGTGTAAATACGTAATAGTTTTAAGATCAGTGAGAGACAGTGCCAAAAATGTTACTGACACAAAAGGAAAAATAACTTTGCCATCTGTATCTTAAAACATTTCTCCCAAACACTTCAGGCTCAGAGTAAACTGTGACGTGTGATGATAACGGCTATGGCTGCAAGAGACCACACAGTCACCAAGGAAACAGATGTGCATTTTACAACTTGTCTAAAGGATGTTAAACTGTAAATTTATATTCACAGATTAACATTCTATTAAAGTATAAACTTGACTAATAATCATTTTTTATATGAAATACAAAACAAAGTAATAAAAACGCCTGATTAAGCATTTACAATTTTTCACAAATCTTACAAAGAGACCTTTTTGCCTGTTTTGATATTATATTACAAATTTTTATCGTTAATAAAATGTCAGAGGTCGAGAGAAACACTATCTGCTGGCATAATACATTGTCTCTTTGTCCAAAACACTGAGTTGTTAGCGATGTTGAATTTAAATACCCCCTATTTGAGAAATTCAGCCATACTGACAGGGCTATAGAGTACATCGGCCTAAGATTGTACGAGTACATACAGACTACATACAGCTAGTGACTACTGCAAAATCACAACATACCCGGGAGAACAGTATCTGCCCTTTTCAAAGAATGGATTTAACATTTATGGCTACACTGCCCGTCGTTGCGTCACTAGGGATGACACCCAGCTGGTAGCCGGTTGCACAACTAACGTGTAAATCCCCGGCCGCCTCATGTCTTTTATCACATCAATAAATGATCATGTTTTATGCCGCGATAGTTCTACCTGAGCCACACAGCGGCGCTAAGTCAATTATTACTACCATCAGTAACAAGAGTCATACACACCGCAGTACAACTACACGAAGCAACGTGTGTCGTACTCTTCTTCTTTTTTTTAAATTTAGCAGGAAAAATTGTCATATCGGAAATGTTTGTAGTTCCACCAATAAAAACAACATGAGACATGTACTATTTATGTTAATCATGTAGGTGTAATTTAAATTTTGGAGTTAAATAAGAATCCCTGTAGAAGTGACTTACCTGTCCAAGAAACAGGAAGATGAGAACCGCCGTGGTCAGTAGTACAATGAACACAATGGTCATCAGGACGGAGTACTGAAACAGTAAGCAACGACCTTGGCATTACATACGTGACCTTGACCCCATTATCATAAACCCAGTGTTGACTGCACAAATTCACCGGATCAGTGGGATGAGATAAATCGAATTACTTTGTATTGCATTGATATGTTGCACAATAGAGTAAGAAATATTGCAGTGGCGTCGGAAGCAAATTGAACGTGGGGGTGCTAGACTAATCCTCAGAAATCTTGACAAGCAAAAGGGGGGGGGGGGGTAGATTACCTAGGACTCCAACATCTCAATATTTCAACGTACATTTAGGAACAATTATCTTTCCTGCGAGAAAAAGTGGGCCCCCCCCCACTTTTTCTCGCAGGAAAGATAATTGTTGAAGGCTGAACCCTTTATGATGCTATGTGCCTAATGGTTAGGTTTAACTTTGCAAAAGCCCCCCCCCCCCCCCCCCCCCGGTTCCGACGCCTATGTATTGTATTATTGAATGTCCTTGACTTCTTCACTATTTGGAAAGTAGACATTGGAGATCTTCCGGAGGTCTCCATACTGCAAACGAGCAAATTAGGATTACTCTTGCAGCTCTCCAATCGACCAAACGAATACACCCCTACTTGATACTTACAAGGGCTAGAATAATCTTGCTTTCTTTGGTGGCGCCCACACACCCACACAGCGATATGATGGCGATAGCGGCGCCTCCCGCAATCGCCACATACGCCGCAATGTGGTAGAGTTCGTTTCCTAGGACACCAGACAACTCTCTCGGTCCATAGTCAGAGACCAGGATGTAGACACCTAGGGCCGTACACGCCGCACCTGCCAACTGAAATAAGAAGGCGGGAATTTTGTTGAATTTTTTGTTAAGAATTAAATCAAATTGGTATATGCATATAATATTTCTGAGGGTCAGCAATTCAAATAGGCGTTTTGAAAGTAACTAAAGGGTTATGTTCCGAAATTATTAATTTTGGTTTTGTTTTTGTTGTTAATGGCCCAGGGATGTAAATATTAGAACATGACACTATCAATTGACAAATTCACATAATACATGGTTTAGTTAGATACAGAATCAAACATACAAAGACGAGCAGGTTGAATATAAGAGAGCCAGTCTTCAGGAAGCTCATTGAGCCCGACATCGTCATCTGAAACAAAGAACAGAAACTCAGGTATCCACAAGATCTACATCGGGTCCGAGGAGAATAAATGGACTGCATCTTGGCTACTATAAGCAGTAACTTGGCTACTAAATGTGGAAATCAAACGTATTGTTTTCAAGTACTGAGAGCAACCATTCTTAATTTTAACCAATTTGAATTCAAATTATCGTAATACCTATTAATGATTTACTATCGATAGTATCAATCTATAGGATTGTTGATTACTACCGCGGTTGCAAGGTTGCGCAACACAAGGAAGTGATTATGCGCTACGGGGAAGTGCTGCATTTTTATACAGATAATCATCAAATATTGTACTATCGACACATTAGGGGAGAAAAAACAATTGCTCAAAACTAATGACATTTTCTCCATTAGTGGGTTTTACTATATTTTTTTATTTACTAATTTATTAAAAGATGGCAACAATTATTAATCAAATAAAAATGTTACATCAGTGTAAAAATCTATAAGACTTTTTAACTATTTTTCGTGTCTATCAAAATGCTTTATGTTTAAATATTCCTAAGGTCCATAAACTAATTTAAATACATATATAAAGTTTCGCTCCTAAGCTTGTGAAAAGCCTATTACTATTTTCATACTATAGGGTGAACTTTTCTACAGAAACAAGCGTCTGTGGTCAATTAATACCAACAAAATTATAAATCATAAATAAAGTAGAGTTAGTTTTGTGTTAATAAATACATCGAACTATTTATCAAACTATATTTTAAACAATTGAAAAAAAAAAGGTCCTTACCTGTCTAAAGGTGCAGTTACACTGCTGAATTCTGATACACGTGACGTCAGCGAGTTACGCGAGGTCTCCTCGGGCTAGCACAGGACTCGGGTTATTATGTCACAATGCCGGATACACCCGCCTGTGTTAGTCGCTACCCTGACCCAGCTCTGCAGTCTGCACACCATCAAAAATTACCTTAAAAAAAAGTCTGCTGCGACAAAATGTTGGGGGAGGGGAAAGCCTCCCCCCCCCCCCCCCCATAATAGGTGCCTGCATAAAGAGTCTAACAACTACCGGTAATCATTGTTCGTTGCTACCACAACATACTAGACTAAAGTATCGATATCGGACACTGGTTGGAATCCTCCATGCGTTATAAAGACTAGATGGACACCTCCTTTAGGCGCATCTTCTTTATTGTACAGATATACTTCGTTATCCCCCCCCCCCCCTTATTAATTAACACTTTTATAAACTCCGATGCAATACGAATCTGTCGTTTCTGTTGAGCTATTGAAAAGAACGAGGACTTATATGACCTGTTAAATCCGCCGCATCTAGATTATAAGAACGACTAAATCTATAAAAAGAAGATTGGGGGGGGGGGGGGGGGGGGTGGGGGGGTGAGGTAGTGCAAATGCCCATCTGCATGGTGTCGTCGTAAAATGTAATTTAAAATTTATTTTTTCCAATTAAATCTTTTGATATTTTTTAGTACAAGTTTGCAAAAGCACAATTTCAAACTATATTCAATTTTCGATATTTTGACAAAGGATAAAAAATGTCGCCGTATATTTTGGTGGTATCGAACAAACAACATAAAAAGCCTATTAGCCTATATATACAAGGTGACCTAATGTCTGGTGCTTTGGTGTGTTCCTTTGATAATGGGGTATTTCAGAAAAAATGTGTGCAAAACGGGAACTCGACATTTTTACTTGTGTATTATCAGCGCATAAACGATGAAACCAGATGAATTTTAGGATTGTTTTAGAAGTGTTTTATAGGTTTATAATAACTATCGGCATTTTTTTTTTCATTTGATAAAATAAAAATAAATGATATTTCCGATCACTGAGAAGAAGTAGCGACTTCGAAAGCAGTTCTTATGACATCCCCGCTTTAATAGTATATCGCGGGGTCACTTTCTGGAACATGTATTTCAATCCAGTAGCTAAAGTTGCACAAAACTTTCCGACAAAATGATACTTTTAATATTGATTCGATATACCCCAAACTGAAGAAGGTTGAATATGCATGAATTAGTCCTATATTTGATGTTTTGTGCAAAAATCTTCATAGTTTTTGAAGAATATAAAACTGCCGATTTATAATCGTACAGCTTGGGCTGTTCGATATTCTACGTTTTACGTCACTTCATAATACCAAACCTACGAGGGAGGGCAATTAAATTAAAACAAAACAAAATTTTCAAACAATTTTTTTTTCATTTACAATTACAAAAGTACAGTGAGTATTCAACCTATATACCTGTTACCTCTTTAATGGTGATCTTTCCTAACACTCCCATGGAGTATCTGATTTAGAGTCCTTAATGTGCTCTAAACTCTAAGAATTTCCACAGATTACAGTATTTACATGTATGTAAAATCGAACTGGTAAATATCAAATTCAAATTGAGTTTTGTTTGGGTTTTTTTCAAAACCCAATGTCTCCTGAACCTAAGTTACGTTAAATGTAGAATTAACTTTGGACAACCTTAAGACTGTATGGTAGTTTCATCTGTTAATGATCAGGCACGTAGCATCGGGGGGGGGGGGGGGGGGGGGGGGGGTGGGGGGTGGGGCAGGGCCCCCCACTTTTTGCGTATACTTTTCTTAAATTTGCATACAAAAAAAATTGTACTAACATTGAGTTGCCCCCCCCCCCCCCTCCCGCTTTTATGGGACCATGTAAAAAATTGAATTGTAAATAAGGAAATAAACAGTGAAATTGAAGTAACTGAAGTAAATGTATACTTCCTCTCCCCCCCCCCCCCCCCCACTTCACAGATTGCTTGTCAAGATTTTCTGGATGAGTCTGCCCCCTCCCCCCCCCCCCCCAACTTTCAAAAACGATGCTACGTGCCTGTAATGTTTTAAAAATGCAGTAATTATGTCTACATTTGATAGGTTTTGTGAAAAAAATCTTTAAAGCTCTTGAAGTATATAAAAATTGACGATTTATCATCAAACAGTTTGTCAGTTTCTTCAATTATTCAAGCTACAGCATAAATGAAAAATATTTAACAGCGTATTCACAAGACTAATTACTTTCTCCACTGATGACAGCCAAACATTAATTAAATATTTACGTATGATATTTTATCTTCAAACTTTTAATAACTTATGACCGTAGGTTTGTTTCATCTGTTGATGGTTTTGTACACTGCATAGTCCGAAAACACAAAACGCGATGCGATTCAAAATACCACCAAAAGACTGTATATCTCATTGAAAATTACTTCTCATCCAAGCTTGACATATGAGACTCGTATTATACTGTATAGAGTGTCCATCTAAATGGAAATCATCATTATTTATTTCTTGCATCAAGTATTAAGTTGACTATATTTTGTAGTTTAAAACTTTTTTGTTACGTAATCCTTTGTTCTTGTTTACTTTTATAGAAGATAAAATACTTCTAAATCTAAAAACAATCCAATAGTTACCAAAGTGGCCATTCTTTAAAATAATGGATAGAAAAATGCCCATTCTTAAAAAATAGCGATTATTCACAAATTGTAATAAGTGATTAGCAATATCATTTTCTACCTTATTGTGTTATTACTATAACATCTACATGTTCGTGTTTTTTTCCGAGATGATACTAGGAATCAAAGTAACGATAAATTATATCAATGACGCCGAGGACGAAGCGTGTGTTTGTGTGTGCGTGGGGGGGAGGGGGGGGGGGTGCGAAGTGCGAACAGGTTTTGCATAATATACATTAACTGAACAAAAGGTGAAAATCATATAAAAGAAGTAATTAATCTTTGGATATTATTTATTGTTATACTTTCATGTTAAATACTGAAATCTGATTGGTTAAGACGCAGTTAATAATATTTTTTGTTATACTTTCAGGTTAAATACTGAAATCTGATTGGTTAAGACGCAGTTAATAATATTTTCTATTACCCTCAGCGTTAGCAACGCACTTAGCAACGGGCAACATTAAAAAATGTTACATGCGCGAAAATTACGCACGTACGGTTCGCTGTAGAATTCACGTTATTCCTATATAAAAGCAGTAAAACTTTCTTAAAAATTAAGACATTCAGTATAACAAAATAAATAGTGCCTGTTTGGGAGGATAACAGTTGAAATTGACACCCCGAGAAAACCATTGTCAACCTCCGCTTCGCGTCGGTTGACAATGGTTTTCTCGGGGTGTCAATTTCAACTGTTACCCTCCCAAACAGGCACTATTTATATAATAGCACCCGTTATTTAATAAATTTTTTTTTTTTTTTGGGGGGGGGGGGGGGGGTTTGAACTAGTCACTCCCCCCCTCATCTATATGCCCCCCCCCCCATCTTTACGCCCTGTTTTTAAAGACTTGCAGTACCCGTACGTTACCAGAAAAATGTTCAGTAAGAGGAAATTCATCGAATACTTTTTCAATGGCAGACAATCCCAAAACTAATTCAACATCTCTAACAGCAGATCTCGATTTAACAGACTACTAGTATAGGCCTATTCCGTCATTTTACCGTAAAGCTAATTTGCGGCTTCTCTCCAACCTAAAGACGTGCATAACAAAGGGTGAGGGAACTTTTAGTCATGTTTTGTGGCTGAATAATATGTATTCCAATACATGACTAGTAATTTTACAGGCACTTCACGAAAATCTCACGACCTCCATTCATTCTAGAAAATTTTAAAAAAATTGTCACTACTAAGTTTTCCTTAATCAATATTGTACCGTTTACTTCATGTAAAATTTTTGGTTTATCAGAGATATCCCTTTGAACACACTTCGTCAGTATGTCAGCAATAAACCACACGTTGTTTGTCAAAGCATTTCCCCTCTTAATTATCTGTTCTTAATTATCTGTTCTAACACACCGATAACAAAGCTGAGGATGACATAAATCAGTTACTCAATAACTTATCACATCAAACGTTATCTTCAGACAAAGAACTGATCTTCAAATGTTTTTATTAAATAACAGTCACACATATTAGCATTTTCTAATTCTTCCTTGATCATGAAAAATAAAGTAATACAAACGACTACAAACTTGAGAAAATTATCAATTGCACCAAGATTTAACAGTAGACTGCAAAATAAAACCAACAGTCGAGAACTAAATAATATTGGTTGCTCACACAACTAAGTAAAATAATGCGTAAAGTATAATGCATGTTACATAATTATACAAAATCTATTTCCAATATTTTTAAGCAAATTCAGGTATTTGAAACAATCAGAATGTTCAAGAGATTTCTTAATCAGTTCCTTCTCCCGCCTTTGATGCCAGTAATTCACACGACTCCTCAGCTTTATCACCAAATTCCCGAACCACTTCCTTAACCCCTTCCTTCAGAGAATGTGAGTCCTTTGAGCCGTCTCCATCACTGTTGATTTTTGCACTGTCGGAAACACTTGAATCCTGATCTTCTTTCTCCTCCACCTCCTTGTCTCCATTAGTTTCCTTCTTGTCATCACAATCTGTATCTGCCGAGTCGTTCTGTCCACAATCTGTCCCGTTCTCCTTTGACTGGTCCCCTGTCTCTGAACCTTCCCCTTCATTCTGACAGTTCTCTTCACACCCCTCTTGATCATGACCGGATTCCTCCCCCTCTCTAGATTCTTCCTCTACAACTTCTTTGCTGCCACTATCCTCTCTATCTTCAGTTACTTCCTCTTGATCTTTAGATGTGTCTCCATCACATTCCTCTTTTTCCTTTCGTTCATCTTCAGCTATGTCTTCTTTACATTCCACAGTTGTTTCCTTTTGTACTTCCTCCATTGTTTCTCCTTCACACACCTCAGCCATGTCCTTTTGATCTTCTTTCTCTTTGTCTTCTTGAAGTTCCTCAGTTACTTCCCTTTGATCACCTGCTGTATTTTCCTCAGTCATAGTTTCTTTGATTTCTTCAGGGACAGCATCATTTGGCTCATCTTCACTTGACAAATTATTAGTTGCATCGTCTTCCAGAGCTTTGTTGTTGTTCAATCCATCTTCCTCCGCCTTCTCTTCCACATTCTCCTCTTCCAGATGTTTATCGTCAGGTTCTTCCTTATTCTGCTCCGCATTCTGGGAACTTTGATGTTGTTCTGCCTGAATATCATTGGGCTTTTGTGGACTTACTGGAGAGTCTGCCTCCTTGGTTGGAGTGTCACTAGATGAATTATTCAAGGATTTATCCTTTCGTGGACTTGATGTAGGGTCTGCCTCCTTGGTTGGAGTGTCACTAGATGCATCATCCACTGATTTCTCAAGTGTAGGAGTAACTTTTCCTTCCTCATCATACGCATCATAAAATTCATCCTCTTCTTTGATCTCTTCTGCAATTATTGAAGAAAATTAAAACTTTTCAAATACAGCTAAGAAAAAAAGCAACTTAAAAGAAAGACAATAAATAATTTTGTCTTCATAATCTCTTGAGTACTACAATTCGTAAAGTAAACTCACCATCTTTCTTGTTTGTTTCTCTTTCTGTAAGAAAAAGATAAATTTATAACATTACTATTTAACTAAACGTCAAAATAGCAGTTTTATTTAACACTGCAAATGCAAACTTTCTAATATATTCAAATAACAAGGTAATTTCATTTTAGGCAAATGACATTCAAAGAACAATACCAAATTTTTATTAAAAGAAATACTTGTTTTGGTAGAGTAACAACAGTAAAAAAAAAAACCTCGCAATGGTTTTCTTTAATTCCAGCTACTTGCCTTTCTTGACATTGATGAAATGGAAGCTGTCTGAGGCCCCAGTGGTCTCCAGAGTCGAGTCGTGACACATACAAATGGAGGCATCAGTGGTTTCTAGGGTCGAGTCCAAGTTCAACGATTGTACTACAATTCAAATATTCAAACAATTACAATAAATATACCAACCAAAACCATTGTTCCTTTTCAAAACTTAATTATATGAAGTCATATTTAACTTTAATACCAATTACAATGCATCAATTTAAATTTTCTAACAAAAGTGGAACTATCCCTACAAGACAGAAAATTACTTAAGATTTCTTAGTTTTGTCAGTTTGTTTCTCTACATACCTTTGTCTCCATCTTCTTCACTGCCGAAGGAATTCTGTCTTTCCAGGGCAAGTTCATTGAATGATGTTTCTACAAGTATACAACAATAATCTTCCATACAACAACAATAATCTTCCATACAACAATAATCTTCCATATGCTTGGTAGTCATCATTCATGCAAGAGGTAATGTAAAGGGTCATCTCAAAATTAAAATGTTTTGATGACTTTGTTACTGTAAACATATTACATTTGGTTGCATAATACAATTAGTGTTTTTGGCAGAGAGCAGCTTCTGCTAAATCAAGTGCATCACTAAACGTAGTGCATTTATGTTTAAGTATATGAACATTCAGGTATGCACTTATTCAAATCCATGCCAACTTGTTGAAAACCTTTTTTTCTGCCAAATATTGTTCTTGCCAAATATAATATGTTTACAGTATTTCAACCAACAGCCGGTAAGAACAACCCTCTACACAAGAAGTCCTTTCTGCAGTTGCCACAAATATGTATTGCCTTATACAAACAGGTAAGTATTTATGCTGATCTTGTAAATGTATTTACGCCACTTACCAAGGTTACTGGAATCATCCAACATCTGCTCAAACAGTGTGGTGTCAGCTTCTGCTCTGGCATAGCCCAGGTCCACTAACAAACGATTCAACTCCTGACCTTCAAAGTCCAGGGTCACCTTGTACAGCCCACAGTCTGTCTTGTGACGCACGTACATGATGGACACAAACTCTGCATGATCTGTATCATATATCAGTCGCAGTGTAACAGCATGTCATATAAGATTACATCGTTCACAGTGTTCTAGCAATTTCAAACTAAAATCAATCGTACAAAATCATCGAACAACGAAGAACAGGGTGGATAGTGTACCTGAGAAAAATAGTTTGGCCTCCTTGCTCCAGTTTCCAGTGGGAGAAAATACGTCTGTGAGGGCACACACAGTAACCTGGGCGGGTATCTGGACAAGACTGTCAGGGATGTTGAACAACTTGTCAATTTTTGTTGTCAATTTCTCACCAGAGTCTATTAAAAGCACCTGCAGTAGAAAACAATACCAAATGTATATCAAATGTTATTACCAATGCTAGTTTAGTTATTTAGTATGACAATCATCATCAACAAGTGTAAAGAATAGTTGTCCTTTAACATTTTTATGCATATGTAATGCTCCAAGTGTAAAAAATGCAGTCCTTACATTTTTTTTTAGATGTGTGTAATGCTCCAGCATATTTTGTGTCATAGCATGTAAAAATTTACCTGAATTTGTTTTTCACTGAAAACTTTCACACATTTAGCTCTCTGATACTCTTTCTGTTTGGGGTTGAGGACAAGGCAAGGGGTATTTTCTACAATACTGGACATTTCTTGAGGGTTCCCTTCTACGTAATTGTTGATCTCCTCCTGGACTTTTGACATTTCATTGCAGTCACTTAGCATAACATAGAAATGAACAGGACTTTCTACAGCTGTTACTTTGATATCGTACTCCATGTCTAGAGACAACAGAGTCCATGTGTAGGGGGAGAACAAGGAGACCAGATCAATAGACTGGTCCTCCAATGAGCGGTCCGACTGGGCGTAACCTCCTTCTATGAGGCAGCTGGTGATGGAAGTTTCCCCGTCCGACAGTTCCACAATATTAGGTCCATCTTCAATCTTCTCTATAACATACAACAATAGTTCTTTATCATCTGTTAACTCCTCGAATCGTCCACAGGAGCTTGTATCCCATGACTGACTGGCAATTCCTCCCAAGCGACAATGAACGGCCTGAGCTGGCATCTGGCAGTAATCGTCGGACAGCTCATAAATATGACACTGATTCACAACCTCCATGTTTCCAAAATCCACAAAGAACACCTTGATACTGTCGTCATTAAGAAGTTCCTGGATTACAGACCGATAGTATTGTCCATCGACTGGGAAATGGACACAGCAGGATGTTCCAGGTGTACAGTCATCCAATAATCCAGGACCTTTTGACTCATCGGATACTGTCTTTGCTTCACTCTCTGACAACTCTGTGGAGTCCTCCTTAGCTGGTTTCTGATTCTTTGAGTACTCTTTCAGCATCTCATCCATCAGGTCACTCAAGGAATGGACATTGTCGGTCAGATGACACCAGAAGCTCTCCGGGTGTTCACTGTGGCTGGTCGACACCACATACTCTGTATCTGCTTCAACAGCCAAAGGCTGAAACCTGAATTAATGTATGACATATATCAAGTAAACCAACGTTTTAACAACAAGTTACCAGTTAAGATTACTGATCGTGTTACTCAAATTGACTATTTCTGAAAGGCTATCATGTGATATGTTTGTAAAATGGAGGCACTCTGATGGAGTACTTATATGGAAAAGTAGTGACAAGCACCTGCTGACAGAAGACTGACCTTCCATACAAGATAGTTTGTTCTTCTTTCACTGCAGGGCACTCCTCAGATAGCTTAAGTGAAGGGGTAGCTACATCACTGGAGTCGGAAAAAACACGCTTCACTTTTTTGCTGATGGTGACGGGCGTGGTGGCCTGTATTCCGTGGCCCTCCTCCAACAAACGCTCACTGATGGACAGACCCATGTGTAACAGTTGTACAATACAGCTGCTGTCATCCCCGATGCTAACAATGTCAGCTAGTAAAGTCCTGTGGAAGAAAGCACAGATAAGCGGTAAATCTTTTACCAAGATTTTTTAATATGGCTTCTAGAGTTCTGCAATACTGACAATGGAATTTATTTCACTAAAATATTTAGAAGAATTTGATAATTAAGCTCAATGTCATTTCTCAAGTGTATGTAGTCAGCTTTGTTAAGGTAGATAAACAGGTTCTACAGCATAAATAACAAAGCATTTCTATCAGGAATATCTAACAAAGTTGAAAACAATTTAACATTTTCGATGAATTTCTTGATAAGAAAGGAGTCCTTACTTGTCCTTGGTGAGGTTTGAGAACAGAGTGATGGCCTCTGAGCTCCAGGGTCCGTCCTTGGCTCGAACCCCAGCAAGAGAACACTCCACGGCCTGTAGAGGGAGCTCGCTGAACCGTGACAGTAGACGCCGGAGGTCAGCAATGGCACACACCTCCACGTTACCATGGTCCAGAAACATGACCTGTACTTTATCTACATCCACCTGTTTCTTGATGACAGCCCGATACCAGGTGGCATCGTCCGAGAACCTGGCAGCACAGGGCGTATTGATGTCCACTCTGTCCAGCTTGTAGGAGCCGGCGGGAGCGTTACTGTAGAATTCAAACATCTGGTCCAAGAGATTGTTGAGGGGTGTGGTGTCCCCCTGCTGGATGTAGAAACAGCTGGGGGAGTAGACACAGCTAACCGACACCTCCACACGACCCTCCTCAGACACGCCCACTAACTTCAGGTCACCAACACTGGAAATGGTGGATTCTTCCTGGGCATCATCTGTATATGTACACATAACACATCACATATTAGTTCATGCAAAAAAATTATCACCCTACATGTTTTTTCCTTATTTGCTCTTTATTGACAGTGGGAAAGTTTAGGACAGAATAGAAAACTTATATCTATAACCACAACTGTGTTGGAGCAAATATTGTTTTGGGTTTTTATAGTGTAAACTTCACCATCCTAGTTAATACTTTTACAAATCAGATATTGAATTCATTTCTACAGTGTTTAAACTTGAGTTTGCTTTCCCTTTTCTACTTAATAAGTAGCAAGCCAGAGATGTCTATTTGTAATACATACTTGTATCATTAGAGGTAACATTGAGGTCTGCCTCAGAGAATCCAGTCTCATCCAAAGTCACATGGGACTCGTCCATTATAACCGACTGTGAAGCTGCAAAAAACAAATAAAAATTTATATCTCAAAATTACAAATATCCTGGACTGCATTTAAAAATTTAATATTTGGTTCTTAAAACAATTAACAAACATGAGCTAGCAAAATCTCTGCCATCTCCAATACCGGTACTACTTACCAGCATCTTGTCTCTCCTCCATTTCGGACAGATCTGTAGAGTGGCTGGTTGATACTCCCTGTCCATCTGAGCAAAGAAGATACGTAAAATTGATACCATTTCCACAACTTTGTTTCCATCGATACACAAGTTTTATATTTAACTGTTTCTTGCAAATACTAATCACAGGGTTGTCTCTAAGACCCGGGAGGCGGGGAATTTCCCCGCCTAAAGTGACGTAATTACCCGGCTATTATTGCATTTCAAACACAATCTAGCTTTAAGCAAGACCTCCAGATCCCCTTCTACTTTTTTATTTCTCCCTTCTACTTCAATTTTTAGAGACAACCCTGAATCAGTTGCGCCTTTTTCTATTAAAACAAAGCCTTTCATAAAAAAATTGATGTTTACTTTAAACACATGCAGTGAAATTTTCTGAATTCTGAGACTGACTTTCGTATCAAATGAAATATCCCTGGTAATAGTTATAAATACATTTTGTTGCCTTGTAACTCCGAGACTGACCTGACTGAATGATCTCCTTGTTCACATTCATCCCATCAGCTAACAGCAGGGTCACTTCGTACTTGTCCCCCACATCTTGGTCAAATGTGGCCGTGACCTCAGCATCCAAGGTCAGCTTGGAGAAGAGCTCCTGCTGTTGTGTGGACATTGAGGTACATCCTGATAGGCAGCAGTGGTAGGCAAGAGCTGGACAATCAAAGCCAAGGGACCGCAAATTGTCCTTGGACACAGAGTCTGAATTCCCAAAGTCTATAAATAGAACATCCACAGTGTCTCCTCGGATATCCTTGACATGTGCCCGGTACCAGGAGTTATCTGTGGTAAACTTGGCACAGCAGTAATCACCCAGGGCCACTTCACTCAGAGGAGCACTCTTGTCACAATGGACCTGGATCTTCTCTATCATTTCTCCTAACTCCCCTTCCTGACTGGACAGTTGTAGGTAGAATTTTTCCTTGTCAGTGTGGCTTACAAAGGATGTTACAGGTTCTGTGGGAACTACTTGTTTTTCTAGACTATTGACCCCAACAGGTTGGACATCCTCTGAAGCAATGGAACTCTCTTCATACTTCACCAGGCCTGCTTCCTGTAGAGATTTTCCTACATCTTTGTCTTCAACCTCAAGTTTAACTTCTGTCCCAGTTGCAAAAGTACAGGTCAATTCTTTATCCACAATGAGTGTCTCCAACTGTGAAGTGACCTCGGAACTCCATTCTCCTTCAAGGGGGGATACTCCATGCAGAGAACAAGGATATGCAAATGGTGGAAGCAAAGCTAACTCAGATGGTAAGACCTTCAGAGAACTAATTTCTGCCTCCTCACTATTGCCATAATCAATGAATCTGATCTTGGCCTTGCCAGCATTTACTTCTTCTATGACGCCTCGATACCAAGCCTTGTCCTCAGAGTACACAGTCCCACAGATCTGACCAGACCTTGGATTCACTAGACTGGAACAGTTACCCATGACCTCCTGCAGGTTTGCTGTCATGGACTCCAGTGACCCCTCACAACCATCTTTTTGGAGGTAGATCCTGGAAGGTGACTTTACGTAAGTAGCAAAACATTTGAATTGTGTCCCTGGAGGCTCGGCATAATCAACATGTTCGTATACTGGGGCTTCCACGGAACTTGATTCACGTGTTGAACTTGCTGATTCCGACAGTGGTTTACCATCCTCAAAGAATAAGTCTACAGTAAGACAAGAAGGTGACGGACTGACAACCTTAATAGTCATCTCTTTGTCGGCAACTTGATCTTCAAAACCATCTCCAACACCATCCGGATTGTTAAGTCTGCAGTGAATGGCTTGAGCTTCTAGTTTGAAGAGTCCTGGAGGAATGTTGCATATATCATCTTTGGAGGTGGATTCTGAGTTCCCATAATCAACAAACAGGACGTCTGCGGTGTTTCCTGACACTCTGGCGATGACCGACCGGTACCAGGCTTCATCAGCGCTGTACTTTGCCATACACGCCATGCCTTCTGACAGAGAGTTCACAGGATCAAACATTTCTGCTTGTTCTTCTATCTCTCCCAATAGTGTGTCTAATTTTTCTGAGTTTTGAACAAGCTGACAGTAGAAGCTGGCTGGGGAATTGACATGGGATACAAACACTTGGTGGGTGCTACATTCCTGGAGAGGAGTCTGTTGTGGGAATTGCGACGTGACTTCAGAAGCAGTGGAAGTGGAGGAAACTTCCCTTCTAGCCACTGCTGCTTGGATCAATTCTTCTGCCACATCCACATCACCAGCTGAAAGGGAGACCACCCAAGTGCCATCTGGATTTTTGGATTCAAACTTGACTTTGACAGCTTCAGGGACCAAGCTCTGCATGATATCCTTCGTGTCTGCAGACCAACCACTCTGTAAGGGCTTCACACCAGACAGGTTACACCTCAGGGCCTGGGCAGGGAATTGAAGGAAATTTTCTGCAACTTTGAACAGTTCACTCTTAGAAACTTTGTCTGTATTTCCATAGTCCACAAATCTGACTGTGGTGTTGGAGTCTTGGATATTCTCTACATAGGCCCTGTACCACGCCTCATCCTCCGAGAACTTGGCAACCACTGTGTCCCCTGACTTCACATTGTCCATTCTATTGCCACCTGCTGCATAATGCTCCTGAAGCTCTCCCACTAAATTCTCCAATGTCTCTGCTTTCTCCTCAGGTTGGATCCAGAAACTGTGAGGATTCTCTATCCATGAAACATATGCAGTGATGTCTTTTCCCACTTCTTGGGGCATCTGAGGATAGGGGTTTTCTGATGGCTTGGTAACAGTAGTGGTAGATAATTTACATAATCCAGAGCTGGACAATTGTTGAGCCACATCTTCACCATTCTCAGTGAGCTTGACTAGACACACCCCACCCGAGAAGTAAACAACATCAGCTAGAAGTTCTTTATCCATGACCAGTTCTTCAAACTTCTCTATCGCCTCTGATGACCAGTCTTCACTGACCACTCCACTAAGGGAACATTTCACCCCCTGGACTTCTAAACTCATGTAATTTGCATTGGCTGCCTTCACAGCAGATTTATCAACTGTCTCTGTGTTTCCGTAGTCCACAAAATAGACAGACACCTTGTCATCTTCAACTTTTGAGATCTCCCCTCTGTACCATCGTTTATCATCAGAGAACTTAGCAACACAGGGTGTTCCTGTCTCATATTTATGCACACATCTTTCTTTGGGAAATAAACCATTATACTCTTCATTCATCTTCTCCATCATTTCTTCAAGTTCCTCCGATTTCTCAACTGTCTGACACCAAAATTCTGAAGGGGACTTTGCGTACACTACATACACTTTAACAGACTTGTTTGATGGCAGCCTAGCATGTATGTAGGAGTTGCTCTGCTCATGGCCCCATTCACTGTTGTTGTTTGTATTTCTAGGTGTAGCACTCCACCCTGGGGTTGTGACAGGAGCAGCTTGTGTGGCAGAGCCACCATCTCCCCAGTCATCTTCTGCACTTGCTGCACTAGCTCCTCCAAATCCTCCCCCTCCTCCTCCATCACCACCAAATCCTCCCCCACTCCTTCCTCCAAATCCACCACTTGGCTTTCCTCCTTGGAAGCCACCTCCACCACCACCGCTAGGCCTGGAACCAAATCCTGGACCTTTGGGTTTGGGATCCACAGAAAATCCACCCCAGTCATCATCAGCTGCATTGTTGGAAGAGTTCTTATTGAAACCACCTGAGAATCCTCCTGAGGGTCGTTCAGACCGGCCACCAAATCCACCACTAGACCCTCTGCTGCCAAATCCACTAGAGGATCCACCACCTCCACCGAACCCTGAACTTCTATTACCTGTAAATTGAAAAGTAATCCCTATGATAGAAACCAGCTGAACATATCATGCAGAAAAATACAACTAACTTGAGTTTCCTCTATGCATATAGAACTAGATATCATTGAGATGGTGACAATATCAAAGGGCTCTGCTTAAATAATGAAAAATAGGATAAAAGCATTTTTGGGTTTAATCTGAGCATGATTAACCCAATGGACAATAATTTATGGTCAAAAACTTAATTTTAGGGTACCTCATTACACCTTGAAATACTTTCTCAAATCAGCAGAAAATTACCTGTTTATGATAAATAACATGATGGATAAGACATATATTAGTCAAATATGCAAAATTATTTGCAATTTTTGATACAAAATTATATTTTCCTCAAAAAATTAATTCAGTTAATGTGTATAAAATTAAGAATGTTCACACTGAACTATGGTAATGTTAACAATACATTTAAATTGACATCTTGTGATGTAGTGTCTTAAAAAGGTACAAGTCTCGGTGTAGTGAGGTACCTTAATGAGGTCTGCAATAACCTTCACATTTGACCTTGAAATTTAGTTCAAGGTTGCTACACACCCCTAACCAAAAAGCTCTGTTTACGTGAAGTATGAGCCAGATAGGGTTAAAGGGAGAGTAAATATGCTTTAAAAAAAAGATTTTTGGTTTGGTCTGATATGACCATGACAAGTCATTCAAGGTCACTGTACATCCTTTACCCAAAGGCGATCTGTAGGTGAAAAATGAGCCAGATTGGGCCAAGGGGAGAGAAGATATGCCCCGGACAGACAGACTGATCACTATAGGGGCACCCACAGAGCGGGGCCCCCTAATAAGATCTAAACACAGATTAATGCCGGTTATTACCACTGGATGTACAGTCCCTGGCAAAATGACCCTCTTCTCCACACTTATGACAGCCTCGCCCCCTGGAACCACCACCACTGGGACAATCTCTGGCAAAGTGGCCCTCTTCTCCACATTTATGACATGCCCTCCCTCCTCCGCCACCACCTGGACCTCCCTTGGGGCAATCTCTAGCAAAATGGCCCTCTTCTCCACACTTGTGACAGCCTCTACCACCTCCTGAAGAACCACCACTCTTTGGGCAATCTCTGGCAAAATGGCCCTCTTCTCCACATTTATGACAGCCTACAGGAGTTAAAATGGATGCTTGTTTTAAGGTTAACTTACACTGTTTTTGCACAATGTTAAATTGAAAAACTTGTTATGTATGAACATTTCCTAAATAAATAATAGAGCAATTTCATCTTTAAGTTGTTTCAAATATGTCAGGAGTCAAGACAAATACTGTAGATTCCTAATTAAACGCGAAGAATTAATTTCCGCGTAAAATCGCGAGTAGCAACTCTCGCGGTTTTTAAAATCTCGCTTTTATTTTTCAGACAGTTTTGAACTATAGGAAATTATAACAAAAAATTGCTGATCGCGATTTTATATTCTCGTGATTTGATACAAAACAGGGGAATCGCGGAATAAAGTACTCGCGTAAAATAAGGAATTTACAGTAATTTATAAGTGACAAGACACAGATAACACTCACCTCTCCCACCGCCTTCTTTTCTAAATCCTCCTCCACCCCCACCAAAGGAGGAGCCACCTGATCCTCCAAAAGAGTCACCTGCTCCCCCAAATCCCCCTCTATTTCCCCCACCAAAGCTTGGTGTAGAGGAGCTGGCTGAAGGGGATTCATTCCAGTCCCCACTCCCTGCGTTTCCAAACCCACTGGACGGTTTGCTGAACCTTGAACCCCCACCAGATCCACCACCGAATTCTGATCTTGAATTGTTGAATCTTCCCCCAGAAGGTTTGTCACCAAATCTGTTCCTAAATATAGAAACAAGGATACACCATAAAGCTATTGTGGTTTTCAGGGCTCTACATTAACTTTTTTTCTTGCTCGTCCATTCGGACAAGTGACCAAGACATTTACTTTCCGAACTTCAACTTCACTTGTCCAAAAATTTTTCAATATTAAAGATCAAATATTGTCAACTTGAAAACTACAGTTCTGTATCATTAAAATAAGGTCATTAATTGATTATTCTAGCTATAATTAATAACCTGACGTTTTAAACGGAAACTCAAAGTGTCTTTCCTAAATGTATTTGTTCCATATAACATTAAACATGATTTGTCAGCTGTAGCTTTGTAATGGCAAATTACACGACATTTTAAATTTAGTGTCAGGTTTAAAAATACATGTAACTGTTATACATGTATTGATTTCTCAGCTGTTTTTCAAACTAAACATGGAAACTCATCATAGTCTATCAATGATGAATTAAACCTAAAATAAATTACATTTCTTTCCATAATCCTTTATCTTTGCTACCCTTTCTTCCTTTCTTTTTCTTAACATGTGTGTTTGGTACTTTGCAAGAACTAAGATCCACACCTTTACAGTTCAATATTGAAAGTTGTTTGAAATTAGTGAACTTCAATCCCAATGAAGAGTAACTCGCAATTTGATGTTGGGATCGAAATTCAAAATAACTAATTGATAAACTTATAACGAGACCACGGATACTCATATCACAAAACTTTCTTTTCTATTTTAAATGTTGGAGACTTCTTTACATAAAAATGCACTTGTCCAGTCGGACAAGTGGCCAGCAATATTCAATTGTCCGTATATTTTTTTTAACTGGCACTGGACAAGCGTTAATGTCGAGCCCTGGTTTTATCAAATATAATTCTTTAAAGTCATTAACGATGGTTTATACACTATATTCCAATTTTTTTTATGAGGTACATGCATAATCCTGATTTCTCTTGAAATAGGTCTCTTGAAATAGGTATAGCTGTTTACTTTGTAAATACCTTTCAAAGCTACAATGTGCGAGAAAATTCCCCCTTACCAACTTCACTAAGGGGGAGATTTTGTGTAAATGACATTTTCTCGTACAAAAGTTATTAAATGAATGCAAATATATTCAAAACAGTAAAATACCTTATTTTGCATTTTAATGCATTTGCAATCATCTTTAATTGAATTATTTCTATGACTATCAGTTTGCAACTGCAACTTGTGTTGCTGTGTTCAGAAAACCATTGTTTTGTTTGCATATTACAATACAAAGCACAAATGGTGTCACTTCTTATATTAAGTCTTATTGTTCAATTTTGCAAAAAGAATTATCTTTGAACCATCAGTGATGATACCTAGGAAAATCACAGAAAATTTATTTTGCCTATTATGATTTTGCAGCGAGACTCATTTAAGGTGGAATGCTACTTCAACATTTTATTTCATGGATCATTAGAGTATCATTTTTGTAGCAAGATTGAGTTGTTCAAAGAAGGATATGCCCTTAATTTTTTTGTATGAATTTTTTGTATTTTTTACGAAAAAGTAGAAAATCTATTTTGGTTGCAAGTAACGCACTGTAGAGTTAAACATTTGATGTGAATAAATGCGTAATATAAATATTAAATAAATTATGTCCAGTAATGTCAACAAGACGTTTGATTTTTTTTAATTAAAAAAATATGTATGATTATAAAAAACTTCTTTTGATAATAAAGTTCAAACCTATGGCTGTTTTGCATAAAAACTTGGTATATCGAGCCATTTTCAAGGAACATTCTGCATA
This sequence comes from Magallana angulata, assembly GCF_025612915.1. Lineage (NCBI taxonomy): Eukaryota > Metazoa > Mollusca > Bivalvia > Ostreida > Ostreidae > Magallana > Magallana angulata. The sequence goes on from NC_069120.1 coordinate 52,244,326, forward strand.
AAATAGTATAGTCTGTTTCACTATTGATGATATTACTCGGTCAGGATCGAAATTTAATCCTCAGGGGGGATCTCTACAAGCATGTTAATTGTTGCAACAAAACTATTTTTTGTATTGTCACATTTATTTCTAGAACACATTTTATCCACCAATTAATGAAGATAAAGTGAATAAAGTTTGAAATCAATAAACCTCTAGATTTTATATTTGACTACAAGTACCTAGATTCTATGAAATAGACTATAAACACGAGGCATGATTTTTACTGCGAAACTGAAAGGGTCAAATAAAATCATGTGGTCTTAAATTTAAATGACAATAACATTCGCAGGGGTGACTCTAACGATACATAAAATAAAATTTTGGTGTAGCATTCCACCTTAATATAATACCAGTTTAATAATATTCATTATGGTTATTATTTCCCTTGGTTATATCTATGATATCTATCTACATTTTTTAATAAACAAAACTTTCCCAATTTTTATTTGGAATGGTCTCTGTTTTAATGTCTGTAGTATCCCCATAATTCATGATATTGGTTAAAAAAAATTCTGTCAAATGCTTTTGCACTTTTTACACCTACTACATTCTTATAGGTAGCTTGTAAAAACGCCCAGTCTTCCAAACTCACTTTGATTTTTACCGACAGTGCTGGCCAAGACAGGAGTAGTCATGCCTCACTGCATGTGGCTTGGGTACTTTACCTGTGCATCTATCAAGTGACACCACTGGCTGTGTATTGTTTTCTTTGGTGTTTCAGAGTAAAACATGGATGTTAAATATTTAAAGCAATATGAGCTGCAATTCTCATGCTGAATTTTTTTTTTTTACGAAAATATTATTTTCTACTAAAATGACAAAAAATGTCATGTTCTTTTTAATTTCTGTTAGCCATATTTTTGTGGAAAAGGCCAGTTAGAAGCCTTAATTGGTCCTGTACAAAAATTGATGGTATATATTACTTAAAGGAGATATCTTTCCTCTGACAAAAATTAATAATTTTTTTCAAATCTTATCTATCATAAAAGTTTAAGTTACACGTAGACTCATCATACTAGAAGATTTTTACAGCAAAATAAAATTCTAAAAAATACAGCTCATATTGCTTTAAGTGTTTAAAGCTTTCACTTATTAGTATCTTTATATTAGGCCTATGCATTACAAAATACGCAACTGATTTTAGTCAAAACCAGAAGAAATCGTAACAAGTAAAATAGACATTGATCACAGTACATAGGTCTTGGATGGATTTTGATTCATTCAAGCTACACAGCAGATTTTGAGGCCAAAATCACAGAAAAACTCTCAGTGGATGTTGAAATAGCATGTCAAGATTCACAAGTTTTGGGGGAAAGGGGGTTTATGAAGGAGAAAAATATGTTTGTGGGATAATTTAGCCTCCTGCGTGGGAGATTGGCTGGGTGTGGGAGAATTTGATTTTTAGAACATTTTGCGGGAGTTTCCTCGCGAGATGCGGGAGTGTTAACAGGTAGGTAAATATGACTAAAATCTACTAATAAGAATTCATGAGATTAAAAGGGGTAAAGTTGCAGCTAGTTTTTCAGAATCGGACAGAAAACACTATCGATTATCGAATCGTATCGGAAACTCCATTTCCATTCATAATCGAAATTAATCGGGAGATTTTCAACTTACTGAATTTATAGTTATTATGTACATGTACTTAGTATATTCTAGCAAATAAAACTAACATAGGCATTTGCAAAATAAAATTTAATAAATTTTGGTCATAAATGCACCTCTGTTTTAAACTTATATGATTATTATTAAATTATTGTAATATTACTATTGTAACAATTATAGCAGTAGTTAGTTATGAACATTCTGTTCAATTTATCATTTTTTTTTATCAGAAAAACACAGAACATGTACTAGGTATTTACCACTACTCAGTTTTCAACTTTTCACCAGTACAAATCCATATTCATTTTCAAAAACACTATTGTGTCCACCTGAGACGATCTCATTCTAGATCTTAGATTTTAAATCATCGTAAACGCTGATCATAAAAAAATTTAATTTATAAAATAGAACTGGCAAACTTCACTGACCGCGCAAAAACAACAAAACATGTCTAACATGTGACGTGCAAGTCGTGGTGCGAAGCTGTCATTTTTTCTTTCTGTTTACCTTTATTGGCATAAGATTTTCTGCAGAGTTTGCAGAATAATTGACTAACGCCACATATAAGTTCTGTTTACTTATTCTTCTTTCGTAGTGAAGCAAAAATATTTCCATACAACCGACTGGGTAGTCCGAAATATCTGACGTTTACCTGGCTTTTAAACAATTTTGATATTTTACTTGCCTGGCATATAAAATATTTCAAAATTGTTTAAAAAGTCAGGAAAATGTCAGATATTTCGGACTACCGACCGGGTTGACCCTGGATAAGGATAGATCTGCAACCCTGTCATTGCGTCCTGCCCACCGTGTTCAGCCATTTTTACTTTTAACTTTATTTAGAGTTATCGTTCTTTTCGGAAATTAAAAAATGCTTAGAACTGGCATAAAACGGATTTGTTTACCGCGAGTTTAAATTTTAGTCAAATATTCACTGACTATTGATGTCAGCTTTCAGCTATCGATTGTCGGCATCAGTAGCAGTCTAACGACGATTATTCGATTGTCGGTGACTATCGCTGAATCACTAGTTGCAGCATCCAATTTATGAAAAAAAAAATTAAAAAAACTGGAACTGGTATTTCCCATCTTAGAAATAGAGAATTTCAAGCTGCTGAAACCTTCCTTCCTGAGCACAAACCGAGTAACTAGTATTGGTGTATAGATTATGTCACACTGCAGTGACTGCACACTGACTAACTAGTATTGGTGTATAGATTATGTCACACTGCAGTGACTGCACACTGACTAACTAGTATTGGTGTATAGATTATGTCACACTGCAGTGACTTCACACTGACCTCTGCTGGAAGTTGTTAGGACTGGAGTCGTGGGTTGTAGATACAAGTGAGTTGGTGCTTGTTCCATACTTCTGATTAATGTTGGTGCCATCAGCCGATTCCAGGACACACAACAAAGTTTCCTCTCCTGGCTTCTGGGATTTGAAGGTCGCTTTAAATGTCTGATCAAGAACCAAGTCCTCGAACTGGGCCACCTTCTCTGGCTGCCAGAATCCTGACGAGGAGGCCACACCTGTAGGGACATCAAACATTTACATCCACTGTTTAAAATTTCTACAATTTTCACTACATGTACCTCCATACCAACATGAAGCCCTGAAGATAGCATTTAATTGTTTAAATAACCATGCACATGTGGACAGACTTTCCTGATGTCTTTTTTGTATTATAAATTAACAACCCCAAATAACACACCCTCCATATTGAAAATTGTTTCAATCTTAGTGAGATGTTCACTCATTAAAGGATGTGCATTAAACAGATGCATCAATACCAAAATTTAACATTGATGGGGGTGGGGGTGCTCCTCTAAATGGGGTAACATTTGAATGGGACAGGGTCTATAAAGATTATTAATCAAATTTCCACAAAAACTAAAAATATCGTTTACTTTGTTTCATGATTTAATACCGAGCGCAGCGAGAGGCGGGCGAAGCCCGCCTCGCGAAGCGAGGATTAATGGTAACACGTATATATAAGAAAATCAGTGAAAAATGAAAGTTGAATCAGGGTTACTAAGGCCCAAAAAATTTTCTTCCAGCCATGGGCGCCGCCATATTGGCCGCCATTTTGTTTTTAAAAAGTTAGTTCGATCATTGATTGACTGGTAGTTATCGATGTTTATTGCCCCTAAACTCGATTTCATAAGTTCCAATGTTACAATAGAAGGTAATTTGAATTAAAAGAAATTAAAAAAGAAAACAAATAAGTTTTAATAGTGCTTCAATCAAGAAACACGACTTGTTCTATGTATGTCTTATCAAATTATCAGATGGAAAATGAAAACATTAACGCCAAGGAACTGATCTTTAAGATTCTGAATAAAGTATTCAATTTTATTACATTGGCATTCATATGAATTAAATTGATGAACAATGAAAGAAGAATTTTAAAAAAAATTCCGAATCACGTAAGTCTCTTCGGCTATTTCCGAAGACGTTTTACGTCTGAAATATGACGTCATAATGTAGACTGAGCACGCGATATTTAGTTTAACTCTGACGAATGATTTGAGAAGGCAATCATGCTGGCGGATCCTACTGTGTGCGTTTTAAATAGATTTTATTATACAAAAATCAAACTGCACTGTGTTAAATCTGCGCTCGGTCCAACGGTCACACCGTTTACATATTAAATATTGAATTAAATAAGACATTTGATGAACAAGAAACTGTAACAACTATGAAATGTTCCAACAACAGAAAACATGATCTATTGGACATATTTATAGTACACAAAAACTACTCAGACTTGGTGTGTAAGGCTGGTACATATCTGTGGCAAGACTGGTCACCTTTCTACAGGGGGATACAAACCTTCGAGTCCACAGAGGACGGCCTGAGGAGGGAGGGTCATCAGCTCGTCACTGATCTGCTTCAGCGTGTCTTTGGAGGAACACTCCGTGTTTCCATAGTCAATGTATCTCACCTCCACCATCCCATTGTTCAACATGCCTGGAAAACAAATTATTGCTCAACATGCCTGGTAAACAAACTAGAGGAACTGTGAGCAAGCTCACAATTGATACCCCCTGCTAAGGAAAAATCATAACCCATGTATTTTTTCTATTATTATAGAAAATATTGGATGAATCTATTTCACAGTCCATTTTCTATAAATAACAACTGCTCTATTTTTTAAAACTGTTAATGCTAATATGAGTACACAAACCAATTTCTATTCTTTAAATTCCATTGTATTTCAAGTTAATGCATGAGGACTTTTGCATCCTTATGATCACAAACATGGCTCGAATCAAACTAAAATCCACATGTCAAGAAGCCATTTAATATAAACATTTTGAATTATAAGCAATCTTTATGTGAATTAAGAACTTCTAATATTTGTCCATAAGAAAGATATGGACCGGACATGAATTTTGCACTTTTTCTGCCAGTGACCTTGACCTTGACTAAATGACCTTGGGTCAAGGTCATGACAAACCCTTAGGTCATAAACAATCTTTGTGTGAAGTAAGAACTTCCAGTGTTTCTCCATAAGAAAAATATGGACCAGACACGAATTTTGCACTTTTTCTGCCAGTGACCTTGACCTTGCCCAAATGACCTTGGATCAAAGTCATGACACACCCTCAGGTCATAAGCAATCCTTGTGTGAAGTAAGACCTTCCAGTGTTTCTCCATAAGAAAGATATGGACTGGACATGAATTTTGCACAGACAGACGGACGGACGGACGGACAAGGTGATTCCTATATACATATATAGGGTATAATTACTGTAAACGTATTACATTTGGCTGTGTATTATATTTAGCATTTTTGGCGGAAAACGGCGTCTGCTAAATCAAGTATATCGCCAAATGTAAAATATGTAAGTAGATAACTACATTTAGAAATGTGTTAAATCAAATCTATGCTAACTTGTTCAAAAATCATATTCCGCCAAATATCGTACACGCTAAATATAATACGTTAACAGTGTTGTTCAACATGCCTGGTAAAAAAATTATTGTTCAACATGCCTGGTAAACAAATCAGGCTATACAGGTCAATCAAAAAACCCTATCCCTGCTGGAATACTGATTTATTTTCAGTGTTGAAGTATGTCTTATGGTATTTTGAAATGCTATCTCTCTCTACTTAATGATATCATGTCCCAAAGCTTATTTCTAAAATGTCCTGCATAAGTTATTTTTCCCTTTAAAAAATGTAAATCGATCACAAAGGTGAGTTTTGGGTGTTGTGCTTGCTCCCTGGTACATGCAATCAATTTGAAGTGAAATCCAGCTAAAGTTACTGATGATATTAAATTTTGTCCTCCAAATTAATTAACATCTAGTTCAATATCATTTGAGGGATATATATCATCAAATATTGCATGATAAAAAATTTGAAACTTTGAAACTGCAAGTGACACCTTTTTGCCATGTAGGTCAGATCTTTTAAGATATGTATGAAAACGGGTATCTAGTTTCCTCCAAAAGTTATCAAACACCTAAAATCAATATTCTGATGGTCCACTCTGAATGTAATGAAAACTTATTTTTGGTTATGAAATAATCTACATGAACTTTACCAACTATTCAGAATTTTTCTTTGCTGTACAAAATCTGTAAGTATGCCTTTCAAGATTGCAGACAGGCCACTTCAACTGCAAATAGTTGATGCTGACAAGTACTGTAAACATTAATGTAAACTTTTCATAGCATGCCAGACACCTGTTTAATAAATACAATACCTGTAATCTGGGCCCTGTACCAGTCCTGGTCCGCGCTGTACTTGGCCACACAGTGCTTCCCTAGTGAAAAGGTCGTGAGTAGTTCTTCGTCCTCTCCCAGGGCGGAGTAATGCTTGTCGAGACTCTCCATCAGGGCATCCAGCTGGGGGGCAGTCTTGCTCAGCTGGCAGTGGAAGTGTTCGGGGTCCACCACATGAGTGACCATCACTTCCTCGACATCGCCGATACTGACCATTCCACGCTTCTCTCCTCCAGTTCTACTACCAGAAAGAAGTCAATTGAAATACAATGTGCTTTAAGTTTACGTATAAATATGTATTATAAATATGGTATTATTCAGATTTCTTGAAAAAGAGTCCAGGCTCATACACAACTTATTGTTTTCACTTTAAAATATTACACATTTACTTACAAGTACACTGGTCAAATCTCCAAATTGTACAATAGACTGATTATGGGGATACAAGTTTTCAGAAAATGAATTTGGAATTGCTCTTCAGGTTAAGTGTTACAAAAAATGCCATTAAACTTGGGACATATTCCCTTTTGATCTTATGCTCACTTTACCACTATAAATACATTTAGGGCCCAAATGTATAGGTGAGACTTCGATTAAAGGTTTTTCATTGCCCACTAGACAAGTTGTCTCATTCTACATAAAAAAATTTTGCACAGTCATTTACATACCCACTCTGCAGAGCAGCCTGTGGGAGTCTGGGGATTTTGTGCTGGTTTCCATACAGCCTGGATGTGATGTTTCTATTGTTGGACTGGTTAGTGAACTCAATCTGGAAAGTGGGAAATACCCCATCTGGAACAAAAGTTAAAAAATTCAAGAAACTTAACATTGACAACCATTTTGCAACATTAGTATGTCAGAATAAACCAAATCAACCACAATACACAAGCACAGTTTTTTAAAAAAATTATCTAATGTGATAGAGCTAAGGAAAACCTGCCTGTCTTTGAGAGTAGTCTGATCTCCACTACTTTGTCCACCATCAGACTCTGTAGATCACCAAGACTCAGGTTTACTGGTTGTTTCTGGAACTGGCACAAAATACAGAGTTGTGGAGTATCAGCAATGCTGGGATGAATCTGATACAGTGAGGACAGAGGGACCGTGCAGGAGTCACCGAAGTCTATAAACATGATCTCCGCTGAGCTTCCTGTCACCGCGGTGATGAGAGCTCGGTACCAGGAACCATCCGTGTACTTTGCACAACAGAAGGTTCCCACCTCCCCGTCTACAATAGCATCTTGTCCCATCTCGTAAACCTTGGTCAGAGTATCCTGTAGGGAGGCAAATTTGTCGACAGGGACTTTAGTCAGCTGGCCAAAGAACTGCTTAGTGGAGTGGACAGCAGTGACGCACACAATCTCTGTGTTCCCGACAACCACATCAGGCTTGGGGATCTGAATTCTGCGAATAATAAGGGGACGTCGAGCCGATTCCTTGTATGAGGAGGCCGTCTTCCCCTGCTTTTTAACCCCTAGTAACTCCTCATTTAAGTAACGGTCGATGTCTTTGTCTCTTGTGTCATATAAATCCAACTGGTACACATTTCCTCTGCTTGAGGTGACCATTGAAACCAAAGGTACAGAGTTTTCAAACCCCTTAAGGATGTTGATTTCCTCGTCAGACCAGTGTTCGAACGACATCTTTGTCAGGTCAACGGTACACTGTACACACTGTGATGGGATGGACTGCAACTTGGTGGAAATTTCACGAAGATTTTGCACATCTACTGTTTCAGTAAATCCAAAATCCACAGAAGTGACAGAAATGGAAGATCCAGTTGACTCTATGAAACCTCTATAAATACCTGCATCACTCATTTTGGCTAAACAAGACTGTCCAGGTGATACTCTAGACAGAGACCTACTCGTTACAAATTCCTCCTCTGCTAAATCCATCAAATCATTTACTGTGTCAGAACTACTGAGTAACTGTACATAGAAACAACCAGGGTGCTCAACGTAACACACGCACACATCGCAGGTCTGATTCAGGGGGAGGGAGGACACGGGGTAATCATGTTGCACCTCGGACTGGGAATTACTCATGCTGGAATTTCCCTCCAGTTGTTCCACTTCATTGATCTCTACAGTATACTCATCATTACTTCTCCTCAGAAATTTGACCATAACTCCTCCTTCAGACGCCATGAGTTCTTGCAGTTTGTCCTCTAGTTTGTTTGGATTGATCTTTGTGGCTTTATAACAACAGCGTATACCTTGAACTGGGAATGGCATGAATTTAGGAGGTAATTTTATCAAGTCGCCTGGTGATTTAGACTCTGAATTCCCATAATCAATGAACTGGACCAGACATTTGTCTGAAGTGCTGGTTAGAATCTGAGATCTGTATGGGGCCATATCATCACTGTAGTATGCAATACAGTACCCACCCACGCGAGGACTGCCCAGGGGCTCAGCACTACTTAAACAATGATCTGTCATCTGACTCATCAATTCAATCAGATCGTTTTCTGTCTCTTGCAACTGCACCCAAAATTTATTTGCACTCTCTGTGTAAGAAATATAGCACTGGTGACAAGAATTTAAAGCAACAGTTTGCATTGTTAAGGTGTCGAGGGATGTTGCACTAGATGAGGGACTATGCATTCGAACAGAAAAACCCTGAGGTGATCTCTTTATAATTTCGAACATAAATTCCTGGTTCAAGAGTTTGTCCTTTACTGCCATCTCTTGTTCTGCAGTCCATTGTCCATTGGGTGGAGTTTCATCCACCAAGACACACTTTGTTGCTAGTGGTTCTATGTGCTTTAACAAACTGGGGAGTTTTCTGATGCTGCCACTGTTCACAGTCTCTGTATTCCCGTAGTCGACAAAAAAAACCAACAGACCGTTGGCGCCATTTTCGACAATCTTGCCTCTGTACCAATTATCATCTTCAGGAAACAAAGCCAAAACAATGTCATCACTCGACCAGTTATCATATGACGAAGCACTTTTCTGTACATTGTTTTCAATAGCTTCTGCGAGTTCGTCAACAACGTTTTCCTCGCATAACTGACAATATCCAATACACAAACCTGCATCGAACTCCACGTGGGTGACAGTTCCCAATATTTTTGAACCAGGCACTAACGCCGACATTTTTTCCATGGGTTGAACAATCTGAACAATTTATATACACAAATATAAGATGATCAAATTCAAACTCTGTCACTTAATTTGAAGCATTCGCACTGCTATTCTAATAAAATGCCATAAACCTCGGTAGAAGTTCAGCAGTTCCATCTGCCATATTGCCTGTGTGTATCACGTGACAAATATCCCGCGAAATAACGAATTTGGCATTGGAGGTGTACCTCGTACAAAAATTAAATTGTATATAATAATCATTAATATGCAGTTTTCACACAATTTAAATCGTGTCCAAATGTTTCTAATGACATTACCACATCGATTACACTATGCGCGCGGGGGGGGGGGGGGGGGGGGGGCTCCCGAAACATAGACCCATTTCAAAGGGAGCACCTTAGTTTTTTTCTTCAGGTTGTTAAGTTTTTACTAAGAGATATCTGTTAATCTAAAGTTTAACGGTTTCAGTGAAAAACATTGAAATTTATATATTTAATATATACAAAGTCGAAACCTTAAAGTGTTTTATATGCAACCCAAAACAGTTTTCTTTTTTTCTTTTAAAAATATCACCGTGACATTCATTATAATGTTTTATTTTTTTTTTTTTTTTTATTTTTTTTTTTTTATGTATTTATTAAACACAGTACATTTTGAATCGAGATAATACCTCCGCAGAGGCTCTCTATATATACATCACCTGGGGTGCCAGGGGACCCCTGGATCAGTAATGCTAATCAGCGATATAAATGAATCAGTATTTATAATTGTATTTTTTAAGCGTAAATAGACTTAGATATGAAATAACAATTGATATAATATTCGTATCAATATTGTATATACATTTGTAGAGCATTTATATAGTATTGTATCATTATAATGTTAAAAAATGGGCTGAAATAACTTTATTGATTTAAGACCTAAATACCCACGGAGACTTACAATATAGGTGTATATTAGCACACAGACTGTATATTTTCCTAGAGAGCCATAAAGAGAATATAGTTTTCCCTCGACCCCCTCCCCCTTATTAAATTTTATTTTATGATCAAAAATTTTATTTTGTGGAAACATAAAATGCGTGGTCATAATTTTTTTATTTTTCCGGCCGTTTTTTCATTCGTGCTCACAAATTGGTAAAAAAAAAAAATACCCGGCTCTCCAGCATTTAAAAAAGTATGTCATGTCCTATAAATATTGACTGTATGCTAACATGGTGATCTCAATAAACCATTGACATTGAATTGAATATTAAGCCTATATGCAGCCACCATGATAAATGTAAGAGGAAGAACCGATTTTCAAATTTAAAAAGAACAGATAATATCGGAACAATTCTTTTATTAAATATCTAATTTGCATAATAAATGATCATTGAAGTTCAATGTGCCGCGGCGAGCTGCATGATTAACATGCGCTTAAAAACATAGACATATATCGGATATGTCAGTCTATGTTAAACATATGTTAAAAAATTAATTTTATATAGGCTTTGAACAGGGGTTGAATATATTTAAAATTAACACATCTGATAGATGTGATTAAGAAAGGTATGGGGATTGTTTTTAAAAAATAGTTAAAGTATTATTATTCATATTTCACTCGTTTTGTTTGACAGTAAAAGGATAAACATGATAAAGGGAAGCGATCAGCTGATTTATCGTTTATCATAACAATAACAGATTTGGCGCCTTTTCGCGTCGACGAAAAATTTCAGCATTATATCCTTCCGCATTGTTGTTATTCACAAAAGTATTTGTGAGCGATGTCAAATGCTTCTTAAAAGGTAATGTAACCGTATCATGAGGATTACTACAATTTAAAATCCAAAAATATTGTAATAGTATAAACAAAAACCTGCACTATATCTTGCGTTGTAGGTGATACAACGGTGAAAGGGTTCCATGAAAGTAGGAAAGCAGCCGAAAAGAAATGGTGAATACAAGACATAGATCGGAAAATAGCCAAGAAGAATCTATTTTACCATCCGAAAGTTTTAGAAAAAAGGAACATGTTAGTTACGTAAGATTCGTTTTGAATTCAAAGTGAAACTACATAATCATTCGTCTAGAACAAAGGGTTTTCATGTATTTCGAATTTCCTCGTGAAGTGTAAAAATTCCCTCGCAAATTTTCATGTACAGTATATCTCCAACTGAAATGTGAATGAATAATATATAAAGCAAATCATGAAGTTTATGTAGGCGCATCCTCAAAATTTCAGCAGAATCATTTTAGTAATCAATGGTTCATATGCAACTTAAACAACGTTAAAGCTTCTTTTTCTTAAGATCAGCGAAACATCTGCGGTCTGTGCTTTCGTTTTCAACATTTTTTGTCTCTTTTCTTTTTGCATACCAGTTTAATCAGATACAGAGTAACATTACAAGATTTCCCCTTTGACATGTCCACTCATTTTACTCTTTGAAATTGATAATATTAGCAAAAACAAATTTCAGAAGGAAATTTTTTTATAAAATCTTTTGTTCACTAAAAGTCTTTGGAGACACACTGCATATAGTTAATTATAATACATAAAGTTTGAACACAAATTATGTATTTTTGAATAAAAAAATATATAATGTAAACAGGAGTTTGGGATAGATTTTGATATATATATTTGCATTGCTATGATTACAGCATGTGTTTAGGTTTAAAATTAGATACATGTAGGTACAGATAGTACAGTCGTTTGACCAGTTCAGAATAGGGTTCAGATTTGGCAGTGTTAAAAATTTTCCTGCGTGTTTTTTTTCAGATCTGATATATTGGCCATATATTCACCATATCCCTGCTGATATTAATGCAATATTGCTGCATTTAATTTTTGTAATATAAAATTTCATTGTAATTAATACACGTGAAGCCATTTCGCCAGTTGCGAATAAGTTGACGATGAGTTCCGAATAGCATACATATTGAATGTAGATAAAAAAGTTTCGGCCCTAAAACCATTTATTGAACCAGTTGAATAACAAATTAAATGCAAATATCTCAGTTATTTGTATTTTCTTAACAATATAGTTTGATTTGCACTGAAATGACAGACAAAATCCCCTAACAATAATTTAGCCTGGTTTCTAACATCTTGTCGCAATACAGTCGCAGCACCTCCACTTATCATTATTGTGGTACAATATGATTTATTTAAGACTGAGAAAGACATTTAATGAATTCCAGAGGTATTTGTTTTAATCCACCCCTCCATTTAGTTCAGACGGAAACAAATTAGTTATTCGGAACTCGTAAAATGACGACTCGATCAGGGTTGTCTCTAAAAGTTGAAGTAGAAGGGAGAAATAAAAAAGTAGAAGGGGATCTGAAGGTCTAGCTTATAGCTAGATTGTGTTTGAAATGCAATAATAGCCGGGTAATTACGTCACTTTAGGCGGGGGAATTCCCCGCCTCCCGGGTCTTAGAGACAACCCTGCTCGATAAAATTCTGCATCCACTTGCGTATGTATTTTATTTTTTATCCTGTATGCTTTTTGGTATGTTAGAATATATATTAAACCTAAGTTTGGTAAAAGAAATTTTGTTACCAGTAAAATTTCAGGCACCAACAGACGATTTTATGCACATATTAGCGTTGCAATGACCTGGATTTATTACAAACTGAAAGTAGGTTGACTAATCTAAGACTGATATCAAATACACATATGACCGCAAAAAATGAAACATCTGCAGAATTTAAACAAGCATTAACACGTGTTTATATTAAAGGTATTGATTTTTTTCTCCATTTTTTATTTCATTAATTTTTTGCTATATAACTTCTGAACTATTCGGAACTGGTCAAAATTCGGAACTGGTCAAACGACTGTACATACTTTGATACACTAAATCAACAAAGCAATGTATAGTATATTGTTGTTTTTTAGTGCGAAGAAAGCGATGAAAGCAGTGGTGTTGTAAACTTCTCACCAAGAAGACACAGAAAATCTTCAAACACCAAAAATACCAGAGCAAGCAACCGGCGCAGGTACAATAATACTCTAGAAACAAACTGTAATATCAGTCTGTGCATACTCCAAAAATGGAGTAAACTCTGAAAATATAATAATTGACACTGTCACGTATTGCAATTTTCTCAACTTTCGTTTTGGAGGTAATGTAAATAATGTGATGTTTTGATTAACTGCATTCGCCAAACTCCTTTTTCGGAGTATTTTTGAGAAATCGCTTCCATTTACTTCGTTTTCGGAGTCTGCCCAGACTGGTTATTGATGATGTTTTGCATTATATTTATTAACTCAATTTGACTGGCTCTGTTTAGTTTCATTACTTTTATTTTTGTGATTGTAGATTTGTGATAGATGATGACCCCACAGATGAAGAAAGTGACTTGGGTAAGCCAGGACTCCTGTTTACTGTTTGGTTATTGTTAACAGTCTTTAATGAGGTCTACTCATTGTCTTGGTTTTTATGTTTAAGAATCCCATCAGCAGCCATCCTCAAAGTCTATACCTCCTGGTCGATCAAGTCGGCCAATCATGGAAGACAAAGAGGAGGCAGTGGTACGCCGCAGCAGTAGACAAAGGAAGCTACTTTATGGAACCTTTGACCCCAAGATCCTAGATAGGGCTTTGTATGTGGATAAACAAAGCTATGAACACGATGAGGAGAATCCAAGGAAGAAGAGAAGAGTGGAGGAAGTTAATGATAGTGTACATGTATTTATAATTTTTAAGAAATAATGAATTTTAATCAGAAGCATGATAAATTCGGTCTGAAAGTAGGTATACATGTGTAGAATTACTATTAGCAACAAATGACAAAGGATTCTAATGTATCAAGTAGCTTATTCAGGTTATTTCATAAGTTTGCATTTTTCAATAGATTGATATGGAGGAGAGCATGTACAGCAGAGTTAAGAGAGTGAGGAAACCTGTGAAGAGAGACATGTATGGTATGCCTGTTCACGAGTCTTCTGAGAGTGGTAAGTATTATCAAGACTGAACACTACATGTGTTTTATTTTTATTTGTGGAATTGTGTAAGAAATCAATTTTACTGTTGGTGTTGTTGATTAAAACTTGCATAATTATACTTTTACATTGAACCCATGTGTTACACATGTATAGATCTTTTAACTAGTGAAGATTTATTTCCTGAAGTTTTCCTATATTTTACAGAATCCAGTGATGAGGAAAATGATGAAGATAATAATGAAGAAGATGAGGGAAACAATGAGGAAGAAGAGGAGGAGGAGGAAGAAGAAGAGGAAGATGAAGACAAAAAGTCTGACAAATCACAAAGACGCTCTTATTACCTCAGGGAACACAAGCCCAGAACTCAACTGTTTGAAGTACCAATAGGTAACCAATATGGAACAAGGATTCAGTCTCTGATAATAATAGGCTTTAATTGGTGTGATCTTAGTCTTTTGATCTCAACAGTGGATGATAATAAAATGTGATGATAAGTTTAGAATAATTATTTGAAAAGGAAATCTTTTACAGTTTAACCATCTGCATAAGAGTAAAATATGTTTTTCATGAATATAAACTAAAATTATTCTGTTGCTCTGTAGAAGAGAGAAGACGAAGAAAACCCACAATTTTTGCTGAAACACCAGATTCACCTGTTAGACGAAAGAAACACTCCCCAGTATACCGTTCACCAGCACACAGGCGGGTCAATCTCAGGTGAGACCTTTGTAAACCAAATATATGTAAACATTGTCAGTTATTTACTTGAGCTGGAGCATTTTGCTTGGAAAGTTTGTGTTGTGGATTTATAAGTAATATTTTTTTGGATGTCTTAGATTGTAAGATATTGATTAGAATATGACATTGACATGTTATGACTTATTGATTGTCTTCAGGAGAAAAAGAAGAGCTTTCCATGGTAGCTCTAGCACCTCCTCCTCAGCATCTGGTTCCAGCAGTGATGAGGAGCATTTCCAGAGAAGGAAAGCCAAGAGTATGGCAAGGGCTCGTAACCAACTGCTGCCCATGAACCTAGCAGATAAGGACATTGTAGGAACAATGAAAGACAGGCAGAGAATTGGAGCCAGTCTGGCAGATGTTGATCCAATGACCATTGACAAATCTGTGAGTTCTCATAGGTTTAAGATAATACAACTTCTTCATTCATATTACCCGAGTCTTGTCCATTTTTGAGATTTGAGATGAAATTTGGTGTTATTTGAATTAGTGATAAATTCTCTTTAGGTGACATTTGAGAGTGTAGGAGGTCTGGATAACCACATTAGAGCTTTAAAAGAAATGGTGGTTTTCCCACTCCTCTACTCAGAAGTCTTTGAGAGATTCAAGATAACTCCTCCCAGAGGATGCTTGTTTTATGGACCACCAGGTTAGTCCAAGACTTACATACTGTAACTTGTTTTAAAAAGAAGACTTAAGGAAAAATTTGAGAAGGAAATATGGGATGCTACTTGTATATTTAGGCACTGGGAAAACTCTGGTAGCAAGAGCTTTGGCCAATGAGTGTAGCAAGGGAGATAAGCGAGTGGCCTTCTTCATGAGGAAAGGTGCTGACTGCTTGAGTAAATGGGTCGGAGAATCAGAGAGGCAACTTCGACTTTTGTTTGATCAAGTAAGTAACTCATGTTTTTTCTACAGAATGATATAAAGAGTTTATATTCCACACAAGCAAAGTATTTTTTATAGCTGAAATGCTTAAAATTTGATGTTTGATAAATAATTTACTATAAATCAATTTCTGGTAAATGATTTATTCACACACTGTTTTACAGGCCTATCAGATGCGACCCTCCATCATTTTCTTTGATGAAATTGATGGCCTGGCACCAGTGAGATCGAGCAGACAGGACCAGATCCATAGTTCTATTGTGTCCACTCTGCTGGCTTTAATGGATGGGCTCGACAACAGAGGAGAAATTATCGTCATAGGCG
Organism: Magallana angulata; assembly: GCF_025612915.1. NCBI lineage: Eukaryota > Metazoa > Mollusca > Bivalvia > Ostreida > Ostreidae > Magallana > Magallana angulata. Next base: position 52,260,682 of record NC_069120.1, read on the forward strand.
CCACCAACAGGATAGACTCCATTGATCCCGCTCTCAGGAGACCTGGACGATTTGACAGAGAATTCATGTTTTCATTGCCGTCTAAAAATGTATGGTACAACGAAATATTGATGGAATGAGAAGATTCATTCCAAATATCAGTAATGTTTGATTTTCTGATTTTATTTTTAAGGCAAGACGACAGATTCTATCCATACATACCAAGGACTGGAACCCTAAACTACTACCTCAGTTTATTAATAGTGTGGCTGATCTCTGTGTTGGTATGACCTTCCTTAAAAATATATCCACAGAACTGTTTTATATTGATCAAGCTTGTAAAATTGTAGAAAACTGCTGTTAATTATTTGAACATAACACTAGTAATGTGTTCAAGAGAAACACAAATAGCAACATCTATGGTCTGACTTGACTTCTACATCATCACTATTATAGGTTACTGTGGAGCTGACCTGAAGGCGCTGTGTACAGAGGCAGCACTACTGGCCCTGAGGAGACGGTACCCCCAGATCTACCAGTCTTCCGAGAAGCTCCAGATAGACGTGGCCAGTATCAGTATCAACGCCCAGGACTTCCAACTCGCCATGCATTCCATCATCCCAGCCTCTCAGCGGTGTGTGGCATCCCCAGGAAAAGCCCTGGGCTGCCACATCAGACCATTGCTACAAAACCTGCTGTCCATTGCATTAGATGCCTTAAATAAAGTATTTCCTGTTGGCAGTGCTCAAGCAACATCTCAGGACTCTAAAAGTAAGCTCAGTGATAAATCAAAAATGTCTTTGATTATTGTACAAAGGAAAAGGATTCTTTTCACAGCAATTGAGAAGGTCCATCATTTTAAAAAGCACAGTCCTGCTGGTAAATGAATAAAGTAAAACAGGGACAATGTGATATTGCTTGATCGATATGAATTGATGAGACAGATTATTACTGTTGTGTATAGATCAGGGATTGGTGATGAGATTATTACTGTTGTGTATAGATCAGGGATTGGTGATGAGATTATTACTGTTGTGTATAGATCAGGGATTAGGTGATGAGATTATTACTGTTGTGTATAGATCAGGGATAAGATGATGAGATTATTACTGTTGTGTATAGATCAGGGATTGGTGATGAAATTTTTACTGTTGTGTATAGATCAGGGATTAGATGATGAGATTATTACTGTTGTGTATAGATCAGGGATTAGATGATGAGATTATTACTGTTGTGTATAGATCAGGGATTAGGTGATGAGATTATTACTGTTGTGTTTAGATCAGGGATTAGATGATGAGATTATTACTGTTTTGTTTAGATCAGGGATTAGGTGATGAGTGGAGTGAAGAGGAGGACCAAGAAGCCTTGACTATATATGAAGGCAAGAGAAGAAACCGCATCAGTGGTGAAGAGATGATGTCCAGTCTTATTAGGTACTGCAATGTTTACCAAACCAGTGAGTTCGTGTACGTGAAATAGATATGTATGGGAGAATGACAATGGTTTTCTTGCATTTTACAGACACTCGAGCAAAAAACCCTGTTTGTACAGACCTCGTTTGATTCTGGAGGGAGGAGCAGGCAGAGGACAGACCACTCACCTGGGGCCGGCACTGCTACATCACCTGGAACACCTGTCTGTCCACCTGCTGGATCTGTCCACCATGTTCTGTGTGGCCACAAGGACCCCTGAAGAGGCTTGTGCTCATGTAAAGTTCTTTTATTTTATTTTTGCCATGATAAAAGTGAGAACATATGCAAGCAGGAAGATTTTCTGGTTAAAGATCAGTGAGAACTGAGAACTTCTCCTAGTATTGTTATGTTGAGTGCATCTCTGTTAACAGAAATTCTATAAAGTTATGAGAGAACTTGTCCTTAGTAGTATTGTCTTTGTAAGTATCTTTTGTACAGATATTACGTGAAGCAACTAGAACATCTATTAGTACTGTGTTTATTTTATGATAAGTGTAACTTTTCTACAGGTATTCATTAAATTTAAAGAACCTTCAAGAGTGTCATTTTTATAATAAGTGAATCCTGTTTAATGATATTAATTGAGATAGTGAAAACTTTAGAATCCCTATTGTCTATATACATGTAATAAGTGTGTCTTGTTAACAGATATTCCGCGAAGCGATGAGAACTTCCCCTAGTATTGTGTACATGCCACGAATTAACCAGTGGTGGGATGTCTTGTCTGAATCCATGAAAACAACCTTACTGACTACAATCCAAAACCTTGACCCCGCCTCTCCTATCTTACTCCTGGCGACCAGTGAAGAGCCCCTCACACAGATAGATGCCATGGTAAGCGCATTTCTCTTGCTATTACATGTATGTATTTCAAAAACATTTCATTGATTGCCTTGAAATTACATTAAATTCCCAGAACTATTCTACATGTATTTGTTGGTTTAACTACATCTTTGTATATTAGGTTCAGAGTGTGTTTGGACAGCATGCAGGGGAGGTAATTCACATAAGTAATCCCACAAAGGAAGAAAGGAGAGAATACTTTCAGGATCTATTGCTGAATCAGACAGTAAAAGTCAAGATTGTGAAGAAGAACCGAGGTAAAGATTAATATTTTAAAGTCAGAAGGAAAAAAAATAATGTACATTCATAAATATTATTAATCAATTGGATTTTTAAGAGAAAAATTATATATTTGAAAGAAATAATTTAAACAAGCACTGTAGAAATAATAACTAATGACTAGTGTAAAGCAATGGAACAATCTGAGTAATTTGGTTAAAATGGAAGTTCTATAACAAATGAGTGAGAAAAGGTTTTTTGTCTAGGTGGAAAAAGGAAAAAGAAGGGTGAGATGTTGGTTGTTAACATTGAAAATTTACTTGTTCTCATTGAATATCAGTTTATAACCCATGGATTATACAGTATTTACTGGCATCATCTATAATGGATAGCCAGAAGTATTTTAAAACTTTTGTCATGCATCATTATTTTATTTCCATTATTGAAATAAAAACTTTTGCACTTGAATTACATGTATAACAAGAAATAAGGGTGAAAAAGTATGCTTATTTAAATAATATCTCTTGTAATCTTAATCTACATCTATTTGATAGTCAGGGTTAATTTCATTGACATTGTTGAAAATGAGAAAATTTCCAGCATTTCCCATACAATTTTACAATCCTCTACTGTTTTATTCAATGTGGTGTACAGGTATTATGAAGTCCTGTATCTTTTGTTTCAGTTCGTGATTTAGAGGTTTTGCCTAAAGCACCTCCCCCTCCCCCTAGAACACTGACAGACAAAGAGTTGAAGACTCTGAAGGACAAGGAGGAGAGTACCCTCAGGGAGCTCCGGATCTTCCTCCGGGAAGTGGTCAACAAAGTGGTCAAGGACAGGAAGTTCTACATATTTGCTCGCCCTGTGGATGTAGAGGAGGTAACAATTTGTCTGGCCATACACGTGTATGTGGTTTTCAATATTCTTTAACAGCAGTTAGAATGAGTAGTTTGATGAAATTGTGTGCTTTATTGTATAAACCAGAGACAATGACATCAGCTGTGAAGTCATAGGAGTTTTAGATATGTATTGCAGTGATGTAGATTTAATGTTCTATACATACAGGTGCCTGACTACTATGATGTGATCTCCAAGCCCATGGATCTGTCCACTATGATGTCTAAGATAGACATGCATCAGTACCAGACAGGCAAAGAGTTCCTGGAGGACGTGGACCTGATCTGTAGTAATGCCCTCGAGTACAACCCAAACAAGGACACAACCAGTGAGCACACTTGCTTTTTTTCTCTGTATACATGTATAGGCTCCCCATCTGTACACACATCAGTTTACATGTAGAACAAACTGTGACATTTTACTAATGATCTTGTATGCGAAAGTTTTCTGTTTAGGAATTGTGTTGTTTAAAGAAGTACATGTACATAAAGTATACTGTCGAATATCAATGTTATAAATTAATTCAGGTCGGGCCATTCGTCACAGAGCCTGTGCATTAAGAGATACGTTCCATGCCATAATAGACACAGAACTGGATCCAGAGTTTGAGAAACAATGTGAAGAGATTGCCAAATCAAGGAAGAACAGAGGTACTGTAGAAAAGTGCACCAACTGATTCAACATTCTCATGTTTAATTTCTGCGTTCATTAACATGGAGTTTTCATATTTAAATTTCAGGTGAAACCCAGAACGGCAATGTTCCAGCGTTTTACATCACTAAATCCATGATGACCAATCAGGAGAGATTCAGCCGTCGTGTCAGAGGGCTAGATATAGAGCCCCATCCGGAGCTTGAAAACGTTGAGAAACAGTGGAGTGAGAGAAGACGATCACCTGTCAAAAACAAGGAGGAGGAGGGAACAGAAGGCCAAGGGGGCAGTATGGGAACCTCTAATGAGGAAGCTCTAGAGATCAAGAACACAACCTCCCCAAGGGTGACAACCCGGGCTCTGTTTACCAAGAAGTCATTCACTGTGTCCTCTAAAAAACCAAAGAAGAAGGAAGTGTGGAGTTATACAAAGAGAAAAAGGTTTAGAAAATTTGGACGATACTCCCTTCCCTCTGTCAAATCACAGCTGAACAAAAGATTTTTAGTGAGGAAAAGTGCAGAGAAAGACTCTGAATCGTCCCAATCGAAGCCACTGCAAGTGGATGTTGCAGAACCAGAGGAAAATAAGAGTAGTTCTAAATCGCCCCCTATTCTTGCTCAAATGTCTCCTAGTCGCCCTGTAAAAGTTCTCTCTCCTCGAAGACTGAGTGATGTATCAGACAAAAAGAATACCAGTGAGAAAGTCTCAGACTTGCCAATCAAAACGGCCAACCAACAAACCACTGCTATGGAAGTAGACAGTGGAATAAGTAGCTCAGTTGATAGCAATGGAGACTCTTTGGACAGTGTTGAGCAAGCTAAACAGCTGGAAAAGCAGAAAGTACATGTATTAGCAATGGAAGAGGAGGAAGAAAATTCAACTGTGAAAGGTATGGTAGTAAAATCATGCTGCCTGTCCGAAACTAAATGCTATATAAGAAAAAAAAGTTATCCTTTTGATATACATGTACCTGATAATTTAACTGTTATTTTGTGTGTTTGCAGAGCCTCCAGTGCTGGTCCCTGAATCAGAACCAGTGACGGGGGTGGTGGTCAGTAGGGAGGGGCTGGAACAGCTGTTAGAGAGGGTGGTGACCCATACAGAGGGCCTCAATGTGGAGAGGCTACAGAAACTGTACAGTGTGTTCAGTCAGTGCATTGTACGACACAGGAACAGTTACAGTAAAGTGGACCTCATACAGGTCAGTGTTACCAATGTCTATAGGACCTCTCACTGTTTAAAAAGATGTAGCATTTAATTCATTCATTCTTATTGTTGACTGTTTATTTTTCAGGAGCTGCAAACTATAACAGAAAAAAGTTGTACAGTCCTGACAAGGAGCAGATCTGATGAAACGGTGCATCCTTGAATGAACATACATACAATGAAATGATATTTAAAGGTCTGAAATATGGTATTTATTTTAAGCACCATTCTAGGAATGAGTGCTATTTGTATGTTTTGTGCTATCCTGGGCCAGTCTTCTGTTGAGCAAATGAAATTGTTTGTGTACGAAGAACTACCGGTATGTCTGTTAATCCAAGCAGCTACTTCACAATGTACAACATACAATGCGTGTGTCATTGTTAATTCAGATTACTTACCGCCCGGTACATTAAATATAAAACAGTAACACTTTAAAGAAAGAAGTTTGACAATAACAATAGTATTTGGTCTGCAATGGCTTAAATGTACATGTACAATATTTTAAATAATTTGATTAGAATATGTTCTATCATGCATGAAATATTTTTAAAAAAAGCAGATTTGATTTGTTGAAAGTTTTGTATGGTGTAACTGTTAAATTGCTTGTTCTACTTTTGTTTGGATATGAGCATGTTCATGTAAATGTATATATTTTTGTACTGTATATACTATATTATTTAATGTATTTATTATTGATTTTAACATGATACTGACACTTACATGTGTATTGCTGAATTATACAAATATTCAGATGCAAAGTCCACTGTTCAGTTCAGAGTCATTTCCAATTGATTTTACTGTGATCAGTTATACACATTTTTTTCATTTTTTTTTTCATCAATTTTACATTTTACACTTTTGTCAATTTATCTGTGTTAAAAAACTGTTGTTTTGAAATTGAAAGATCATGTTATTTTACTCAATATTTCCGACATGACTGTGTTAAGGATGATTTTGCAGTGGTAGGATTTTGATCAAATGAAGATCACAAATTGCAATGTTACAATGCAACCCAAGTTTAGTTGACTGATTTTGGTTAATAGAGCAAGGTTAGACCTTATTGTGTACTGTTGTACATATTTGTTTGGTGAGTTTGTATAAATCTTGTCTCTATGTTACACGTTTTACCAGTACATGTATAAATGTCTTGTTCTTTTCAGTCTATTACTGTAGATTCCTTATTTTATGTGAGTTATTAATTCCTTGATTTAACCGTTTTGCATCAAATTGTGAGAATATAAAATCCAGAACGCCTAATTTATATCATAGTTTCATTTACTTTACATCTGTAAAAAAGAATGGTCACGTTTAATTAGGAATCTACTGTAAAGATTTATTGTCAGAGGTGTAATTCTGCATGAAAGATCTCCATTGTAAAATCTGTACCCAAGTTTTTCTTGTGTGTATTTAGATTGTGATTCATTAGAAACCATCAGTGGTGAGATTGTACCATCTTGTGGTCGCCTGAACTGTTAACTTCATCATCAGTATATCAGTACATCACTGCAATCAGGGACTTGCCAATCAAAGCAAACACGCTGGTTCCGCACAAGGCCATGCCACTGTGTGGTAAAGTCTCAGGAACTCTGCTCAACGGTCTTATTTAATATTGTACTTACACCAATAAATTATTAACTATTTACAGCTTGTCAATTGGTTGTTTTTCATCAGGTTTCATGTTAAAATATCTTAAATCAAATGATTTTAACTACAGTCAAGATTGTATGTAATAATCTTAGGTGATCTCATAAACAGGATTTATGATTTGCAGCTTTCCATAACAAAATGGACTTTGAAACTTTTGATGAAGCAAACATTGTGCAACACTGATTGACAATATGTATCAACTGGTGGGTAGGTTGAATTCGTTTGTCATGTAGATTGAATCAATTGTTGATTTCCATTGTTGAAAAATATACAATAAGATAAAAATGACAAGATTGATAAAGATGAGTTCATGTTTAATGCAATAAATATGAGAATGATATCTGTACAGTAGTGGTCTCATTATGCTCTCTGACGACCCTGTCCTGACCACACACAAGCACAGGGACACTGTTTATATCACAATCAGCATCATTCACTGAGCTTTTTATTTCTGGGGGTATCTTTCTACTATCATTCCATGACCCTGTAAATACACAACAAATATTCATATGTACTGTGCATATAAATGTGGCTTCATTGTTTGGTCATACCTTAATTGTTTGAATAAATGCAAATTTAAATAAATGTATGCATCAAAAATTAAGTTTAACAGTAAATGTAAAAATGTTTCCTTTCATTAGTTTTAATCATATCATTTTAACGATTTCAGAACGGAGCAATTTTAATCTTTTCTTCTTTAAAATGCAGTCATCACAAAAACTCAGTGGTCCAAAGATTTTACAAGTCAAACGTCGAACATAATTTGTAGTCAATTATGCATAACAGTGTTTTTTTTATCTGTTTAATGTTACATATTGATATATGGGGGCTAGTAAATTTGGGGGGGGGGGGGCCTCCATATTTTGACAGATCACTGGTCCTAATGGCCTGCTACCGGGGTAGCTTGAAAAGTTTTTGTGAAGACTGAATATGATCTTTAAATGCTATAAAACTTCACGTGCATGTTATCATGTTATGTGTATTGTAAAGGTATTTATACATGTCTGTTTTATGTAGAGATAACAATCTATGGACTTCAAAGCTGTATCAAATATGCTATGATTTAATTTTCTGCTGCTTGCCATTTGCCATGCATTCTTGACTGTATGCTAACCCAGTATTGTCTATGAACCAAGTAATGCTGCAATGCTTACAATGCCTCCTGCTGCACATGCTGCTACAAGAGCAAATTGTCCGTCCTCGTCAGCCAGTCTGTTAGCCGCTGTGGTAATCAGCCTCACTCCGGTGGCTCCGAAAGGATGACCGATGGACAGGGAGCCTCCCCACAGGTTAAACTTAGACAAGTCTGGTGTCCCCACCTGTCAATGGGAGAATAAACTTATCAATTCTAATTTTTGGATCCCTGTTGTTTCTACATAATTTTCACTGTTTTACAATCCACTAACCTTCTCAGTTCTGTTCATGTAGGTCTTGGCGAAGTAATCAGAGTCCATGGCCTTTAGGTTTGCCAGAATCTGACCCTGTGAAAACAGATGAAACATGTTCATGTTATAATAGGCTCAAAGGTTAGATTAATTGTAAAAAAAAATATCTGAAACCAGAATGAATACATACAGCAAAAGCCTCATGGAACTCGAACACACTGATGTCAGACATTGCTAGCCCCGCCCTCTCCAACACTTTGGGTGTGGCATAAGCTGGCCTGAAATCATACAGTGCAAGCAATAAGTTTTTACATTCAAAATTTAAAAATGTTCACGATGAGATTCCCAAAAGTTGAAGTACATGTACCTAGAAGAAATGCTCATCAAATTGAATGCAAATTAAAATGTACATTGTAAAATTTAAACCATACATGTTAAAAAGATATCGTAATAGAGGTTCAAAAAAGAATCTTTCAAATCAAGGTTCAAAATTAAATTAATAACTGCCTCTAAAATTGAGGTACATGTACAAGATTCAAGTAAGATACAAATAATAAGTGTCTTTAAATTGAAGTACAAAAAAAAGAAGTATCCATGCATAGACCAACAAGATATCTGTGAGTCAATGCTCACTAGTGATACCCCCGCTCTGATGTAAATATGCAAAATAAGCAAAGTCGACATTTAACAGAAAGCTGGCATCCGATTGGTACAGAAATTTATCCCACAATATGGCAGGCCTAAACAAATAGTGTGTTAAAATTTCAAGCATCTGCGATAAATAGCTGCTAGAAATCTTTGAGGAAAATTTGCTTGAAAATTTTGGCTAAAATAAACAAAGTACTCATTTAACAGGAAGTTGACGCCCGATTGGTACAAAAATATATCCCACGATATGGCATGCCTTAACAAACACTGTGTAAAAATTTCAAACATCTGCGATAAATAGCTGCTGAGAAATCTTTGACGAAAATTTGTTTGAAAATTTTGGCTAAAAATAAACAAAGTACTCATTAAACAGGAAGTTGATATCCAATTGGTACAAAAATACATCCCACAATATAGCAATAACACTGTGTAAAAATTTCAAGCATCTGCAATAAACAGTTGCTGAGAATTCTTTGACAAAAATTTGTTTGAAAATTTTTGCTTAAAATAAACAAAGTCGTCATTTAACAGGAAGTTGACGTCGGATTGGTACAAAAATCTATCCAACGATATGGCATGCCTAACAATCACTGTGTAAAAATTTCAAGCATCTGCGATAAATAGTTGCTGAGATAAATGCGACAGAAATTTTTGTTACGGACGGACAGACAGACAGACAGACACACAAGAGGCCCATGGGCCACATCGCTCACCTGAACAGCAGTTCCTTGTAACATTACATTTCGTAGCATATGCTTTTTCTATTTCAAACATTGAACCCCTTTCTGGGGACCCAGTTATGGTCCGAGGTTTATGGTTGGCTTGAACAACATAAATAGTAACATAGGAATGAAAATGTGTAGCACTGCGGTGGGACCGCACATACACAACCTGAAAAACTGAACGTAGAAGAGTTCCACTTCAAGAGGAATAACTCTCAGACTGTACAGAACATCAAGAAAGATAACTCTTGGTTCCACTACATTAGAGTTTACACAATTTGAGGATCCTTGCATTGTAATATCACAAACTGTAGCATTATAGTTCTCGAGAGAAACTTTTTAAAAACATTTTCAATATATCTTTCTATGTTAAACTTTGAACCCCTCTTGGGGCCACAGTATTAGTCCAGTGCTAAAGTTTTAATTATTTGGAATCTACACTATTTAAGGATGCTTGCATAGTTATCTCACAAGCTGAAGCATTATAGTTCCCTAGAAAGAGATTTTTAAACATTTTTCCTCTATATTTCTATGCTAAACTTTGAACACCTCTTGGGGCCCCAGTATTAGACTGAGGTCACGGCTTTTATAATTTCGAATCTACACTATTTGAGGGTGCTTACGTAGTTATCTGACAAATTGATGCATTGTAGTTCTCGAAAAGAAGATTTTTAAACATTTTCCATATATACCGGTACTTCTACATTGAACTTTTAACCCATCTTGGGTCCCTAGTATTAGTCCAGGGGTCACTATTTTAAAACTGTCGAACCTTCATTATCCAAGGTTGTATGCATGATAGTAATCTCACAAATTGAAGCATTGTAGTTCTCGAGAAGAAGATTTTTTAACATGTTACCTTTATATTTCTATAATAAACTTTGACCCCATCTTGGGGCCCCAGTATTGGTCCGGGGGTCACGATTTTACCAATTAGGAATCTACATAAGCGAAGGATGCATGCATAGAAATTCCACAAACTAAAACATTGTAGTTCTTGAGAAGAAAATTTTTAAACTTTACCTTTATGTTTTTTAAAATGTTTAAATTTTGAACCCCTCTTGGTGCCCATCAATTGTCCGTGAGTTACAATTTTTTGAATCTACATTATTTAAGGATGTACATGTATGCATAGTAATATCCCAAAGAGTTGCACTTTAGTTCTTGAGAAGAAGATTTTAAAACATTTTCCTATATATGTTAAAATCTAAACCCCTACTGGGGCCCCACTTTTTGTTCGGGGGTCACGATTTTTACAATCTTCACTATATATACAACCTTTTGTGTATGTATTGGCATTTTTGGTGAAGTGGTTCTTGAGAAGAAAATTTTCAAACATTTTTCATATGCAGTTCTATGTTAAACTTTGAACCCCGCCTGGAGCCCCAGTTTTGGTCTGAGGGTCACGATTTCTACAATTTAGAATCTTCATTATACATACAAGCTTTTGTGTAAATATTGGCATTTCTGGTGCAGTGGTTCTTGAGAAGAAGATTTTTTAAACATTTTCCATATGTATTTCTATGTTAAACTTTGAACCCCGCCTGGGGCCCCAGTTTTGGTCCGAGGGTCACGATCTTTACAATTTAGAATCTTCACTATGTATACAAGCTTTTGTGTAAATATTGGCATTTCTGGTGCAGTAGTTCTTGAGAAGAAGATTTTTAAAACATTTTCCATATCTAGTTCTATGTTAAACTTTGAACCCCGCCTGGGGCCCCAGTTTTGGTCCGAGGGTCATGATTTTTACAATTTAGAATCTTCACTATATATACAAGCTTTTGTGTAAATATTGGCATTTCTGGTGCAGTGGTTCTTAAGAAGAAGATTTTTTAAACATTTTCCTATGTATTTCTATGTTAAACTTTGAACCCCGCCTGGGGCCCCAGTTTTGGTCCGAGGGTCACGATTTTTACAATTTAGAATCTTCACTATATATACAAGCTTTTGTGTAAATATTGGCATTTCTGGTGCAGTGGTTCTTGAGAAGAAGATTTTTAAAGACATGCACTCTATACTTACTGTTTCGCAATTATCTCCCTTTTGAAAAGGGCTGTGCCCTTTATTTTAACAATTTATAATCCCCTTTCCATAAGGATGCTTTGTACCAAATTTGGTTAAATTTGGCCCAGTGGTTTTTGAGAAGAAGTTGAAAATGTGAAAAGTTTACAGACGGATGGACAGACAGACAGACAGACGGACGGACGGACGGACGGACGACGGACAACGGGTGATCAGAAAAGCTCACTTGAACCTTCGGTTCAGGTGAGCTAACAAGGGTAAAACAGTATATCCCCTCTCCTTCGGAGCGGGGGTATAAAAAGAGAAATGTAAGTGAGGATATGTCTGTATTATTGTAAGTCGGGTGTTTAGGCTCTAGTGTCTTACCCAAGCAGAAGCTGGTCTTTGGGGTCCTGAGAAACGTAGACGAACTCCCTTAGGTAAGCCTTTGGTTTGTAGCCCAGCTCCAAGGCTTTCTCCTCTGTCATCAGCAGGCAGGCAGACGCTCCATCAGTCTGTAACAGTGGTGTGTCATCATCAACACAAATGTACATGTACATGAACAAAATTGTAAATGAGAATACACATGTATAACTGTTCCATATACAATACATGTACATGTGTATGTACAGTGTATAACTGTTCCAAACTAAGCTGTACATCTGATGTCTTCATAATCACACATAGTTCTGTACATCTTGATCTAAAGTGTATATGTACACTGTATACAGGTATCAGTATAACATTCTATAACATAAATGCATATTTTGAAAAATATTCTATATGAACTAGTATCCATCATTCAAGAAAGAAGAGCTAAATGTACTTCCATTGCCCCTTCTTCAGTGCAGTGTTTCATATAAATGACATACTGGCTGTATGAACTTCTCACTCACCAGAAAGGAAGAATTGGCGGCTGTGATTGTTCCGTGGGGTTTGATGAACGCTGCCTTCAGCTTGCTCATTTGTTCAATGGTGGATGGTCTGATTCCATTATCTTTGACCACTGTGTCAGCCACACCTGAAAACAACAAAGGAAGGACTTAAACAGGTTTTATAAAAATATCTTATTACCTGCAAGAATTCCTCAGGAGACAGTTTAAAGCTTTTCTCTTTATTCCTTTAATTGACAATACCACGTTATATCAACAGCCAGACAAGCACATCTACCTGGAACTTTGTATGGTAGGACATCAGACAGTAGTCCTTTCTCAGAAGCCCAGTGGGCCTTGGAATGGGACCTCAAGGCATACTCATCCTGTTATTCAAAATAGAAAGTCAATTATAAAAGTACATGTACGTAACTAATATTTAACCTGAGATGATTACAAAATGTATATTTGTACGAAAAGCTAAATGTACAAGGTAAATCATATGTAGAATAATTCTGTGGCTTTTTTCTGTTCTATTAAATTTCTTGTAGATATTAAATAGAGTCTCTTTCTGCCTATTGCTCTGTGCTGTGATTTCTGTAGTTTACCTGTTCAATTCTACTGATCCCAAAGGCAGCACACAGCCTGTCTGCGGAGTGACCCATCACCTCCCCCGTGGAGAATTCAGCCACTGCTGGGATCTGTCAACAAACCGTCTCATTATATAAACAGTGCAATACATTACAGTCAGTGTTTAAATATATAATGGATATCTCATGATTTTGTAAGTTTGCAAGTTTTCTATCTGCGAGTGATAGCAAGGAAACACACAATTTTTGGATGAAAGTAATATATACCCAGTACATGTACAATCACAAATTACTGTAAAGATATCACAGTTGGATTTGTATTCTATTCAGTGTCTTAGGCGGAATGCAGTTTCCCCCAAACATGTACAAGTATATGCATTAATACATCGATTCAGAAATGCCAAAATCAATCTGCACTAAAGTTGTGAAAAGTCAGTTTTCACTAAATATCAAACAAGTTACAATGTACATGTATATACAATATGTTTACAGTATAAGAGATTCTTTTTATTGCATGTTTTACCACCTATTTTAATATCTCCATTAGCATTAAATGTACACACCTCCAGGAGGGCAGGTTTGGAGGCCAGAGTTCTGAAAAGAAGAGAGAGCTGATTCTGCACTCCCTTTGTTCGGTTCATCTTGAGGGCCATCTGTCTCAGCTTCCTCCCCCATCTGATTGGGACGTCCGACATGGTCTCCACCCCTCCTGCAATAACTGCATCAGCTTGTCCAGAGGCAATTAAACCAATGCCTACATACAAATAAAGTGGAAAGATAAAATCTCTCTGTCACTGTACTCCTGCTTCACAGTGGGTTTTTACATTTGATACTGATAGTTGTTGATTTTTTGATATTTCTACATACATGTAGTGATGGCTTGATTGGATGAAATACACGCCTGTGTTACAGTGTGAGCTGGTGTCTTTTGTGAGAATCCTGCACCAAGAGAAGCCTGCAGGAAAAATTATCATCAGAAAGGTCAAACATTAATAGTTAAATCAACACATTGCAAGAGTTTTGTCCCTTGACTGCCATCTTTGGGGAAATACCCTAAGACTTCCTTTGTAGTTTAGAGGTCTGTAACTTTGTTTTTTAACATTAAAAATCTGTCTCTGTCTTGTATTTTGATTGTCTCATAATGGGTCTACCCATACATCAAAGGAATAGTTCAACTCCAAAGGAATTTCATTACATGACGCCCAATTATTTGATAGCATAAAGAAGGGGATTAGTAAGTTTCTCTCTTTTGACCTTTGGATTGATCTCGTAAGGAAAACAACTTTTGCAACATGTGGATTGGTCAGAATTATGTTAAAAATGTTGTTCTTGATTTATTTTTTTGCAATAATATTAAAAGTTGTGTTTCTTATTTTTACCATTGCAAGTTTCCTACCTCTCTGGCAACATTGCTTGTGTTGACCTCCTGAATGACTGTTCCAAACACAACATACTCCACATCACCTTAACAGGAAAATACAGATTATTAGTATTACTTTATAAACAACCAGTATACAGTACATTATTAACTACATTATATACTGTTTACATTGTAGAGGATTATACAAGTTGACAGATTTTTTTATCAATGTACTGGGGTACACCTTTAACACATGTATTTAATGGTAGTATATGTACATATACCTTTTTTGAATGGTACAGTAATACAACCTGCATAAATTAGAATTCTTAAAATTTACAGCTGAGGTTGTAATATACACAATGACAATGACTAATGAGTTTCCAGATGCAACAATTGTAAACAGTTTTATTCAATCTAATTAAAATTAGACGTTCTGAATCCGTAGCGGATTCAGAACGTCTAATTTTAATTAGATTGCAGTTTACTGATACTTTACAGCTCACAGGCTATAAAGTTCCAATGCCCTATTGAATTCAAATCATATTTTTTTTTAAAAGCAAAGAGACATGTTATTTCAACAATATGTGCAAAGATAGTCTTTTTTGTCTGAGAATACAAAGTAAGATAGTTTGTAAGAAGACATATTTGTACAAAAGTAGTTCTAAACATTGTATCAAATGTTCATTCATTTAGCTTTCATGTTCAACTTACTTTTGTTAACATCGGTCCTTTTCAGAAGACCTCTGAAAAAAATGCAGAGTTAGCCAATGCTACAACTTTTTCCATTAACATATACTAGTATATATAAAAAATCAATACATTTTGATCAAAATTTACAAGAAGATAAATTTACTTGTTGAAGTAAACTTAAAAAAATTATCAGTATTCATTGATTTATTGGTTTTCAGAGGCATATTGACTAACTTGAGAGCTGTCCTGGCCAGGTCATGTGGCATAAGATCTTTGTATGTGGTGCCAGACTGAAGGAATGGAGTCCGCACCCCTTCCACAAGGACGATGTTTTTGCCCCCTGTCTTTGGTCTCCCTAAAACAATAGATGCAACCACCAATTAGAAGTGGAGAAATTCAGCTTCATTGTAAAAAGTTCTAATTCCCTGTTAAAAACTTTTGAATTTGATAAAAAGATCCCATTCCCAATTGATTGAACAGAGGTACCTTTTTTTCAAACTAAATGTTAACTTTCCTATTGAACTGTCATCACCCCAATATAGAAAGACAAGCATGAGGATGTTATCATATCAAAACTGACTACACATCATTCATGTGTTTAGGAATAGTTCTAAATGCATATTTAAAATATCCTTTATGTCCCTCAAACAATTTCTAGTAATTTCTCAATTTTATAGGCCTCATCCCCAGAGCAATATCAAGAAGTGAGAGGCTTAAATAGAAACAATTTCCTTTTGCATACTGAGTATCCATTAAAGTCACAAAACAAGAAACATTAATTTCACAATTCATTGTGCAAGGTGTTTTATTGTAAAAAAGACAATTACTTACTGGGAGACTGGAGAGAAGATGTAGTGCTGACACATCTGACAGCATCTGCAAAAGTGAATGTTGTACAACCTGTTAAATCATTTTAATTGATGTCTGCCAAAATATATCTTTTACCTCTTAAAAAACACCATCAAAATATTCTCTATTTAAACACGCAAACACATTGAATAAAGAGAAAGTTATGAAAAGCCCATGAAACATACATAGACCCAGAGTGTATAATGGCAATGAATCAAAATGTTTATGCAAAGTTTGCGACCGAAAATGCCGTATATATCAGCTGTTTTGTATTTCAACGTGAATGATAAGACGTAATATAGCAAATATACCAATATACCCAATTTGTCATGCTTCTTGGATTTGCAACACTTGACGACAAAAATTTTCAAAGTCAAAGAGTCTTCGTTTATTAAAGCAGACATGTTTTAAGTTTTAAAACAGTTTACGAAATTTAATCACATGGTAGTGCTAAACATTTACCTCTTAAGAAACTTTTTGTGACATTTGCGTATTTTACAGCCGATAACACAGGGCTTGCCATTTTCTTCTTTGGAACTTGTCGTCCGTTTGCTCTTTGGACCCTAGTCTAGGTTTGGTAAAAGCTTGAAATAAATTCTTAATTTCCGTTGTTAACAAACGTTATGCCGACATGCTAACTCTCGTGTCTGTTGGGTTATTTACGCGTTTGGTAGGAAAGCATTTTTGCAAACATTGACTAAAATCTTGGGTGCTAATGATTTAAGTCCAAAGATCAGCAGCCGGCAACTTCGTGAAAAAGAATGGCAAGCTCGTTTTTAAAAGCCGTGAAATTTACACGGTTACGGAGTCCATGCATACTAGGTAAAAGGTTTTAAGGACGATAAGCAACTGATTACTTATTTTGGGGGGAAAGAAACTCACCTCTACCCCACTTACATATTTTTTGCAATGCGAATGACCTCCAAGGTTACTTTAAAAATATTTTAGTCCATTAGATAATTATGACGTTGATTGAAATTATAATGAACATGACACATGTATTTTATTCAAAGTAATCAGGTCATGCACAATATCTCATTATTTTGCTCTAAAGCTTAAGCTATTCAAGCTACCATGGTTATATGTAGCAATTTCAAAAAGCTACATATTTTGAAAGTATGCTGTTCAATCATGTTTACAATTTAAACTATTTTTTAAAACACCTAAAATTTTCAGTTTTCCAACACTTTTCATCGAAAAAAAAAATTGAAACTTCTTTGTTAGATTAAATTTAAGGCAAAGAAAAGTATGATTACATTTTATTATTACAAATGATTGTAAAGCAACTGTCTAGTTGATAAGGCTTTCAATGGAAACTGTCAAAAAAATTAATTCTGCCTTTTAATCAAATATTAAAATTATTTAGAATTATTCTTTATCGTATCATTAATATACTATTTTTTGTTCATTTACTTCTTTTTTACTATAAATGATATTCTCCATTTATTTTCTTATCAATATACCAGACAAAATAAGAGAATTATGATTAGAGAGAGAGAGAGAAATGATGATGCATTCTTTGCTGTAATGGTATTGTTCTCTTTTATAGCACAAAGAAATTGGTTCAGCACGACAGCAGGTTTACAAAGTAAGAACACACTGTTGAGAACTACTCTGAAAATAATTCTACTTTCAACTGAATTGTTCAATTATACAGTCAAACTTTGTTATCTCGAATGTTTAAAAACTTCAACAATATCAAGGGTAAACTCCCCCCACCCCCCACGGATTAGGATTTCCATGATTTCGTTTTTTTTCCTCAATATTTCTGAGGATTAGTCTAGCCCCCCCCCCACTTTCAATTTGCTTCCGACGCCAGTGGGTGTTCGAGATATCGAAGGTCAACTGTACCATACAGTGATTGATGATAACATGTTCTATTCATTTACTTTTTTATTTAGAGCATCTTAAATATGAAATTAAAGATGATGTTGCTGTAATTACATTTGACACGCCAGATTCAAAGGTAAGATTGAAAATTTGGTTCATGGTTACGGGATGTGCAGTTTTTAGGTCCATGGTCAAGATCATAGCAGATCTCTAAAAATTCCTGTCCAGATAACTACGTTCCCACTTTGGGACAATTTGGCCCATGCATAACCAAAAGAATGCTCATGCATAAAGGGTGTTGAGTGACCTTGAACTCATTTTCTAAGCTTTTAAGCAGATCTCTTTCTAAAATTCTTGTCTGAAGCATTTACTTTCTTCTTTGCCCGATCTGTAACGTACATCACCCACAGAGCATATTTAAGTAAAGGTTATGTCATTTGGATTTAAACAAGCTGCTAGCACAATGGCCAAGTCCATAGCAGATTTCATGTGTAAAATTGTTGTCCAGATTTCAATCCCTCATATCTTTGGCTCATTTTGGCCTTGACTTCATGTGGACAGGGACATTGCATGTTGTTTCTAGGTCCAAGGTCAATGTCATAGCATATCTCTGTAAAATCTTTGTCCATGGAAAATCATTCTCTTAAATAACTACATGTAGTCTCTTTCATCCTATTGACCTATGACAAAGCAGGGTCCTTTGATATGGTTATCATCAGGAGGCTATCTAATATAAATTGATCTGTCATGTTTAATTTCACAAATTATGAACTTAAAGTGCAGTTCTTTTGAATATCATTAAAGAGATGAAGAATTAAAATTACAATTCTGATTTGATGATCAAGTCTTCTTTCAAATAGCTATGAGTATTTCAATGGTTTGATATATGCTGGTGTGGAAATTAAGGTTACCTGGTAACTTGCTTGTTTGTCTTTAAAAGGTTAATGCTCTGTCAAAAGATGTCCAGACAGAATTTGAGGAGTGCTTCAACAAGGCCACCCGGGATCCCAATGTCCACAGCATGGTCGTCAAGTCGGGGAAACCAGGCTGCTTTATTGCAGGGGCAGACATTGGGTAGGTTCAAGGACTGAATGTTGTGTACATCCACCTCCAATGTCATGTTCTGTACTAGTGATGGAAAGAAACATTACCTTTAATTCAGTAAATAAAATATTGAATGAAATCATATTCAACCATAATAAAAGTCACTTACGGCTTTATTTGCAATTTTCTGCATTAATTTCAATGGATTTTGTTTTTACACCAAATAATCTGATTTTATTATTTAGGATGCTGGAAGCTTGTAAAACTGCTGAGGAAGTAGAGACGCTGTCTAAAAATGGACAGGCATTATTCCAGAAAATGGAAGACAGCAAGAAGCCAATAGTAGCTGCCATCATGGGAACATGTCTGGGAGGAGGTCTGGAGGTGAGGCACAGGAATACTGTGACAACACAGTGAAGAGTTACAATAGCAACATCTTTCTTAATCTGTCATAATTACTAGGATGTTGCAAAAAAATTATTGGTCTGTACTTTAGCCTGATTGTCCAGTAATCTAATAATACGTATGTGAGACATATTTGACCTTTGGGTGAAGTTTGTGCAGACCTTGAACTAAATTTCAGTGACAATAATCAAGGTCATAGCATATCTGCAAATTCTTAGTTTAGAGCCCTTTTGTCTCCCTTCGTCCTCATTGCCTCATACTTCACCAAGAGTGCTTTTGGCTAAATCATGTGCATTGAACCAAATTAATAAGTCAAATTTTGATGTCAAAGTACAGTAATTTTATAATGCTTTTACATCCTTATGTCCATTAAGATGGTCATTATCAGGTATCAAGCTGATAATTTTATGCTGATGAATACCCTGCTTCGACTTGCAGTCACTGTAGTTCTGTTCTTTCATTAGGTAGTTTTATTCTATGCCCTTTTTTTTCAGGTTGCCTTGGCCTGTCAGTACAGAATTGCTGTGAAGAACAAGAAGACAGCTCTGGGTGCCCCTGAAGTGATGCTGGGTCTGTTACCAGGTGCCGGAGGAACTCAGAGACTCCCAAAACTGGTCAGTGTCCCAGCCTTATCTCACAATATGACAACCAAGAACGTTTATCAGTATCTTTACACTTAGTCAGTATTTTTGTTCTTATTATGCAGGTACCACTGCAAACTGCCCTAGACATGGTGCTGACCGGGAAAAATATCAAACCAGACAAAGCCAAGAAACTGGGCCTCGTCGACCACCTTGTAGATCCTTTAGGTGGGTCAAGGTCAAATCAGTCAGTGGAAAACAATATCAATATTTGATGGAATTGTATTGTATAACATCATGTAAATATATATGTATTCACTATGTGCGATTGAACTGTTCTATTTATAGGCCCTGGTGTAGATGACCCTGAGGTCAGGACCCTGGCTTACCTGGAGGACGTTGCCATTGGAGAGGCCAAGTAAGCAGCACCTCTGTATTCTATTACATGTACTTTATAAATAGATGTGGCTCAAATGTTTGTACTTTTAAATATCATACTCATCTGTAATTTACAGACGGCTAGCAACATCCAGCAACCCACGACCTGTCAAAAAGAAGAAGTTAATGGACAGTAAGTGACTTTGTATTAAATACAAAATGGTAGTGAGTGTAAGTGGGTTTGATGGGGGATTTACATGAAGGAATGATGTACACAAAAATAATGCATAGCAAAGAAACAGTTTGAAAGGAGAAAGGTGTATAAGAGTGAGGCAAATCAAGAAAGATATTGATGAGGCTTAAGAAGAAAGTTTTCTAGAAAAGATTTATAAGATGAGAATTAAGAGAAAAAGGAGATTGTAGGAATTTACTACATGTTTTTCTTGTCTTTTTAAACTACTGGTGTTGTTTTATTAACATAGTTTAATATGCATAGTAGATAAGGGTAACAAAATCTTATGCTGTAGTTTAAAGGACTATATGATATGGGCCTGAAATGGCCCCCTAAAATGAATGTCATCATTTTACTGCAATTCTTTGTTTTCTTTGTACAGATATATATGTGATGTTTTAACATAATGTTCATTTTGATTCAACTGCCCACAATTTAGAAATATGACATCGTAATGACAACATTTTCCCGCCATTTTTGCATTTTTAGCATAACACAGCTTGATTTCAAGCAGTTTTTCATTCAGAAAATATAGAGCACATGCCTGAACAAACAAAATATTTTAATCAGAGATGTATCTAGCCAAGGCTAATAAATGACAAAAAAATTTCCTTGTTCAAGCATGCGCTCTATATTTCCCATTCGTAAATAGATAAGAAAAATGTCAATATTTGACTGATTTGGATTGAATTATAGAAATAGCGTCACTCCTGACGTCACATACTGCCAGTGAGTGCAAAGAAATCAAATAAATAGGTGAAATATATAATTTACATCAACTCTTCTAAAATATAACATAACATTTTATTGTACCAGAAACACTTTTGAAAATGGGAATTAAGGGGGCCAAATTAAACTCATATCATATATAGTTCTTTTCTTGTATTACAGAGGTCATAGATTTGGTGCTTGCTGTGCCTTTCACAAGAGATTACTTTTTCGACAAAGTCAAACAAACAGTTGTGAAGAAGACAAAGGGACTTTATCCTGCTCCACTTAAAATCATAGATGTTGTGAAAAATGGCATTGAAAATCCGTCCACCGGATATGAAATGGAGGCTAAGGTAATTGCACCCTGAGCTTTAGTTGTGTCCTCTTCTTTGTTAGTACCCTGTAGAAGTGATGAATAAGATATAAAAACTGTTTGCCTTAATGGCATCACAGCTTTACTTGCTAATAAAACTGCATACTGTGGTTTCATTAATATTCAAGATTATCAATTTTCGTGGATAAAGTGAAAATCAAAGTTTCAAGGATACGTAAATTCGTGGCTAATGACCCTATCGATACAAAATGTTATTAAAAATCGCACTTCAATGAACACTTTATTTCGTGGGTCAACTTAATATCGAAATCCACGAAAATTGGTATTCAACGAATATTGATGAAACCACAGTATGTCAAGATTGTACATGTACTAAAATACCTATTTTAACAGTGTTTTGGAGAGTTGGCAATGACTACAGAATCCAAGGCTCTGATTGGTCTATACAATGGAACCACGGCCTGTAAGAAGAACAAATATGGTTCCCCCAGCCGTCCATCACAGTAAGTAACGGGTTAAATAAGAGTAGATATAGTTTAATAAATACATTCCTGTACATAAGTTTACATGTATATGAGGTTGAACAGTACCCGATTGAGTGATCTGTGTGTTTTCCAGAACAATTGGGGTCCTGGGTGCTGGGTTGATGGGAGCTGGTATAGCTCAGGTCTCCATTGACAAGAACATGCATGTGTTACTGAAGGACATGTCTCTGGCCGGGCTGGCGAGGGGTGAGGAACAAATCATCAAGGGTCTCCAGCTGGACACAAAGAAGAGGAAGATCACCAGGTAAGGCCACCAGCTAACTGGATACTGACCCAGGCCTTGTATAGTATACCTATTTAATGCTTAAGTATATGAAATATAGACCAAAGTTTCATGTTCAGGAGGACAGACAATCAGTAATTTCTCTATCAGATATTTATGCAATATACTGGAAATAATCCCCAATAATCACATCTATTATGCATACCAGTGCAGCACACTGTGCACCCATCAGGGTACCAGTAATATTATGTTTAACAGTTAAATGTGCAGGCAAATTGACATGCTCTTAATGATACACTGTACCATTACACCAGTCTTTTATCATGTTTTCATTCTGATTACCTCCTTGCAGCTTTGAGAGAGATTTAATTTACTCCAATCTGGATGCTACGTTGTCTTACGATGACTTCCACAAGTGTGACATGGTGATTGAGGCTGTGTTTGAGGATCTGAACATCAAGCACCACGTCATCAAAGAGGTCGAACAGGTACAGTTCAGAGCCAACCAATACCTGTCTCAATTATTTAAAACTTAAAATAAAAATAGTTATTAAAATCAATAAAGAAACCACATGTTTATTTATTTGTTGACTGTTTAGAAAATTTTGTGTTATTAACATGACTCATTATTCTCTGTTTAAACAGTATATTCCAGAGCACTGTGTATTTGCCTCCAACACATCAGCTCTGCCTATCAGCAAGATAGCTACAGCCAGTAAAAGACCAGAGAAGGTAAGACTAAGATGAATTGTACATTTATATACATGGTTTTATAAAGTTGAGAAACTCTTGTCTAGAAAACTTTTGAATGTTATCATTCAAATTGGTATAAATTTTAAAGTCTTGAAACATTATCAATTTTTATCATAAAATCTAATACTTTTAGATAACTAAATTACATACATAGGCTTTCTACATGTATTCACAAAGAAGTCTTTCTAATCACAAAGAAGTCTTGACTGTAAACATTGTTCATTTGAAACCGTTGTAATATTCTTTTCTTGTTTATATTGCATATAGGAATGTTCTGTACTATTTATAGAAAGTATTCATGTAGAATGTAGATAGAAAGTATCCAGATAATATTCTAGTTTCTCATTGATTTCACAGATAATTGGAATGCACTACTTCTCACCTGTTGATAAAATGCAGCTTTTAGAAATTATCACAACACCTGAAACGTCTAAAGACACAGTAGGTAAGATCATGCTTATTTTGATTTTCGTGTTGGCCGTTAAAGGTTTTAGACTCGTTATCATTTAATTTATATCAAGCGTTCCCATCAGTCTTCAAACATCAACAAACATCGTATCTTGGATCATACCAGAAAAATACACTTGCAAAATTTTGACTAGTGTCTTCATAACATGTTATAAGAGGAAATGTCCTTTCAGTTTGTAATTTCACGTACACATATGATATAGGTAGTGCCTTTGACTTTGAGTTCTTGAAATTTCAACTCATTATTAACATGTAAGCCAAAAATATGTTTAGTTTTTCATGCACCATTGCATCAAGTCATAAATGCAGATTCTCAATTTTAAGTTTTAAAAAATTAAATGCCTGCCTCTTGTATTATAGATTTAAATTGTTGGCCTGAGAAACTAAATATTCATTTTATTCGGCCTTTATGTTGTAGTTCAGTAGACTAAGTATTTACTGTACATTATGATTATAACACATTTACTTTTTGTAGCCACCGCTGTGGATGTAGGGCTCCGTCAGGGGAAGCTGGTAATCATTGTGGGAGACGGTCCCGGCTTCTACACCACCAGGATCCTGGCCCCTATGTTAGCTGAGGCCGTCCGACTTCTCCAGGTAAACAGTCCCATTCACTCAAGAAGAATTGCTCATTTTTCTTTAAATGTTGTAGGGTTTTTTCTTAGCTTTATTGTGTATTGCTTGCTGGCATCCAATTAGAATCAATACACTTTAATAACCTAATGAGAAAAGAGTTTTGGTTGGTATTGCACACCATTGATGCTTGAACCCTGTATTCTTGATTTTCTGTAGGAGGGAGTGAACCCCCAGCAGCTGGACAAGGTGACCACAGGGTTTGGCTGGCCAGTGGGTATGGCCACGCTGGCTGATGAAGTGGGCATTGATGTGGCAGCTCATGTTGCCGAGGATCTTGGGAAGGCTTTTGGAAGTCGATTTGGAGGAGGTGATCCAGCTGTCCTGAAAGAAATGGTTGCCGCTGGACTCCTAGGTGTGTTTGATGTTTGACCTTTTTCATTTACTGTACAGTCTTGTGTATAGCTCTTGTGTGAAAATGCACCCCACAGATTGATTTAAAAAAAAACAACTGATTTTTGCTGTTATGCACTGGAATTTAAACTTTTATGTAAAATGTTGTAATCTAAGGTTTTTCTGCATTATCAGAGTTGTTATGTGGCATGTACATGTAGACTTATGCTAGCACTGATACATTTACAGGAAGAAAGTCTGGTAAAGGATGCTTTGTGTATGACCCCAGTAAAGGTAAAAAGAAGGGGAAAACAGAAAACATGGAGGCCCTGGCCATCTTAAACCAGCACCGCCTGACCCCCACCTCAGCGTAAGTTAGGGAGGATGATAGAGTCCTTGTACACATTGGGGGCTCCTCTTTTCTCAGTCAATTCACTAAAAACTTATTCCATTAAATAGTAATTTATTTAAATACATGTTTATTAATTGTATGTTTGTTTCTTGAATTTATCTTCTATCTTGTTGCTGGCAAAAAATATGTATACTGGAATGTTATGATACTCAGATCATGTTTACTTCAAAAGAATTAGAACATATGCATGTACCAGTACATGTAATTTACTACCCAATTTATACCCTTAGAGAATAGAAATTTGACTCCTTTTATTTTGGTTACAGAAACACAACAGAAGACTACCAGTACAGACTGTTCTCTAGATTCGTCAATGAAGCCATCATGTGTCTACAGGAAGGCATTCTTACTACACCTGTAAGTAAAAGTCCTACACTTCTTAACTTTAACACTACACTGATCATTAAAGTCTTACACTTCTTGACTAACAGTAACTTGTATGCTTTTACTACATTACTAAGTAATGTCTACACTAAATTCAATGTTTTAGGACACTGATGAGATAAGTTACATACTCAACTTGTTAACTGTATATTGTTACTACACTAGTTAGTAAAGTTTTACACTTCCTCACAAAAATAGTCTGTATGTACATTTATGTTCCATATCTAACATTCATGCTGTGTGTACTCATTACTAAATAACCTGTCATAAACACAAAAACATATCTTTTGTCTTTTCTTTTTTCAGTTGGAGGGAGATATTGGAGCTGTCTTTGGTCTGGGATTCCCTCCATTTTTCGGAGGTAAGTACCCATTATCTACTGGTATATAGCTGGACAACATCATTCTTCTAAAGTGACTGATTTTTTCTATTCACCTTTCACAACTTTTTTTCTCTGAAGACTTAACTGCTCTTGTTATGTCTCTTTGACAAAGCAATGTTAATTGTTTTATATGCAACATAGTGTTATATAGTGCAATTTCTATATCTGATTGACAATTTTGCCTTTAACTGCTCCAAGTGGACCTGTTGCTTCCTCTGTTTGGTTTTTATTGTGGTTACATATTTCTATCCAAACCTTAAACTGGTTCTTTCTTCTCCAGGCCCCTTCCGTTACATTGACCTCCACGGAGCCGGACAACTGGTGGACAGGATGAGGCGGTATGAACAAATCTACGGCGAACAATTCACACCCTGCCAGCTGTTACTGGATCACGCGAAAGACTCCTCCAAGAAATTCCATTCATCAAAGTGAACTCTTCATTCAGCATAATTAGACTGATCAACTTACTAGTGATCACATGACTGATCATGTGAGCATGGACCGGGTCATGTGATGACATTGTGATATATCTGTTCTCATTAACTTCTCATTGACTATTTGATTGTTGGGAAAAACCTTCATAATAGTATGCATTATGAATATTCATATTTATAAATAAATTTATTTATAAAACATTCATGTTCAGTTTTTAGTGAGGTTCATCAAATTTTACAAGAGGTTTTATATATCGGTAATCAGATTATGCAGAGGAAAATATTGTTTAATGTCCTTTTTTTTTAAAAACACCTACATTGTATTCTCTGTCTCTGAGGACTTTATCTATGGTAATTTATTGTTCCCATCGACAGCAACTTTTACCCACTGGGTAGCCTCTGGATCTGATAAAAGTCAGCTGTTTTGATTTTAATTAGATTGGGTAGCCCTTAGAAATAGTGTCTGTCGAGTTTGACATTAAACTTAATTGCCATTTTCAAAATAGTCAGTAAATTAGGTTTTTATATAAAATCAAAGTGAAATTGTCAACAAGGCAAAGTGTTTTGGCTTATAAACAAGTTTTAAAAGGCCTTGCCAGTCCATTAAAATCATTAAATTATTTGAGATTGAAAACAAATCAGGTAAATCAAATGGTGCCAGAAATTTTTGATTTAAATAAAAGAAGTTCTTCTGATGAAGGGAAAGAAAATCTAAATGCTGCTAATGAATATAGTTCTGATAACTTTTCTTATAAAGATTTTTTTTTATATGGAGATTTTTTTAACCAATTTTTAATTAGTTAAACTTCAAGTTTGAAAAATAAAAAATATAAATTCCCTACCTCCCTCCTGGGTCTAGAACCCCCCAGGCGGTTTTCTAAAGAAACATTTTTTTTTAAGGATTGCCTTATGTAAAACAGTATAATAAAATCCGGAATATATTGGGACTTGGTTTTGATAATAAGTAATCGGTATCACATGATACATCAAAGATCACATGACATAAAGATGGCAGCTGTCAGCTGGTTTGGATTTGTTACTGCGTTTTCTATAATCGGTGGGTATTTTATACATATTTTTTTATGATTTCGTATGATTTTGAGCAAAAGTTAAGTTCTTTCATCACAGCATATGTAAATTAAAACCTCATTTTAGAATAAACTAATATGAATTTATCTCAGTGGCAATGATATTTTTCCAATCACAGCAACATGTCAGGCAGTGGACAGCGTAAGACTGATGATTCTCGGGGACTGGGGAGGCCTACCCAGTTTCCCTTACCACACAGCAATAGAAGTAGGCGTGGCAAAGCAAATGTCTACCGTGGCCAAGAAGTTTGGTCCACAAGCCATCTTAGCACTGGGGGACAATTTCTATTTTGATGGAGTAAAAAACTCTGATGATAAAAGATTTGAGGTAGGTGAGAAGTACATGCATGTACAATGCATTAGAATATAATTCTATTTAAGATTAATGAATGCATTGTAAATATAAAATTGTGTTTGTAAATGTCTAATGTTTGATTTGAAATTGTAGGAGACGTTTGAGAAAGTATTTGCTGTTCAGCCTGGACTCGATTCCATTCCTTGGAATCTAGTGGCTGGTAACCATGATCACAATGGAAACGTCACTGGCCAGATAGAGTACACCAAACGATCCAAAATCTGGTAAGAGGTCAATAGTCATCTGATAGGAATATATGATGTATAAAATATATAGTCTTCTCATATTTTATATATATAGTACAAGTATTTGCATCAATGTACCTGCATATTTTAAGATACTGTACAGTTCCAAAATTTTTTTAAAATGAGTTTTCTAACACATGCTCCTATGCCCTCTTTTTATAGGAGATTCCCAAATTATTACTATTCTCTGTCCTATAACATCCCAGGAGGGGGCGTGGTCCAGATTTTGATGATTGACACAGTACTGCTCTGTGGGAACACAGGTGATGACTTTCTCCACGATCAGCCACATGGACCCGTGGACCTAGATAAAGCTGACGACCAGCTGGCCTGGATCACTCAGAGCATGAAAAACAGCAGGTACTCCAGATCTCATTACTCCAGCTCATCATGTGCATTCTCTGTTCTTACTATGTCTATGAACATCAAAATGACTCGCGACAGTATGATGTTTGCAGCGTGGAACAATTTTAATTCTCAACACTTAGTCTACTGGTTGTTTTGGTACAAGTATCTCTGGTTTGATGAGATAACTTGCATAAATTTATCTTAACTTTTATCCAAGCCCAGTGGACTGGTCTGTAAAGTTAGAGTTCCTCTTGAGCTGTTCACTTAAATCAAATGAATTAATGAGATTTATTTAACTTTAACATTACTATCATTGACAACACCAATTTTTGATTGATTATTGCTTATTCATATTAATACATGTACATGTAGTTCAGTCATTGTTATTTTCTATGAGAAATTTATTGGGATGACAATCTGGGATATCATTAGGTTTGATTTGTTTGATTCAGTGCGGACTACCTGTTTGTTGCGGGACATTTCCCAGTGTACTCCATTGCTGAACACGGCCCCACCAAGTGCCTGATTGACAAAGTGTTGCCCCTCCTCCAACAGTACAACGCAGTCTATCTAAGTGGACATGACCACAATTTACAGGTAACTAACATGACCCCAATTTACAGGTAACAAACTGTACACAATTTACAGGTAACTAACTGTACACAATTTACAGGTAACTAACATGACCACAATTTACAGGTAACAAACTGTACACAATTTGCCGATAACTAACTGTACACAATTTGCAGGTAACTAACTGTACAGAAATTACAGGTAACAAACTGTACACAATTTACAGGTAACTTACTGTACACAATTCACAGGTAACTAACATGACCGCAATTTACAGGTAACTAACTGTACACAATTTACAGGTAACTGAATATATCAATACACATGTGATACTTGTTTGCATCAAAACATAACAATTTACAGGAACTATAGTACAATTAAATCTCAACATCATAAAATCACCTGGACAATGAAAACACTTGAAAATAAGATAAACAGGGATTCAAGATATTAGGTTGAAAAGAAGTGGTCATGCCAAACCTAAAATCTCTCAAAAATAGCTATGATTCATTAAGATAATGAAGTTTGATTAAATACAACTGTTTATCTTGTCTGTTATTATTGATATATATGTATCAACAATACGATAAAATTGACTTTGACTTATGATTGTAATTATCTTATAGTATTGGATTTATCTATAATCTCTGCATCAATTGCATTTGATGTAAAGCTAAGATCTAAAATAGAATACATGTAATTGTATATGTAGAACATGTACATGTACCAAATATCATATATTTTTCCCCATTTCTCTTTTGCCAATATCAGCTGGTAATTCAGTCGTAAAGTCTGATAAGGCAATTCTAAACTCTACTCCTACACGTAGTATTTGACTATAAATAGACAATGATAGGTTGTACTCCTACATGTAGTATTTGACTATAGTCAGACAATGATAGGCTGTACTCTTGTCTGTAGTATTTGACTATAATCAGACAATGATAGGCTGTACTCCTGCATGTAGTATTTGACTATAGTCAGACAATGATAGGCTGTACTCGATCCTGCATGTAGTATTTGACTTTAGTCAGACAATGATAGGCTGTACTACTATGTGTAGTATTTGTTGATTGTCTAAATTCCAATAATTTCAGCATCTACAAATCACCAAACCAGGCCTTAACCTGAACTTCTTTGTGATTGGAGCAGCAAACTTTGCTGACAACAGCAACTCTCACGCCAAAGATGTTCCATCAGGCTCTTCAAAGTTTTTCTGGGTAAAAGAGAGTGACTTTGGAGGATTTGCCTACATGGAAATCGTGAAACAGAACACTACTTTCACTTTCATTAATGGCAAGGGGAACACTCTGTACCAAAAGATGTTGTTTCCTCGCAGAACCCCACATCACAGCTAAATGGGGAATCAAAGTTATTTGATTAACCAAGTCAAAGTGGGCTCAATATAAGTATTCAACCCACTCTGTATGGTCTTTTTGTGCCATCATCAACATTCCAAATTTTTTTGTGCCAAAATCATTTTTTATCATGTTTTTTATATATTTAAGTATAATGCAGTGCTCTATGGTTGCCGTTGATAATGTCGCTTGTTATTATTTTAATTAGGGAAATTTAAAGCCCGATGCATGACATGTTTATATCAGTATTGTGTATTCAGGAGCTAGGTTTGATAAATGTAGATAAAGATGCAGTCATTTCATCAGATAAAGCTTTATCAGTAGTCACACATTTTAATCTCTTTGATTATAAATTACAACTGTGGGAAGAGATGTCTTCCCTGTCTTATATTTGAACAAAATTCATCCCGGAGATTTTATGATGTCCATCAGCTTGTGTATATCTTATCATTTATATTTTAAAACCCAGTGATTTCTTCCTTTTATTACCAGTATCTATGCACTTCCACAAGTATATCAACCCAGCACAAACTTAACATAACACCCTACAGGACCCTAATTTTACTGTATATGAAACACTTTGGTACATAACTATTATTATTGCACCCTGCACCCAAGTCATCGCCGGCTATTCTGTGATATTATCTTACAATACTTGCGAGGGTAACTCTTAAGGTTGTAATTTTAAGCTTATGGGTACTTCTCTGCTTAATATTCATGACAAACCATATTGAAAATGTTAATGTATACTGCTGACATATCTTGTGATACAATGTACATTGCTATATACTGATATTACTTTCTGTTCATCACAGTATTCATTCATGTAAATGATGGTATTTGCCAATATGCTCAAGATATATGCACATTTTTTAAGCTTTATCTATATTTATAAATACATGTATGTTACATGCACCTGATGATTTCAGATGATAGAATAATCTTGTATCAAAAAAAAATCAAATTCTATTTTTATGTATAAAACAGAGAATAAATACATTTATAAAATCAAGCAAGCAGACAATGTATCATATTTGATCTGTGACGGTCAGACCAGTTCGAATACCGGCGCCAGATAGCTCAGTTGGTAGAGCACCTGACTAGAGATTCAGGGGGCCCAGGTTCGAATCCTGGTCTGGTCCGTCATTATTTCTCCCATCCCGTTACAGATATTTGCAAAATCAAAATCGTTTTGTACAGCAAAATGTGATGTGTCCAAATTAAAAAGAATTTAGCTGAGCTGACATTGTCATTGGAGTCGACATTGTCATTGGAGTATATATATATGATTCCTTTATACATTACTATGTTTCTATGTAATTTCTATCAACTTGACATATTCAGTTTTTATGATGGAACTTCAACCATTGGTTTTGAGATTAACTACCATACCGTATATCTGGTAATTTTCGCAATGATCTAATTTTTGGGAGTTTTTTGCAACCTCTTTTAAATCGCAAAATAGAAATTATATCCTGTATCATTTTCTATGAGACACTTTTAAAATTGCAAAAAATAACTCACGCAAATTAAAAATGATACATATTTTCCCTATTTTCACAAATTTTTGACACGCAAAAAAAACAACAACAGATATACGTTTTTTTTCTCATTAGATGAGGTATGCAAAATGTATTTCATCCTTTAGTTCTCCAAACAAAGCTGTGAATTCAACGAGAATATGTCTAGGTCAATCTGACTACTATAACACAGATGTTGATCCCTACTAGCCAGCGTCAATTGTTAATATAAATGGACATCTATATTGAGAGCACACAGAAGTATAGGGGAAAAAGACCATCTAGTTTCTGGTCTGAAGTTTGTTATTTTATAACTTTTAAGCATGATTCTTGCATGCATGTGTGCATGAAAAAAAGGTTCACAAGGTTCATACATATTAAACAGTATACAGTAAAACTCGTTTAGTACGAACACAGATATAGCGAATTCGCGTACATAGCGAATTTTTTTTGAGTCCCCGGTTAAGTTCTTAAGAAATCCTTGTAAAATTTTACGATTATAAAATTCGGATATAATGAATTTACCGGTATAGCGAACTGATTTTGAGTCCCATATAAGTAAACAATAACAAAATTTAACACTTTTATAACGACTTGTTTGCAGTAAAAAAAGTGGTTGCACAACCATTTAACAAAATAGTTTGAATGAATTTATTTTCGCATGAATTCTTCAATTTACAATCCGATTTTTAAAGGTATCAAATAAATGTTTTGTCATTCTGACCCTCAAATTAGCAAAAATTGTAGTCTGGTTAATTCGCTACAGTTAATATTACGTAATCGTCATGAATATAGTGAATTACAGATATAACAAAGTAAATCCATTGGTCCCTAGGACTTCGCTATAACCGAGTTTTACTGTAACTGGATTTTAAAATGACTACATATAGTAGGTCACAGGACAGACCAATATGGAGATCCCTGGTAACGGCCTCATGTGCTAACCAGCACAGAGAGGACTAAATAAGTATATAGGAAATATTTCATAATTTTAAAAGTTAATGGAATACTTTAATTTTTTTAAATAATAATATTCTAGACTGAAAATTGCATCCCATTAAAAATGCCCTGCTTTACATGAACTGTTTGATAAACAAGACCAAGATCCTGTATGTGAATATTTATTTCTATAAATAAATAAAGCATTTCTGTCTCCTATACTAATATCACTTCAAAGTCCTTAACCACCAATGAATTGACATTCGACATGTAAACATGCAAGAACTCAGAAACAAACAGATCATCATACAATGCGATTCAGATTTCTGTCAGCAGAATCCTGGTTTTTATTATATATATTTCAAAATACCTTAAAAATGTATTGAACTGAATAAATACACTGAAATTGCAAGATATATACATATCATAATAAATTTATAATATAAAATAAGAAAATAGAATTGTGCAATTTTAATGCTAGAGGACTCAACAAATGAAAATAATTTAGGAAACTTTGGATTTTAACATAGGGTTTTCCTTTTAATCTGGTTATGGCACACATAAGTAAGAGACAAAGTCCCACCATTGTGGAACGTCAAAAAGACATAACACCTCAGCACTTCTGTATAAATTCCAACAAATGATTAACGTAAAACAGTTAATTAACGTAAAGCTCCACACAACAAGGTTTGATCAGGGAATGAGAAAGGAGGCAGATTCTGTTTAAAGGGAAGTAACTATGAGTGGCGGTGATCAATAAATATACAGGTCATTGTAACATCTACAGTAGCTTTGGTCTGCTGCTTTGTATTAATACTCTGGTCTATACTAGTGTTAGGTTATATAATACTGGACGGAGTCACTTTCAGAATGGACGCAATGTGACACTCTTTACAGTACAAAAAAATCTCTGTCATGTCGCCTCCTGAAAATAGAAAGCACACTTATAAACAATTGATTGGGAGAGTGTTTATATAATTATTGAACTGATCTGCTGGATTGAGTCCTGTCATACTGAGTACAACTTACTCCGACTTGAAACAAATCTCTGAATTCCCTGCTTCAGTTACTGATCATAGCGTCTGTATTGAGCGTCATAACCTCGACTGTAAAAAATAAAAAGATCTTCTTTATGTCTAACATAAACAGACTAAAGCATTTCTTCATAAAATGGTATGCATAAAGTACAGAACTAGTATATTTGAGGCATTGAACTGGTACATCCTTTGGACTTACTCTGCTCCGGACCTGGAGTACTCCGGATCATCAAATCTCCGGTAGGAGGCCTCCTCTCTCCTCTTCTTGTCCAGCATCTCCTCGTACGTTGGAGTATGGATCGGCTTGTCACTGGTCGGCCTGTACAGATCAAGGTCAAATAAAATTTAGATAAGTTATGTGTAGTTCACAATACATACTGCATGTCTTCCACTTATATAATTACCGGTATATATCAAGCAAAATTTGCCATTATGATAGATCTTAAAATTAAAATATAGAGGACTGAATGCCCATGTAAAACTAAAAGTAGTGCAATGAACTATACTCTGATAGAACTGTTATGCATACATATTAATTAAGATGTAGATGCATATATATACAACAGTAAACTGTGGTGTTGCTAAAACAATGATTAAAGAATTTTGCTGACCTTGATCTTGAGCCAGCAGCTTCCTTCTGCCAATTATCCTAAAACACATAACACAAAGTTCTACATATCTGCATCTGTTAAAAACAGTTATACATCACAGTCAAAAATCTCATGTATCTCATAGTAAATCACATAAATTTTACTTTCTTTCAAATTTAAATGTGTAATTAAGGTATCCGATGTACAATTGACCATAAAATGATGCCTGGTAAGGTATATATTCTATGTACTCGTTTGATAGGTAAGGGTATGTAGTTTCTAAAAATAGATTTCCCCCCCGCCAAATCACTATGGGGAAGTAACTCTAGCGCTGCAAATCACGCACGGTAAAACACTGCTTTTCTTTGACGAAACATGTGTAATCATTAATAAAATTTATCAAATAAAAAATGCTAACATATTTTAATAAAAATAAAGTTTTAAAATAAATTGATTACCTTTATCAATATGTTTTTTTTTATTTTTGCGATTTTTTTTTACAATGACCATGACGACGTCACGCGATTTTTACCCCCCCCCCCCCTTACGTCAGCTGTTGCATTCATAATTTAATGCACAACACATACTCCCGTTATCTGGTAATTTTCCTGTTTTCAATTCCTTTACGATTGAGAACTTGTAATTTTAGGATTAAAAATCTAAATTGTTGGTTTTTTTTCATTCAGCAAAATGTTTGCACAAAAAATATTGTTACTAATACAACGAAGTCGTGAATTGCGGGTCACATCAGATGTGTATAGCGTTACGAACAAAGCGTGCAAGAACCTTGTGAAATGTTTTATTAGAATTCATTCGAAACCTTTAACTCGTAGAAACAATATACATTGTATTATCTTTTATTCAAAATTGTATTCTTTTTCAACCAAAAAATTTAAGTCAGTTTTAAAATAGAGATTGCCGATAAAGTCTGACTACGATGTTTCCGTATCAGTACAATTGTGGAATGCACAATACATCAACATGCTTTACACAGATATAACAAAATGTTAATCAATCATGCATTAATGATGCTGTGATGTTGTAATAAGCATGCATTTTTTACACGATAAAATTTGTGTACAAATACCACACATAACATCGGACATTGGATATCTGGCTGAACCTGTCAATCAAATTTTGAGCATTTGATTTCATTGGATGGTGACGAGGCTCTTATATGTAAACAGAAAAATGAAACGAATTGACTTTAAAGCATTCGGAATCCAATAGTATTATATGAATGATATAAATTCAACGATTTGAAAAAGACGAAAAAATGTACCGTTCATGCACATACATGTAATATGAAATGCGAGAGAAGAAAATTGTTTGAAATCCCGATGAAAAAATAAATCAATGAATAGAAATTTCATTATATGACTCTTGTTAACTTTATTTACGGAAAATAACAAGGAGATGTTTCAACACAATAATTACAATAAACGTGTACAAGCATTTTAACCACGAAATCCGGTACTTATTGAAAATAGTTAGTAGCAAATACGCCGTTATACAAATGTTAGGTCCGAAACACTCTGTATGTATAATGAAATTAGGTATACAAAAAATTGAACAAATTGAATAAGGCCATACAATACAAGATTACCCCAATTCAAGTTATGCACAGTCACGATATCTACAAAATCAATGATTAGAACGACCTACTCAGTATTTTTCGACGAAATACGTGACTTGTGCACTGCAAACTTTACTCTAAAAATTAGAATTTTTTCTTCACGTTATTGCAAGAGCGCCGCGGGAAAAAATAACGTCATACAACGGCAAATGACATAAAGCTGCCACAACGTCACAATCAGCGTAAGGGGGAAAAGTTAAAATAACTCGTTTTAAAATTAAGAAAAAAAAATATTGCTTGACTTTATGCATCAATTGTTTATTCTTTACTGTTTATTATGTTAGATCAAAAATAGTGCGACTTTTTGAAAATGTATTTTAAGTTCCGTAATCTACCGAGCCCATCCCGAAAAATCCCGAGCTCTCTGGCTCAACTGTACATCGGATACCTTAATGGTTACAATTCATAGAAAATAGCATGAGTCAGTTTATCCAAGCTGGTTCGAGTGCTAAGTATATGGCTAAAAACGTCCAAAATTGACTTCCAAACATGGATGTAAATTCCATGTATGAAAGACTTTTTAAAATGCCCACCTCTTCTTATCATTTATAATCTGATTAAACAATATATCTTACATACTTTAACTCTTTTGTATACTGTAAATTCTTAATTAAAAGCAAGAAATTAATATCCGTATAAAATTGTGGGTACACATCTCACGGATATTAAAATTTCGTTTTTATTTTTCGTACAAATGTAAACTATTAAAGAAATAATAAAAATTTGGTGTTCAAGATTTAATATTCTTGCGATTTGATGAAAAACAGTTGAATCGCGAAATTAAGTACTCACGTAAAATAATAAATCTACAGTAAATATCACATTATTAATTCAAAGACAAATGTACATGCAAGCCTTGTTGTTCAAAGAGGATATAATGGTTGCAATCTATACTTAACGAATTGATGCCAAACATTTTGTCATAGCCTGCATTATAATGTTTTATCCATATGAAACACAAAGGCAGCATTGTTTATGTTTAAGTCTCTGAATGGCCTGGATGTTGAGCAACATAACACTTGGTTTACCAATGTTCGCTCTAACTCAGTAAGTAACCTACTTCCATGAGTTTGGAGTCCACCCACTTGGGTCGTTCCAGGGGGCGCTGATGTGGCTGTGAGATATATTTCTGTAACAAGCAGACATACAGCACATGCAAATGATTAAACAAGCTCCCCATACCATGTACCCATCATTAATATAGTAACCCCACACACCATGTGACACAGGGAGTGACGTTTTATGTTTTTCAGTGCATGTATGTGGCAGATCCACCAAAATAAACACTGCATTTATCAAATTTTTTTTAAAGTTTTAAAGAGCAAGATAATCTTAACCAAACTTTGCCAAGCCATCATTATATGGGTAAATTGAAATATTGACAAGGCAAAGTCTATCGTCTCATCAAGTATAGTTTACAGTTAACCCATATTTCATTTACATCATCATGTACATCACGAAAAGCACTTAACTTTCCATGTAAGTTTACAAAATTTCTGATAGCCTTGTCAATTATTCAAATTATAGAGGCAATAATGACAAATACATTTGATGACAATATATTTGAGGTGTTTTTCTGAATGTTGCTGGAAAAAGTCCAAAACCCTGTAATGACATGTTTGTATAAACAGAGTACATAAAACACCCCACTGCCACCTTGGTTTGTGGGGTTACATTCATATGAAATGCTTTACTAAGAAATTCTTCAATCTCTACTTCATTAGTTTATTAGAGTTGCTGGTAAATATCCCTAGAACCACCGAAGAATTGTTTCAATCTTTATGTCATTAGTTAATTAGGATTGCTGGTTCATATCCCTATAACCACAGTTCCCTGTACACCCTACACCCTGTACCTTATACAAGATACAGTAAATT
Source organism: Magallana angulata (assembly GCF_025612915.1). Classification (NCBI taxonomy): domain Eukaryota; kingdom Metazoa; phylum Mollusca; class Bivalvia; order Ostreida; family Ostreidae; genus Magallana; species Magallana angulata. The sequence goes on from NC_069120.1 coordinate 52,298,367, forward strand.
GTCTGTCTGTTAGTCTGTTACACTTCTAAATTAGTCATCTATATCTACTTCTTTGTTAAGATTTAGTTGCGTTGGTTTGGGCACTTCATTTTGGTTCAATATCTCGTCTATTGAATAACCAAAGTGCCAAATGAGTAAGTTATGGGGTCTGTCTCATTGTGATTTATCAAATTTCAATCATCAAATGATCATTATACCATGCAAGTACTTAGTCTCAGGAACCTGTGTTATACTCTATAAAATGGCTTTACATAAGACCGAGATATCTCAATTTACGTGTACTCACGTCTTTGAGATATTTATTATATTCCTCGTGCCGCTCCTTGGCAAGTTTCTCCCTCATCTCTTCGACCGGTCGCCCGAGGTGAGTCATGAAGCCAATCCGATTGTCAGGTCGAGTGTTCTCCTGTTTCCTAAACCGATCGGCCTCCTGCTTCTATAACACAAACAATAAGGTTCAGACTTGTGCATGTTGTTATGATAAATGTGGCAGAAAAAATGAAATTTGATGACTTGTTTTATTTATAAGTCTAAGATTGAAAGCGTTTAATTTGTTTAACAAGCACATGCATTGAGTTTACATTGCATGGCTACTAAGTTAGATAAAACATGCTTCTAGAATGAGTATTTTGGGGGGTTAAAGTTTTCAAGAATACTGTTTTCTTTTGCGTCAATCTGAACAAGAACAAAAATAATAAACAATTTCATCAAAATAAAGTATTTTGTTATTGACAAATATGTGTACAATGAAAAAACAAAACGTGAAATCTCAATTTAAACATATCACAATGTTTTGCATGTATTATCTGGGGAAAAAAGGTGTACTATTAGGTACATGATATTATTTTATTCTAATCATACAATGCCTTTATTATATGAATCTTGATAATATACAATGTGCATTATACCTACATAATACATGTTTACATATATAAAACTAAATATTTGGATACATGTAACAATACACAAAGATACACAGACAGAGAAGCAAACTTTTATTACGTAAGCATGAGGTATGATTGGGTGTAAGGGAGGTTCCCGCCACCAGCCAGCCAATCGTAAGCAGTGTCTTTTGTTACCTCTAGGAAATCCTTCAAATCTTTTGATCTCTCCTCACGCATTCGATTCTTGACATCCTTGTTATATACAGGATCAAACAGGACTGCCCCTTGCGATCCAAACTCTTTTACTCGCTCTTTAGGGGGAGTTTTCTGGGTAAAATGGTCATAGGTCAAAACTAAAGCTCATGGGGACAGCTTTGATTCATTTAACAAATCAAAAACCACAATATATTGTATGAATGTGGTTGAGATTCCTTTCATAATTTTCCTAAATAATCAAATTAAAGTTTCGGAAAAACTAATGCATTCTTGTGTGTAACAAGAAGTATGAAGATGAAAATTAAAAAAAAAAGGTTGATGAATTAAAAAATTTTAAATACACTGAATAATGGATATTTCAAGCAAACAGCTAAGAAGACAGAAGACAGAAACAAATCTAGCAAAAATGGACCAAAAAAGTTGTAGCAAACTCAAAAAATAAAAGAATCTGTGCAAAGGCATGTACACATTGAAATGTATAAGAGTTTTGAGAAATAATGAAGACTGCAAAGAAATGAGGGCACAAATCCCCAAATAACCATGCTTGTCTGACCAGAAATTGTGTGCTATAGAGGCTATAGGAGGAATATCATTTAAGTAATCTGAAAAACAGTGTCATGCTTGATGCATTAGATTAAATTTTACCATATTTCATGAGCTGTTTGAACCTGGTCTGAAAAGCAATTACACGTAATGAGATTAAACGAACCATGGGTATTGCATAGCCTCAGTTTGAGTAGTTTGATCAGTTGCAATGGTAGCAGCAGATTTAAGAGTTTTGATTGGAGGAGAGTACCTGGCTTTGATATTCTTTAAACTCCTTTTGGAGCTGAGCATCAAGCCTCTTGCGTCGGCCTTTGTACTCGCCGGACTGCGGAATGGTATGGACTGGTTCATCCTCCCGCCATATTTCCTTTGACCTTTGAACCACAGGATGCTGCACAAAGACAAGGTTATAATCTGTCCGTGTCTTTATTCACCACACTGAACACAAGCTCAACCTTTCTTTAAAACTCACTTTTATGAGCAGATAATGTTGATTAAATGTTGTCATGCATCTTCACTGCAAAACAAGCAAGCGTTGGGTTAAAGGACTTGCGAACACTGTTAGACTGATTTGCCGCTCCAGAGTATATTTCCACAAAAAAACTCCAAAATTACAGCATGTACAACTCCAAGAACTCAACATGCATCTTTGTTAAGCTAGCAAAATACACACATCATATAACCAGGATCCTGCAAAATCCTCTTTGGTTAGAGAAGTTAACAGCTTTGTACTTGACGTACATATTAGTGTCAGCCCTGACTTTGTACTAGTACATATTAGTGTCAGCCCCAATTTTGTACTCATACTTATTAGTGTCAGCCCCGACTCAGACATTAGACCACGCTGCATTACCCCCAAGTAATAGTCCCGACACTCGTCTCGCCACTGCTGCTGCAGGTGCTTTTGTTTCTCCTTGTATTCCCCCGCCGGAAGAATCGTCGGATTGTCAATCTCCTTCTGATTATAACTGGCCAGGACCCTTTCCCGTTCTTGCAAGTCCTTCTTCACGATTTCGTACTTCTGTTTTTCAGTAGTATAAAGTTGTGGGTTTTATTTTACGAACAGATATCAAATTTATATCCGAAATCAACTGAACTCATAGAATTCATTGTACAGAAGAACCAGTCATGTGACCAACCTTGGCAGCAAAATCTCGGAAGTTTTTCCTCCACTCCTCCTGCAGCTGTTTATGCCTTTCAACGTACTCTCCCTGAGGAAAGATTCGGACTTTGTCCATATCTATTCCATCAGATTCTATCTTAGCAATCGCTTCCTCTCTTTTCCTGTGGATGTTCTTCAGATCTTGGGGCTATGAATAATAGGCTTCAGTTTTTGAGATAGTTACGGAAAAAAGACACCCCTGCATCTTGTTTTATTTCTTAGCATGATCAAATTTGATCAACTTATTTCGCATCAAAGAAAAATACATATGAATATCATTGTTTCTATGTACTTAATAAATGAATCAGATCTGGTCCGTCATTGAAAAACATACAATTATCTACAATTCTACAGCTATAACGATGATATAACAACATGAACTAAGCTTATACATGTATTCTAAATAGAAAACTCAGACTAGTATCAGACTGTAAATGACTATGCATTAACTTTTGTGATCAGTGAAAGAAAATTGATATATGTATTGTGGACCAACGCTGTGAAGGGTCGAAGGTCATGGTTAGGGTTCAAAGGTTAAGGTTAGACCTGTAGAGATTAATGGTGGGTTAAATGATACCTTGATGTAATCATTATAATCCTTGCGTCGCTCTCGGTTAAATCTCTCGTTGGCACTGCTGGGGTAATCGACTCGGTCACCAGCAATGAGTGAGCCCACTGGAGCGTTCCGCTGAGATTGTCGACCGGCTGGCTCCTGTCAGGGAGAGAGACCCAGTAACAAGTTACATACATAACAATGACAGCCACTAGACTCTACTTCCTACAAGACAGCAAGACAGGTCAGTCTGCTACAAGACACAAAGACAACCTCTACAACCGGGTAACAGTCTGTGTCTACCAGTCCCCTGCGATCAAAAATGGAGGATTTGAACAAAAGACATAAAACTTTTCTGACCAACATGTTTACATGACCAGTGAGTGCTCACAAAAGGATTTGAACCACTGACTATGAAATGAGAGTGTCTACACAGATGAATTTAGATTAAATGATTTATCCATCCAAAACTAGAACCACCACCAAACTGTTTTCCGCATTGAAATAAACTGTTACATATAACAATATGCCTTATGTACCACATAATAATTAAACACGTTTTTTTTTTTCAAAAACACCCTCTTAATAATTTGTGCACAGAAGTAAACATATCACTTGAAATAAATGAACAATGAGAACAAATAGTGCGTCACTTGTTTGTTTGTGTGAGAAATGATTGTAACATCAGCACACAAATGATGATCTAAATTATAAGTTGGAATGTCTTGTTGAAAATCATTGAAGAGTAGCTGGTTGAAAATTTCCAGTCATGCCTTTCAATTGTGTGCCCAATAATGATATCTCACAAACTAGAAATTCATCAAGTAGTTGCATGGCCTTTTCCTCTGTCATCATTTTTACTATGTAGCCATCTATTTCCTTTCCCCATATTTTAACACTTGAGCCTTGGAATAAAAATCTCATTCTCCAAAGCAAACCGCAAACCGCACATTAAAGAAATCCAAACCGCAATCACAACCACAAACAAACAAACCATCAAACAAAACAGAACTTTACCTTCCCCATTTTTGGCCCTTTGTCTAAATTCTTTGTTACTGGATTTCTGTACTGTATATCAGAAAACAAAGCATAATTTTTGCTGCCTTAGTTCTACAAGGTTATTTAACATGGCTGTGAAGGTTAGGGTCAAGGTCACCTCACCTGTTCCTGAGTCTCTGTCATCAGTCCATAGTATTTCACTTTCCCACTGTTTGTCCTAACTTGGTCACTAGAAATGGCCTGAGGGGCAATCTACCATAAAAATCATGTTCCCAGTGCCAAGCATAGGTCAAACAAGTAATCATTGGAACACACAAACCAAACTAAACCATGACATTCAAACTGTCCTCATAAACACATCCACACAAGCTATTACACCATCCCAGCAGAACTTCTATTTACCAAATATACCAGTATAGCTATCCTTAACCAGGAAAAAAAGTGTCCACAGGTGTAGGTCATGACAAATTACTGAAGAAAAATTCCTAGACCTAATATGTGTCTAGTTACTACAGTGCCCCAAAACTGTATAGACATTTTACTATGTGAGCAATCGGATATAATTAAGCTTTCAGTTTTGAAAATCATAACTTGGTTTTTTTTTCTCAAACTTAATGCCAAGTGCGATATGCAGAAAAATATTTTTTTCATTTATAGACACCATTAACAAAATAATATGTTAAAGATATTTTATTCTCTATAAAATATGGTACAAGTAAATATCAGGTGCAACCCTCCGGCTCCATGTGAAAGTGCAAAGTAATAAATCAAAAATCAAAAGAAAAAAACCCTGATAAAAACAAGAAAAAAAAGGGGGGGAAACAACAGAATTTTTACAATAGATCAAAAAGTAACTCAAAAAAGAAAAAAAAAAAACTTTCGAACCAAAAGTCGCACAAGTTGTCACTGCACAAATAAACTAAAATAGGAAATCCCAAAACCTGAACCAGAGAGACAGACATGCTGACCTACTTGTCTCCCAGGGCCAACCTACTTGTCTCCCAGGGCTGACCTACTACCCAGCAGAGTGTACTAACATGTATCCCCGTATGTCAAACAACTTTAATTTAACGTGTAACAAAACTTCAAGATGTTTTGAAGCTAAATCATTAGTGGTAATATTTTGTAACTAGTGCTTTTATGTTTCTTGTAAACCATTTTGCTTTATCGCCAAAATTATTTTCCACCAACCAGTTTAATTACTACTGTAAAGTGAAATAAGCTACAAATTCTGGTCTGTTACAGTAAGGGCGGCTAATATGTCTTAGAGGTATCAGTGAGGTGGTTACTTACATTTTATAAATTCATGGGAGGAAAGAATTTGTGTTATTAATTATATAAATGCTACACTCTAAAAATCTTGATTTACTCTATACAAAAAAGGGTAAGAAACTGGATACGGGATAAATCTAGATTGGAAGCACCATTATATGAGACGCCCACTCTGATTGGTCAGTAGGGGACACACCTGGGAGGAATACCTGAACGTGAGAATCAAAGTTTGACCGTGCCTGATTGTCACGCCGACTCGAGTATTGCTCCAACTCCGAGTATCTACCCCTGTTTGTCAGGAGAGCTGCCGGGTCTTGATACTATTCAATGGAAGCAAAAGAGTCTTTGATGGTGGAAACAATATAACGGGTATTTTTTACGTGCTGCTAATTTTTACTAATTTTTACGAGTTTTATAAATCCATAAAGATTAAACGCGTAAATTTTCACAGAAGTAAAAAAACACCACACGTAAACGCGTAAATTTTCACAGATTTAAAGTATAAAAACACCGCACATAAATTTTCTACATCGTACGTATGAGAGTAATGTTCATGAGCTTCAGCTCAGTCCCTGACGGCTGTACATGTAGGTATATTTGAGCGTTTTTGGTCACATGGTGATAACAGTTCAGATCTTTCTATTCAGTCTTGAGTGTTTTTTAAAACTACGTATAATGCCACGTTAGTAGCTATATAATAAGTAAAGTGTATATCACATATGAAATAAAGGTAAATGAATAAACACAATGTTATCGTAATAATTAAGAACTCGTTAATAGAAAAACGATATTCGGATTTTTTATATGTGTTAACTGTAACAAAGTCACAGTGAAATTTTCCCCCCTTTTACCACAGATGATTTTAATTTCTACAGACATGTCCAATTCGTAAAAAAATTATGCGTAAAAATTCAAATCGCCCTATTTTAAGACAAATTCCTTAAAAAATCACAGCAGTAAAAATTACCCATTATACGGTATTATGAATGCTTCACATGTTACACCCACTCTCAAAAGCACTGTCACTTTCAAAACATATTGCAATAAACCACAAATGGTTTCAAATAGGCAATGAATTTTGAATCTGCGCAAATTTCATTAATAAAATATATAAAAATACATATGAAACTTTGCAATGTGCATCTTTAATGCATTTTTCTCGTATTTTCTCAAAGGTAAGCAAATCAATCAATTCTAATGCAACGCAAGCAGAATCAAAATCACATTAGATGGCTATTCCCAACCCCCATAAAACTACAAGCGAGGGTGTGGGAGGGGGTGGGAGGTGTTCCTCAGGGTGGCCTTGTACTGACCTGGTCTTGGAACTCACTCTTCAGACCCAGCTCTGGGCGACGATTCGTCTCCGGGGGCTGGTGCTGATTGAAACCTTTCTGCAAGATCAGAAATATGCTGATGTTTAAAACTGCATTCTTCATGTATTCAAATTCATTTACAGACAGTGAGTTGAGTCAATTATGAACCATTTTGTTTTCAACAGAATGTTTATCGTAAGACATATTTTTTAGATAACACAACTCATTACTATATTTCAATTAATTTCATTAAACTACTCCTAATGGAAATCAAACAAGGAATAAACAAGAGTTGAGTTGCGTAGAGTTGTACAGTATATCACACATCAACCCAAGCCCTAGTGTCCTGTATATAACCCTCTCCCATACATCCGTCTCCATGGCTTTGTGCAATAGTAAAAACAGGTTACATTTTATGCATGGTATAAATAGCATATAATGCAATACATGTATATTGAAGGTTAGTAATGCATCTGTTAAATGAAATCATTAGATTAATCTATTATATAATTCCCAGTAAGCTCTCTTCTAGAATGTCCGAATTTTTGTAGCTCTTTAGGCTCATAATATGTTTGTACATAAAAAGAATCATATTCAAAGTCTATCCCCTCCTGAAAATTTAAAGCCATTTTTTCCAATTTTCTGATTGCCTTGCCAGGAATTATATAGTACATGATTAGCAACAATGTTTAAATAGTTCATAGACAGACACACTGGGCAATCTGCATTTGAATTAAAGTACAGTCAAACCTAGTTATCTCAAACCCAATGAATCTAAGTCTGAGAGAAAATATGGGGTCATTGAATGATATGGAAGAAATCAAACTGCATATAAAAACTGAGATTGTGTCTTCCAACCCACTTTGACATATCCATGGTATTTGAGATATCAATATTTGAGACAATGAGGTTGACCTGTACTTGTGAAATCGTACATGAACATCACAGAATGCTTCATTACTCAGTGTGTAATGTCTCAGGTTAATGTCAAGCATCTATGTGTTTGTTAGTAAACGAAAATAAGTGTTGAATGAAAATCACACAGCTCTAGTAACCAAACATGATACATCCTCAGAAAAATGCACAAAATCTACCCTAGTTCTAAATGCTAAAAAGATATTTACTCATTATAAACATGATTTATATTTACCAGCAATGAACAACAAAAATCTTGTACATTAAAGAAAAAAATTCCAAATGTACTGGGTACATGTTTTTACAAATAGTAACTTACGATATGTAAATAAATTACATAACATGTTCTTGTGTATAATCTTATCATTCAAATCACTTCAAAACAATCACTCCAAATAAATATGTCAAGCTTCATAAGCACACACACTACCAAGCGTTAGAAAGCCACAGTTTGTAACTTGTCTCTAATAACTTGTCAGATCTTCTATCATATCGGACTTCTTTTACTTGGTAATTGTAAAAAAAAAAAAAGTTTTATCGTATAAAGTGGTCTGTCACCTGATTTGCATTAATGATCAATGCAAATTTTCAGGAATATACGTGATCGAAGAAAACTCCACTATGAGATAATGTTGTGCACAAGGAAAATGTGAAAGAACTATTACATGGGTTAATAAATGTTTTTTAAAAATATATATTAATCATAGAGTTTACCTGAGTACAAGTAGATATTTAATTGACAGTGCCCATTTAAAATATGTGCAAAGTGCCACAAATGAAAATCAGAAAAGATTAAAGTAGCCAACCAAAAAAATAAAACCACAAAAAGATGTCTGGTAACCGTGGCATCACACGTAAAGCCCTAATACCTTTGCCAGCAAATCGTTGTATTCCTGATTTCGCTGTTTTTCCTGCATTTTACGCATGCTATCATATTGCCGCTGACTGAGGGGCAAGCCCTGAAGGTGATCTGGTGTCGGGGCTCGATTACGCTGCTGATCGTGCTGTAACATTACATATAAATATCTACAGTCATAACTAATCAATCCCAGAATCCTTTGGTCTGAAGGTCAAAGGTCATACTAGTATCTGTCATGTCCCCCACTCTGCATATGGTAAGCTATAAATGTAAACTATAGTTAGTGCCAGGTGACTATAGGAAGCTAAATTGGGTGATTAACATAAAATGTCTGATGCTACCTTTAAAATATCAAAACCTCCACCAATCAAGTTAACCAGATCTATAACACTGCTGTGATGGACCTTCTTAGTGGAACTAAGACGTGTAACACTCAGAAAACTTCATAGTGATATGGTCTAACAAATATCATGATGCAATGTAAAAACAGCACAAACAAACTTCTGATAAAATAGTAATATGGATGGTAGCACATGCTGCAGTGGGCAAAATTCATGAGACCTTGCTATAAAAACAAAATATACATGACAGCCATGTATGTTGACACCACATGCATGTTTTCAGTGATCTACTATAATCAAAATTACCATGGTGGGTGACACCACATTGACTCATAATAAAGGCACCAAATATACTGATCTAAATTGATGACCAGTAAGTCCATGGTCTGTGATATTACATTTGCTTACAATGATGGCACCTCATAAACTATAATCAAAATGTATGGAATAACAGACTTTGATCGTAATGTATGGTACCACATGTGCTAACCTGATTTATACAACCCAATACTGTGGAATCATCATTGTTCCTGAGAGATCAATGTTCGTGGCATTCATCGGTAACCCTTGCCCACGAATTTACATCCCCACTTACATATACACAATCATTTCTTTAAAATTTATCAAAATTATCCCTAATACACTACTACAGAAATTATGTCCCCACGAACGAGGAAAATTTTGGCTACCCATGAACACCGCCCCCCCATGAATAACAAGAGGCCCATGGGCCACATCGCTCACCTGAGGAACAGTAGGTATGATAAAATCAGCTTAATGGAGTCATAATACAAACTATCTGGACAATGGACAATAATACATGTAGATCCTGTATAAATAAAATCCATTTTTCCCCTGGATATTCTTATGTTTATAATCATTAGTCCCTTTTCTAACAGGATGATTTTATAGTCATATCACATGTTGAGTATTGCAGTTCTCAAAAAGATCCTTAACAATTGTTTATATATGGGATATAAACCTTAATCAAACTTTGAACCTTCTTGTGAGGCCTAAGAATTGTCCTGGGGCAAAAGTCTTAACGATTATAAAGAATCATCTGGCTGATTAGTTTCTGAGAAGAAGATTTTTAAAGATTTACTCTATATATTCCTGTTAACTTCGACTCCCCATTGTGGCCCCACCCTACCCCCGCGGGTCATGATTTTCACAACTTTGAATTTACACTACCTGGGGATGCTTCCACACAAGTTTCAGCTTTCTTGGTCTTATGGTTCGTGAGAAGAAGATTTTTAAAAATTCTCGAAAATTTTCATAAATTCCTGATTATCTCCCTATGCAAAAAGGCATAGTCCTTAATTTTCACAACTATGAGTCCCCTTACGCTAAGAATGCTTTGTGCCAAGTTTGGTTGAAATTGGCCCAGTGGTTCTTGAGAAGATGTTGAAAATGTGAAAAGTTTATACACAGATAGACAGACAGACAGACAGACAGATGGACGACAGACAAAATGTGATCAGAATAGCTCACCTGAGCTTTCAGCTCAGGTGAGCTAAAAATAATTCCACAGTACATTATGACTATCATTAATTTATGACACCACATTCATTGATCAATTATTATAAAATATGTGATGTTTATAATATGCGGCAACTCTTAGGTATACATAAGACTCTATACATGTATCTGTTTATTTTTGCGATGTTCCAATATTTGCTTATTTAGTGATAACTTTCTCATCACAGAAAATAATTTATGTAGAAATTATGTCTGGTAGTATATATTATTAGGAACTTTTTTAAATCTAAAAAAAATGACTTGCACAAATGAAAAATGCTTTAAATTTACCCACTTAGACTTATTTTGTGACATACAAAAAAATATGTCAGTTTGTGGCACCACATTGTGACAAAATCAGTGAGCCCATAACCTACAACTACTGGTATGTAGTGTATAGCACAACACACACATTGACTTAACAAGCAACAACTAGTGATCATAAAAATCAATGGGACCACTTCCAGTGACTTTAAGGCTTGGCACCACATCCAATAGCTGATGGCACCACCCACAGTAACTTTAATCTGACTACCTTCAGTAGAACATTGTAGTCCCAGTTTCTCTGTTTTTCCTGCTTTTTGCGGAACTCATTGTACTTGAGTTCACTTTCTACCATGGGTAAGCTGGTCCAATAGCTATGTGGGGCACTGGTTTGATTTGATGGATCCCCCTTCAGAAACATAATAAAGATTGACTCACGACTAAAATCTATATCATAACAAAGAGTCACTTAACACCATGCCAAACTGTGTGATAACTGTGAAATGAAATCTTGGTAAAACCCTTGTCTCTATACCCTAATCTTGTGATTTTGGAATTCCACCTGTCCATCATATAAAGCCCTATGTCAAAATCCTGAAGAAACTCTTGAGTAATATCACACTTCTAGAGCAAGAGGAAACACAATGTATACCTGCTTTCTCAACAATTGGTTGTACTCCATATTTCTCTGCTTTTCCATCCATTTTTGTTTGGGAGTATAATGTTGTTGACCTATGGGTAGACCGTAAGCCTCAGGGGGAGTGGCAGGCTGCTATATATAGAAACGAGTTAACGTCCACACAGCAGTTAATGGCCCTACCCTCAAACCACACGTAGCTCTATACATGCTGAGCTAATCACTACAGACCAAATAATGCAAGCAGCATACACTCGCGCTTTAACATATGCTGCATGCTGAAGAAAGATACTTCACATCTATCTGCATGCTACACAGCATAGAAAGCAATGCCATCATTTTGTCAGCAATTTTTTAATCACATGCATCACACTTGGCAATTATTTTGTAAGTAAAATCCTCCATCTTGAACTCGTTATTTTTCACGCGTAGTAAGATTAATTTTTAGTTTGCTCACTATAATGATAACCATGCCCGACTCGAGTCGCACCAAGATTTACAGAACTCACCTCAGTCCCGCGGCTGTATACCTATAGGACAGGACTCCCGGACTATTAGGGTGTTAGGTTAGTGGTTAGTCACTAGGGACTTACATTTTTGAGGTAATTCTGATACTCTCTGTGCTGAAGGTCGTTGAGGGCCTGTCGCCTGCGGTCATACTGCTCTGAGTCGTAGTAGTCTCCCTTGACGATCGGTGCCGGGGCCTGACGTCTCTGATCTGCCAACTTCTGCTTCTTCTCATCCTCTAGATGTTGTTTCTATAGTAACCAATTTGAAAATTAAGTTAGACTTTGGTCAATATGTAAATATAGGACTGACTCTACTAAACATATCTACTGGAAATACTGTAAATTCCTGATCAAAAGTGAAGAAATCATACAGGAGAATCACCTCCTTTAAAACATCATCACTTACTAATAAGTTTATTTTTATAAAAATCATAAACTTTATAAAATTACAATAAAAATTTGGCTCTTCCAATTTAATACTCTTTCAATTTGATACAAACTGGCAAAATCAGTGAAGAACTCATGTAAAATAAGGAATCTACAATCATTTGAGAATTCTGAGTATCTAAGTTATATATTATTTTAGGATTTCCTTCCACACACTTGCACTCACTTTAGCCAGGAAGTCATTGTATTCCTTGTTGCGGACCTCGTGTTCCGTCTGTCTGCGGAAGGCGCCATAATCGTCATGGCCAATGTTGGCTTGATGTGGAGGGGAAGTAACTCTCTGAAATTAAAGTCAGGTATCATAAATGCTAGTATATACTTAGAATATCATATTAATTTAGAAGTCTATCAGACTAGAAACAAAAAGTTGCTACTTAGATTAAACATGTTAGAATATTTTTTTCATTGAAATATATAATACATGTATAAATAAATGAAAATGTATGGTGAAAATATGATTGAAACAACTTCAAAAAGTTTATCAATAGCAATTTTTCTTTTGATTTCTAATGGGAAGTTGAAGAAAAGGTTTATCATTAAAACACTTACTTTTGCATTTATACCAAATAATTGATATTAACTCAATATGTTAAGCAACAATAATTTCTATTAAGTTATCAGAAATAACTTCTACTGTATACAGGGTTATTTTTGCCTGTTGTTTTTTTTTTTCTTCACATTTCTACATTTGCAAATGGTTTTGCCACATCAGTATATAAAATATACTCTAGTTAACAAAGCAATTTAAATTCTTTTTTTTAATTCTCCCTGTTTGTAATTCCGCAGACAACGTGGGTAAAAGGGGTCAAAATAAAACTGGGGCAAATATTTCCCTGTATACAGTATTAAAAGTACTATAATAATGCAAATAATAACAATCAACAAAGTTCTTTGCAGTTTCAATGAACCAGTCTAGTTTTAATTGGTAAATTCGAAAAAATAAAAGTATATGTATATGTGTTATACCAACAAATAAAATTCCAAAATAAAATCACTTTTTTTTAAATGCCCACAAATGAATCTGAAAATGTGCTGTTTAGTAGAGTGATTTAGTACTGATGAATTCTCGAGGCATCTCAATAAGTATTGGCACAATGTGTGACAAATGTAAACAACATTGCTCAATTCAGAATTCTTGATAAGGATCAAACAGATAAAATCGAACAGTTTTATGCACAAACACGTAATTATTGAGACACCTTGAGAATTTTCCAGAGTGATTGCATGCAATATATGGACATTCCAGAACATGATTTTAAATATCTACATGGTACATATATTTTCTATGCAGCTAGATAATGGGTTCTAACTAAAGAAGCCTACTATCTGAAGAAACTGACACGATGAGAGAAGTGTCATACCTTCACCTGATCAAAGTTGCTTTGTCTATAGGACTGGGGGTCCCATCTCCCCGAGGGAGGACGGTCCTGGGGAGGGTTTATGGGAGGAGGGGGGTCAGAGTTTGGCTGTCGGCGGTCTATCACCGGAATTTCCAGCTGGTGCTGAGCTCGATTCAAGATTTGCTCTTTTTGTTGCTGGAAGTTTAAGAATTTAATTTTTCTTTTATGGATAGATTTTGATTAATAAACTCAGCTACAACAAAAACACAAGTAATTCTACATTTTGTTACTAAGGTTAAACTTTGACAAGTTATTGAATTAAAATTATTAATTGGTCTGTCTATGCTACGTCACAACATGTATTACAGATTACAGATACATGTATTATCTGACTTTAGTCTACTTTGCTATTATCATGATTATATTGTCCTCTGAAATTTATGACAACAGTATAGCATTACTAAGTATTTAATATCAAGTATACCCTCAACAACTCATCTCGATATTGCCTCTTCTTGAGTTCGGCGATTTTGTGCCTCTCGGCCTCGGTGGGTATATTGAGGCCCACGGGAGGGGTGGGTGGGGCGCGGGGGGTACCATTAGCCTCTTTCTAAATCAAGACAGTGTGTATTAGTTGTGTTACTCCACTGCAAACAAACTCCACCATTAAACTGGACAAACACTTCATAATCAATACTTGGTTTAGATTTAAACTTCAAGAACAATGCACTGAAGGCCACATATATTAATAGCAGCTCTGTGAAGCTCCCTGGCTTACATATTAGTTGGTATTGTTCTGTGTTAGCGACATTAATAACTGCTCACAGTTTTTAGACACACATGCATATATGAGGGTATATATAGAATAAACATTGAAGCACAGTGCTCTATCTTGCTCCTGTTTTATCAACAGTGTAACGCAAACTGGACTCTAGGTACATAAAATGGATAAATTGGAAATCATTATCTTGCATCTGCAGTGTTTTCTGTTTAACAGGATACCTTCACAGGTACCCTCTAAGTTGTCAATAATTGTTAGTGACTTGAAGCTAACTCTGAGGAGTACATACTTAGTAATACTGTGTACAGACACTAGTACTATCTACTAATACAGTGTATGGAGAGCTAGTGTCTACTCTAATATACTGGCGAGACTTTAGGTTATTATCTAGAGTACAGAGGACTATAAGCCGACAGTTAACAAGACTAGAAGACCTGATAGTAGTGGACTCCTAGCTCTCTATGTACGGGCTTTACCTGCGCTAAGAGTCGGTTATAATCGTTCTTACGCTCCGAACTGAGCTCTTCTTTTAATTTTTTATAATCAACAATAACATTCCGTGGGGAGCCCACTAGAGGGCGCTCACTCTCCAAGTGCCCCTCGTGGCTGGGGGATGTGTCCAACTGAAATTCTTTAGCTCGTTGCAACCATTGCTCATTTTGTTGCTATTCAATATTTCAAAATAAAGGTCTAGTTCACTTCTAATGAAATATCATACAGACAGTAATCAAAACTGACAGGAGAAACACTAGTATGTTTTAATGAGGTAATTATATGGTCTTTGGACCACATAGAGAGAAATATTTGATCTCTATACATTAAAAAAACTTGATAAAAACTACAAGATTAATAAAAAATTCAAATACTTTTCAATGGGAATATCCAAAGAAACAGATGGGCGCTGCTTGATTACCTTAAGCAGAGACTGCCTATATTCGCGGACTCTATCCTTTTTGAGCTGATTGCGATACACCTCGTATCCCCCTAGAGCGAGCCCACCAGGGGGAGTAACTGGTCGCCCTGCGCTCTCATGCTCCAAGTTCTCCTTCAGTTTCTGTTATCAGGACAAAGTCAGGTTAAACAAAGCTAACTCGTGTTACAAAGCGCCATATCCACAAGCATGAATGGATGACACACACAACAAACAAAGCCTCACTCAGCCACCAGCCGCATGTCACATGACCATCACATGACTTTACCTTTGATGGGGTACCCAACGTGCGATCACCTTCGATGGATTTTAAATCCAGTCGCTTGTGATCATCCTTCAGAAATGGTGTCATAGATTAAAATTTCAAGCTTCTCTCAGTTTGAAAGAGTATGATTGATTTTGCATGCACAAGAATACAGCAATCTACAGCGAGGGTTTCCAAATTTTACATGTATAGATGAAAGGCGAATGAGGAGAGAACAGCTAAATATCAATAAAGAAACTAACAGAGAATCTAAATGAAACACATGTGCAGCACTGTGTATACATATTGTTGTAATTCTGATATGTTGTTGCATGTACTTATAAATTGTTCAACCTAAAATCTGTGTTTAATTTCAGTGTAACATTGTTGGGAAATGATATTGATAGCTAAATTTGAATTGTTTTAATAAAGTCTCCATCTGAAATGATTTATTTCTGCAATACTAGATAATATTGAAAAACATTCTGTTTATTCGGTAATACATGTATATAAAACATTCCAAAATTTACTATTACTGGGTTATAACTATTTTTAGATAGAATCAACACACATTTTGTATTTACCAAGGGTACTATATAGTACGTTTAGATTATGTGAGTTAATTATGACGTGTGATGTCTATTCCGGGTAGTAACTTAGTTCACCACAAGCTCTGGTTAATTAGGTCATCACCACTGATGTGCCCACTTACCAGGTAATCGTTGTACTCCTTCCGTCGCTCCTCTCGGAGTTGTTGCGACATCTGGTTGTGGTCGTACATCTCCGTCTGATTGGCTGGGTGTGGGGGTGAGGCGTGCTGTTGACGCATCATCTCATCACGGTGTCTGTTTGCCTGCTCCTCTTTCTAATTGTGCAGAAAAAGCAAAAAATGTTATAAAATTGCCTGACGCTGTCAATGAACTTACATTTCCAGACGATATTTCATTAACTTTGAAGTAAAGAATAGAAGTTTTTCTAATTTACTGATTAGATCTCACGTAAGTGCATTAATTTTAAAGTGAAAGCAAGCTATGCAAACTTTAAGCATGCAAGTCACATTTTAACATACAGGTGTTACTGAAGAATTGTGCACTTGCTACATTATTTTTAAAATAAAAAATATGAAGAAAAAATCAAGTTTTATACACCAAAAGGTTAAGTAATACATAACCTGCTAAACTGATCAAGTTCAGAATTGAAAAGAAACTTAAAAGTTCTATAATAGCATATAAGACTAGCAAATAAAGGAGAGATACGGGTAAATAAGGGAGAAAGTTTAAGAACTAACACAACACAAAAGCATTTGTTATAAACTGAACGGTAGTAATCTGAGCTGACGGAAGACCTGAAACAGACGGATTAGTACAGAGTCTGTAACGTAAATATCAAATGATGGTGTGTGCTGTAAGTGCCCGTCTATTGACTACAGAAACACTACTAGCGCACCCTATACCTCCTTCATATATTTATTGTAGTCTCTGTGACGCTCAGTGTCCAGAACCTTGCGAGCCTGTGCATAATTTCCGATCGGGAGCCCGTCATCTACACTGCCTGTGGTATAATACACAGGCTTTTGCTAAAAACAAACAAGACCAAAGGATTGAGTTCCTGGTGACATGTTTTTGTCTTTTTGGAGGGTAGTGATTTGAATGATCCAGCCATCATGTTTTGCCTGTCTGTCTGTTAGTAGCTTTTAAAGCACTGACTATCGTTATTACAATATTCTGAGTCAGACTAATTTAATTACTGTCAATGACAGTTCTATGAGTTGTTCTAGTTGTGAAGAGCCATGCCATGCTGATCAGTCACAGAATTATTGGCATGCATGCCAAAGAAGAACCAAATGCATGTATGTCCCTTTGATATAAGGTTTGGTTTTCTTAAGGTTTTTTTTAGAGTCTATTAGAGAAGATCTTCTATTAATTAAGGTGGAATAACACACCTGAAAAAAGTCACTCAAATTAACAGGAAATATTTTGGTTATGAAAGATACAATGATAAATAAACTGTACAAATGTCAAATAAGTGAAAAATTTGCAGTTTGGGGATAAAAAATGAATATTTAAATAATTATTCCAGTAAGTAACAACAAAAGCCCCTGCGGGATTCAAACTCGGGATGTACGGACCACAAGTCCGACACTTTATCCACTCGGCTATGGAGTAAGTTACATGTTTCAGTCCATAAAATCTAAAACGAAATGTCGTTTCAATCAGCAGTCAGCCATTTTGTGATGATGTGTTATTCCACCTAAGTTCTTAAACAAGAAATATCCTCCATCCTACCCCCTACTTCATTTTCAGTACTGTAAAAGGGACAATTCAGAATAAGTTTTGCTGCTTTAACCTTAATATGTACCATAATTACACATCTGATCGATTTCTTTTCTCATAACATTAGCCCTCTTTAAAGTGAAAATTCTAAAAGTCTACATTAATGTGTATATTTTTTTTAAAGCTGCTTTTAAATGCATAAACATTGAGTGAAATGCATTGAAATGAAAAAGTGAAAACATTTAAAATTTTATGGCCATTTGCAAATACTACTTAAGACATCAATGAAAATATGTACAAATAACATCAAGGCGTGAACACATTTCCTAAATCAATAAAATAAAAAAATTATGTACAAAATATGTTTTAAGATATTGCTTTCTAAAAGCTTTAAAGTTTAAAAAATTATTCTAAAGGAAACGATTCCTTGAAATAAGAAATTCTGAATACATGAGTCTACATCTAACTCTAGAATACGAGAATGCATGTAATGTTGTCATGCCCCAACAGGGTCCAAGTAAAACATGCACTAGATACAGAAGCGTTAGGGTGTGAGTCCTCTGCCTATAGAGGGCGCCAGGAGCTACATACTCGCCGCATGTGGTCCTCGTACTCCTTACGCATTTCCATCTGAATCAGATGCCTGCGCTCTTTGGCTTTTTCATCACTTAAACTGACTAATCCCGAGGTTATCTGCAAATCATCAGGCTATGATGAAAACAGAGAACTATGATTCTTTTTTTTAATTAGATATTACTTTTTAAAAAAAACAGTTTTTCATTTTTAAAGCTTCTTTTTCCTGCATTTATTGAGCCTAAACTTACTGTTACTTAAAATCATAATGAATTTTTCATAAATTATTTCTTTAATTCAAATCTTAAAAATTGTTTAAAACAAGTGAATAACAACGAGCAGCCACTTTATATTTTGTTTTCGCCTTTTGAAATAAATGTATAACTTGAGATTAATATGCCTTTTAAACTTGAAATGATCTGACAAAATCACTTAAAAGACATTCAAAGAACTTCCGTTTCTTATCAAAGCTTCTTCATCTCCATTTCCTAATATTGAATACCATAAATAAACCTTTTCATTTATTTCCAAATGTTAAATACCATTAACAAAGCAGCTAAAAATCAATAATTCTTTTAGTATATATCAAGAGAGCAAACACTGTAGACCAGGCTGTCAGCAGCTGTGCGGTTCAGAGGAGGCTACACGAGCGGTGCATAGCAGAGCCGTGTGCTGGGGATTTGGCGGTTTGCCCCTTTAAAGCTGTAAACTTTAGAGAAAATGCAGTCTTGAAAAGTGAAAGACAGGAGTTGACATTTGAACACAGGCGGTCCTTGTAAATTCAATTCAGAAGAGGGTCATTTATCATAAACACATCATGGATCCTGTCAAGGCAACCTGCATTGCACTATAAACTTTACAATTGAATTTATTTTATAAGCGGTATATAATTCAAGTGGAGGATATCTGTTAATGACATAGAAATGTTTACATTTATGTATAACATGGGAATTCCATCACAGTACAAGAGATCTAGTCTAAATATGGCATTCAAGTTTGATGAATTATACACTTCAGGTATAACTTGAAAGTATAGAATAATCTATAGCTATATTAAAGTGGATTTGTTCATAAAACCAAACTATGTTCTCAACTGTTGTTTTATTTTAGACCTTGATAGTGAAAGTTCAAAGAGAGTTCTAATCCATCATCAGATCCTTTTGATATAATTCTTCAGCATTAATTATACTACACTAATACATGTACTCATCTTTTTCCTCAGTCATACTGAGTGATATTCTAGAGAGACTTGTTTCTCCTCACAAAAATATTGGCAGTGAACAAGAAAAAAACAATAATTAATGTTAAAAATGAATCAGGAACAGAGAGAAGCTTGACTTCTTACCACTGGGGGGTCGGAGGAGCCTGGATACTGTGAGGTGGGGTTGTATCTCTCCTGGCCATATTCCTGACCTCTCCTGTAGTCCCCGGGCTGCTGATAGGATTCATATGCTGGGCGACCATAATCATTCTGGGGGTTGGAGTCGTACATGGGCCGACCATAGTCCGGATATTCTGGATTTCTGTCAACCATGGCAGCACACATTTTGTCACCTACAAAATTAAATCTAGTTTAATACTGATACCAAGTAATACAATAAAGGTGATAAAAGGTGATTTCTTTGTGGTTAGACCAGTTGCAAAAATTGCAGAAAAATATAAAATCTGCATCAGCAGAGTACGATATTTCCAAACTTAAGATCAATTTCATAGAACAGCCTTAACAAGAAAAGTTTTACAAAGCAGGAATATTAAAAATGTAGAAAAATACAACCAAATGCAGCCTGGTGCGTAATGTTAAGGCAAATACATAGATCACATTTCATAAATGAAATTTTGAATGTTTTTTCAAGAACTTCGATTATTGTATGAAAATTCTTTTGGGTCTATCCAAAATTGTATTAGGTTGATATTACTTGAAAATATTCAACACTCTGGAAGGCCTAGATTAGTTATAAATAAGAAATCAATTACAGAAGTTAAAAATCTACTGACATACGGTAGACGGAAGAGTTATATATAACAAGATTGCCAATATATGAAATATTATGTCGGGACAATGATTACAAATTTCTAAAACAGAAAACTATTCAAAACATACAGAAAATGTGATAAAATACTTGCCATAAAATGAGCTAAATACACTTTCACTGTCAAAAAACCATAGGTTGATTGACTTTAGATGTGATTCTATATTCATGACAGCAATTAACGTAGCTCGCGGGTTTGCTGACGTCACAATAGGAATCGACGTTAAGAGTTGACCGTCATAGTAAACTCATAATTTTATTTTAAAATGACAAATGAGATATTTAGAAGTATAAAAGAAAATATTTTAAAAAGCTTATATGCGGTTTATGACTGTTTATACAAAGATTTATAATATCAAGTGCTGAAAATTTAAGATGTCACATACATTGGCACATTTTGTTCTAGAAAGATAAAGAATGAGTATGCGTTAGAACTCTTCCATTTAAAGTCATGTTTTAAATTAGAATGTATGCATTAACTTCGCCTTTTTTTTTTTTTTACAATTATAACTTCCGTAATCTGTACTACCGATTAAATTCTTAAATTTCTTTTGGCTTGAGATAACTGTTTTATTCGATTACTTACTTATAATGTCAGTAGTTGCCTGGCATTTTATTTTTGCATTGATTGACTCAGAGTTTCATAAAAACAAAAATAGCAATTTTCTGTATCTTTACAGCCTTACATTAATTGCATTTAATAACATTCACAATAATGTGTAATAAGCATTAACATGTTCTAAAATGTGTTAAATAGCTAGTCTTATCATTAAATGCATTTCATTTTCGTGTTCTAAGAAGTAAGGAAATGATGACGTCAGGCTAACGTCGTAATGAAAAAATAAGGTTTTGAGAAATCTTTTAAATCTTTGAAGTTTTTTTGCCAAAAATTGGCCGAGAACACATACTGATATTTTTTTATGAATTGATTCATAATTATCTCCTCTATTTTTGTGTTGAGTATAATTAATTTCGTCTGAATCGTTTAAAAGTTTGGAGCATAGTTTTGATATGCGTTTCTCGGTTAAAATGTGCATTTTACTATATATTTCATTGAAATGGCGTTGCTTGATTTTAATAATGACACTGTATTTGAAACATGATAACATTATTACCGCGCAGACGAATCTTAAATAAATTTTAGAAATAAAACTATGAAACCTATGGATCACGTGGACAAATTTTCAAGGTAGGTTTTCTCACAAGCAAGTAAACCCGCGAGCTACCTTAAAATCTATTGTTAACGTTTATATACAGACAAACTTATACAGGCAGTCACAAACTCATAAACTATAGTTTACAACTAATAGATATGGTTTTACTGATGAAAACTATGTTTTACAAATTTACGATATGTAATCTATAGTTTACAGTTGAATATTTGCATTCCACCTATTTTAAGCGAGTAAAGTGTCACAGTGGAAAGCTACTGCAGATACATACAGGGTACTGAAAGGTTAAATCATGAGTTTTTTTATTGACTTCACAAACATTGAACAATCTTAAAGTGCAATGTCACAAGCAAAAATAAAAGTTTACGCTTGTGGCTCTAACAGTTAATTTGAACTTGCATTTAGGATAATACGGTAGCTGCATGTAATTATGAGGTATAATGCAGACAATGCAAGAAGTTAAAAATGTAAATATAAGCATTATATCATTATTATTTTTTAAAGATATAGTCTCATAACTGCAACGGTATGTGCAAACAAATTTTCATAACATGCATTACTCAATTTGTTTGCACAAAGCGTTGCAGTTATGAGATCAAATTCATGAGGAATAAAATGCTTAATAAACCTAGTTTATCAACTATAAAACTATATTTAGTTTTGTGAAGTTGGCATACCATATTATACAACAGCATATGATAAGATTGTTCATGCCCCCATTTAACCCTTTTGGATAAGAAAGTAAGATTTTCAGGCCCTAACAACTATGGTATATAAGTCTTTCAAAATGTTATCTTTCTTATCAAAATTAGTTATAATAAATACTCTATGTATCTGATGACACTCTTGTTTCATTATATGTCTTTCAATAAATAAGGTTATAACTAACATAAAATAATAATTAGGTAATACACAATGATGATGAAAAGATAGACGATATATCTAATAAATTCCTGATGAATATTTTTATAATATAATGACATTTTAAGTTTGCAACCCATTTCTGTTAGCAATTCATGGCTATTATTTTAAATTCCATGTTTTTCACTTGTTAAATTTTGGTCATTGCATTAGGTTTACATGATCTGATCACAAAATCAACAAACAACAATAGCCTTACAATAAAATCTCTGGGGTATCACAGATCCTGAATGTTTAAATCCCACTTAATGCTTTGTTTATTCTAAATCTGTTTTGATCCCCAGTCTTGTCCTAAATATGATTACGAATAATGTATTGGGGTGATGACAAAGGATTTTATTCATTTAAATAGGGAGCATTATATTGCTTGTGATATTCAGGAGCATCAGGAGTGGTATTAGATGCTTTAATTTGTGGTTCACTGTATTTCTTATGTCTACATTCATTAATATATATATATATATATATATATATATATATATATATATATATATATATATATATATATATATATATATATATATATATATATATATATATATATATATATATATATATATATATCTCAATAAAAATAGTATAATTACTACACACAAAAACAATCTCTCTGTGAAATTTAGAAAAATATCCAGTAGATGTGTATACTATAATATAATTATATTTTACAGTATCAACTGAATTTCTGAACATGATCCTAATTATATATATAACTGTTAGAACCAAATATAATTAATAAACATTCATGTGTCCAAATCCCTCCCGTTTATATCTGATGTTTTTGAGAACTTGGATGAAAATAAAGGGAAAGAGCAATGGCGCTGACATATACAGATATACTACGTACTAATTGTATAAATGGTTGATGGATTACATGTTTGATTAACAATAACAGTAAATTATTTCAGCCTTAATTTTGTTAATCAACTGTATATTAATCAAAGTTACAAGAAATTTTAAGTTAAAATGGCAATCTTTAGATGAAAATATTCAAAATGTCAAATCAACCCATAAAAACTTACACGTTCTGTGTTTTCGACAACAACTCTTTTGTTAATTCAATAATCCATACTATATTTACCTAACTTACCAATCAGTGATTAATGGTATTAAGTAACAATGCATTTAAAAGATTATTACTGACCGTTAAGGCACGTGTACTCCGCTCTCTACGATAATGGACGATTGTTGACAAGGTGCGATACACAATAGCGTGGTTAGCAACAAGTGCTCTTCTCGTTAATTACAACGGAACAGGGGTGAATTAATCAGCATATGTAATAATTCTGTTCTTAGACAAGTTATATTACTAGTGCGTCGTTCTAAATTGCTATTTTTGACGCTTATTTCAAGTGTAAATCAAATAAAAATCTAGCGCAAAATGAATCGGAAGTAAACTTGTGAATATGAAAATAGTAACGAAGTGGAATGCGTGTAGCATTTAAAAATCCGGGAGTGTGTTTGCTTTGCCAAGGGAGATGTGCGACAACCAAAGAATGGGTTTATATTGCTCATTAATTTCAACGAGGTTGTTCATATTGAATCTACTGGATTCAAGTGCTTGCTTAAGAATTTAGAAATCGGTGTTTTTAAGCATGTGGGAAGTCGAAACCGTCATACATTGTAAAATTAACTATCAGTAACGTTAGGCCTTTGAATGGTACTGACATTATGTAATACAAATGTATTAAGATTTGAATAGACAATTAACTTTTATGGTGCATGAAACAAGACAGTTCACTTGAAAAAAAATCATGCTAAAAGGTGTGTATACGGATAATATCATAATATAATTACATATATAGTATATTTGTTAACAAATCATATAGTAGCTGGAAGCTGAGAGAAACGCCGGCCAGATTATTATTTTTTTAATCAAAGAAGGCTACATTATTGCAGCTATGGTATATAATGGCTGAAGATAAAAAAAACTACCCCCCCCCCCACCCCACCCAAATAACTTAGCAAAATTTTGATTTTTTTTAAAGGATAAAATAAAAAGAAAACACCTTTTCAAAACTGAGCGTTTAATTAAAGAATGCCGTGATAAAGTAAGTAACGCTTCATGAATGATAACGTCGTTTTAGGCGAAGTGCGAAGAAATGCATTACCGTTAAAAAAACAACATATGTTTATATCTAAACTATGTTCACCCAATGGGGTAGAGAGAAATCCAGGAACGTAAACAATGTACTTCTAATTAAATTGGAATGTGTTTTACATCTTATTTCTTTAATTTGTCAGAAAGAAATAACGATATGGATCTAAATTTCAATAGAGAAATATATGATAAAAAATATTTCAGAGTGTTGGAAAGCAATACATTTATGGAAGAAAAGGAATATACAAAAGTTCGAAGTTTTTCAACGATGGCCATTCCAGTCATTCAGCTGGATTTGGAAATGGGAGAGAAATTATCATTTAAATTGTTAAAATGTTTACAGTAATTTTGTGCTATAATTTGTAAAAATAAATGTAAATCAACCTCGTGCAGTTTATAGTTTTACATTGCTGCTTAGGTGAGTGATGTGACCCATGGGCCTCTTGTTTGCATTATAGCGCCTTCTGAACATTTTAAAAAGAGAATGACGTTATTACGAACTTTTCGCACTTTTTAGCCTGTGTTCAGAAACGTAAATAAAACACTTAAAAAGAAAGCAGAAATTTTATTAAAGTTAAGATAGGAGTTGTAATAAAGATTGATACACCCCCGGTCCCAGCAAGCACAATATTAATGATATATCATCACGACGTTTATTAATTCACGTTTAAACCAAATCAGACATCGGTATGTCATTGAAAATATGTCTTATATACCTCTTAAAACAGACTTTGAAAAGGACCGTTTCTGTCATTATTTATGTGAATTAGCATTTTGATAGCGTAAACGATCTCATGGTTTGAACTATTATAATTCACTTGAAAAGAATTCGGCTCCTACATAAGGGATCAGATTAAAAAATGCGTTACTTTTACCACAGCAATAAATGCAGACACGCAACATCAGGGATTGGGCACTTTTTGTTCAAAACTACATGTAAAACTGACATTTTTTAAACTCGCACATAAAAAATTACCCCCCCCCCCCCCCTCTTATAGGGCAGGCTTTTTCTTTTGTTTTATTTTGTTTTTGCGTTTTGCTTAGGTGTATATGTACCTGGTATAATACATACCTTCACATACATAAGGCCATTCCAAGTTTTTTCTATGTTTAGCGTCCGCGGACGGATTGGTTTTGAGATGTAAAAATAAAAAAACCCAACAATTGTTGTTCATAAAATTAGATCGCTTTTTCATATGTCGGGCTCAGGATCGAATTTTTAAATCCAGATCAGAAATAAAATATAACAACATTTAAAATGGAAACCATATAGTAGGTATTTGTTATTTTTGTTACAAAATGAAGAAAATATTTCAAAATATATATCAAATTTTATTTTGTTGAACTTTTAAAGTTGTGTTTTTTTCTAAGGTTTGTGGTTTTTTTTTCCTGATAGAAAGATAGGTTTTTGAGTTTTGGGTGGACGCTAAACAAAGAAAAAACTTGTAATGGCCTAATAAGAAACAAATGACAGTGAGACATATTGTATTTGGCCATGGGTTTTCAGATAATGTTTAAATACCGTTAAATTTCTCTTAAAGCACTGTCAATGAATATTGTTACAAATCTTGTGTAAATGTTGAAAGCAGTATAACAATAGAAAAACCGTGGTTCCGTCGATGAAAAATTTATCTACGTCATAAAAAATCTCTTTCATTTGATTAGATAGTTAGGTATCCTGAGATGACGTTAAAACATCAAATATTTTGATTATTTTTAATTGTTGTTGATACCAGTATAGGTGCATTGTTCATACCCTTATTTCAGAGATCAATCAGAGATTATTTCCTGATCAAAATCCTTGATGAATTTTGAATTTATGAATTCATTAGCTTCCTCGATGATATCAAGTTATTGGTTCACATGTTATTACAGCATTTATAAATGATATTGAAAATAATAATTTAAAAAAAAACATTATATTTACATTTTACTGTGTTTCCCATTCGGTTATCTTTAAACGCCTCTAAATGCAACATCCGAATTTCTGTGTATATATGAATTTACATGTAATTTACATAAGTAGTTTCCAAACATTGATTTCTCTGTTATCAGTTTAAAATATATTTCATACATGGTGTTAAAACACCATATTTTACAGTTATTCAACACTAAAGTTCTATTGTTAATAAAAAAGCAAACTTTTAAGAGCTATTCTTCATAGGTTATATTTTCAAGGCTCATCTCAACAGTCTATATGATAACCAGTTTTAAAAATTCAATTTGTCTGCTCACCTGACGGCAATTATTGACACGAAAACGTGAAAAATAAATCATTCAATGCTATAAAAATATAAAAGAAAAAGGCAATGGAAAATTGTCATTCTACAGCCAAGTAATAAGTACACAAAATCTAAACAAGCTTGAAATTAAACATTACTTTTAATTTTTTCCCCCATTTCCAAGAAGATTCGTTCATTTTTGACTCAGTTAAGAATAAGTGAACACAAATTACAGATAGAGGTTGGCAGATATTGTAACGTTATTATTCCAAGTGATGAAAATCATTTTTTTATTTGTACAAGTATGTCCTCTTAATAATAAACAACTACGAGGTGAATATATATTTTTCAATTTTTACTGATAACTTATGTACATCTTATAAAATCCTCAACCCAGCAGATGTTAAAACAACAAGAAATATCTTTAACTTCATAAGTGATGCATTTAACGTAAGAAATTCTATGAACAATAATTTTATTTGTATAGGCTATACGTACTCTGTATACACGTGGTTTTTGTCAATAAATTGAATTGAATTAATATATTAAATAAACTCTGTCTCTACCTTATGGTCGCATTAATAAAAAAATAATGATAATAATTTTCATGGAAATTCACAACTTGTTGAAAATATGCGATTGTTACAATATCGATTTTTTGTGATTAAATGTTGACCAATATTGAATCGTTCTAACCCTTACGAATATCGTTCGTACGATATATCAATAAACGGTTCACCGCGCATGCGTACCGTTGCGCGCCATATTTAAGTAAACTTGTTATTATTTTGGTGATGATCGTATTTGCCGACCATGTTCATCAAATCAATGGTCATTGATGGCTTTAAGTCATATGCACAAAGAACAGAAATAATTGGATTCGACCCGCTCTTCAACGCCATAACAGGTCTCAATGGAAGTGGGAAATCTAACATTCTAGACTCCATTTGTTTTCTTCTGGGAATCACCAATTTATCTCATGTAAGAAGAGAAGATGTACCGATTTAATGATTTTAGAGTAACGATTTCAAATGCAGTTGAGAATGTCTCGTTTGAATATAATATTTTTGTTTTGAATAGTGTCAGAATGTTGACTAACAGTTTATGCTTGAATTTAATGAAACTTAAAACAGAAAGCAGAGTAATCATTTATATGTTTTTGACATGAGATGTGTCTAATTTAGGTGAGGGCAACAAATCTACAGGAGCTTGTGTACAAGAATGGCCAAGCTGGCATCACAAAGGCTACTGTCAGCATCACATTTGACAATGCTGACAAAAAACAAAGTCCCCTTGGTTATGAACAGTACGATGAGATCACTATCACACGCCAGGTATGTTGAAGAAAAATTCCAATTACACACTTTATTCTTATCAATCTTGAAGGCCATCATCTTAAGATACTGGTAGTAAATGCAGAATGTTTATTTTATGTATGAACTCTGTGAAACTGAAGAATGCTCATATATTTTATCTTGCAATGTATTTGACTTAATGGACAAACTGATACAAGAAGTTACTTTTTCATGTAAAAAATGCAAAATAATGAAAGAAATTTAAAAATAGGTCATAATTGATTTGGAATGATGTCAGAATGAAATGTTTTTATTCCAAATTTTCTTTATAATAGTAAAAATACTACATGTACTCAGGGACGTATATACGTCCCTGATGTACTTGAAAAGTCATTTGTTTTTAATTTAGAAATGGACATACCTTATAGAATGAAGTTTTTTTTAAAGGTTGTCATTGGAGGAAGAAACAAGTATTTGATCAATGGAAGTAATGCCAACAACACAAGAGTCCAAGATCTGTTCCGATCTGTACAGCTCAATGTTAACAACCCACATTTTCTCATCATGCAGGGAAGAATAACAAAAGTCCTTAACATGAAACCACCAGAGGTATTTTAGAAAGTGTTTGTCTCATTCTCATGATAATAATTTGCATGTATTTTAGGATTTAGAAAAGAAATTTATCTATTTTGCAACAACAACAAAAAGGCCAGGAAAGGCTAAAAAAGCATTGCAATTTACATGTATGTGTATAATTTTCCTTTTAGATCTTGTCAATGATTGAGGAAGCAGCTGGTACTCGTCTCTATGAAAGTAAGAAGGAAGCTGCTCAAAGGACAATTGAAAAGAAGGATGCCAAACTCAGGGAAATTGACATGGTACATAATGATTGATTTGAAACTGTTTGTTGATTGGTCTTTTATTGGTTTTCACATGCAATGATTTGATATGTCTTTTATAGGTTTTAAAGGAAGATATTACACCTACACTATCAAAGCTTAGGGAGGAAAGGTCCTCCTACTTGGAATATCAGAAGATCATTCGAGAACTTGAACACCTTAATAAGTTGTACATCGCCTACCAGTTTGTTTGTGCAGAGGTTTGATGTAGTTTTACAAATAAAATGTTCATAAAATAGATTCATATATTTATAAATTAATCATCAAGAAAATTTGCAATGAAAAAGATATGGAAAGGATATTGTTATCGATAATGATATACATGTAAATTTACATGTTACAGGAAAGAAAGAAGAAAAGTGCTGAAGAATTACTTGAGATGCAGGAAGTCATAAAAAAACTGAAAGCGAGGATGACAGAGGTGTGTTTAGATTTCGATTTAAAGTAAAAATCCCCAACTCAAGCTGTTTGAAGGAAATGGCGTGAATGATTTGATTATAATTGTAAAGAAGTTTTTTGGGTTTTGACAGATTGAAGAAAAAGTTAAAGAACTTGATGGAGTGATAAAAGACTTAGAAAACAAGAGAGACCAGGAGTCAGGCAGTGTCATGCAGAAGCTGGAGGCAGCTCTTGCTGACAAACAGAAAGTAGAAGCTGTGGCTCAGAGTGCCGTGGATGTCAAAAAGGAGGGACTAAAGGCTGAGAACAAAAAGAAAAAGGAACTCACCAAAAATATCCAAGATGTAGGTTTCTTGATTCTGAATCCCAATGAGGTCTTACGATTAAACAGAATTTTTGGAGAATGTTACTATTTTAAGAAAATAAATTGAACATTTCTTTTGGATTGTAGAATAAGAAAGCTTTGGTCAGTAAAGAGAAAGATATGAGTAAATTAGGTCAGGAGCTTGAGAAGCTCCAGGCTCAGAGTACAACAGACCAGGTCAACCACGACTCGGCCCAGAAACACTACCAGGCGGTCAGTGCCGGGCTGTCCAGTAACACAGATGGAGAGGCAGCCTCCCTCAATGACCAGCTCATGAGTAAGTCTACCCACTGAAAAAAAAGGTGGTGAAACCTTTGTGACATTTGTATTCATTGATGTAAACTTAATAACTTTTGACTTTATTAGTAAAAAATAATGTTTCTTCTGTATCTTTCAGCTGCTAAAAATGAGATCAGTGTAGCTGAAACGGAAACTAAGCAGGCACAAATGAAGTAAGAAAAAGATTGATTTTTAACATTGATGTACATGTGCATGTGTTCTCTTACTTCCAACAAGATTTTGAAACAGTTGAACATGTTTTTTATCCCCTCGCACAACTTGTTGCGAAGGGGAAATAGCATCGCTACCGTGCGTTTGTGTGTTCGTATGTATGTGTGTGTGTGTGTGCACTCCATTTCAATTTTCTAGTAAATAAAAAAAAAACCTTCCAATAGAATTTCCCCAACCTTTGCACAATATGCCTCATTGTAAAAGATTAAAGCAAATGCAATGTCATATTAATTGGTCAAATTTTTATGCAATAACTTAGATAAAATTACACCATTGTAAAGGAAGGGGGCATACATTATGACAAAATTCGTTCAAAGCTAAAAATATTCATCATAGATTGCACACTTCTGTAAAATAACAAATAAAAAATGCATGTGCTTTTCCAAACCATTAATACTATTACAAATTATTATTTAATTAAATCAATGTCATAATCAACTTTGTATACGAGTTATCAATCGAAATTTCTGAGTAAGAGTTATCAATCACCCAGAGCGAAAGTAGCGTGACATAACAACGTTACGGTGAGTTAACAGAGTTAATAGCTTAATGTGTGTTTGAATGTTTGTTATTATCCCCTTGCGCAACTTGTTGCGAAAGGGGACATAGCATCGCTGCTGTGCGTGCATGTGTATGTGTGGGTGTGTTCAGTTTGGAAGTGTAATAGGATAGGAGGAATGAGTATATAAATACCATGAAAACGTATGGCTGGACCGGGAAACGAACCCGGGACCCCTGCAACTCTAGTCAGGAGCTCTACCACTGAGCTACCCAGGCCGATATCCACAGTCCATATAGCCCCAACTACTACAGGAAGCAAGTTTAAAAGAAAACCCTTGCACGGATATTTATTAAACTTCGTAAACTTTTTGGCATGGTAAAAGGACAGAGCCTGGTAATTTTCAATTCAGTTAGTTGAGTACTTTTTAATATATCGTTAAAATAACACAATTTTAACTCTTTTCCCCTTAGAGGTTTTTATCGCACCCTATATACAGCTCTTAATTAGACCCATCAACACCTGTTGTTTATTATAAACATTGACTGGTATACACCTGGCCATGTATACGGATGGTTGTTCACTCATTCTAAATAAAGATATCACGTGATTTACCTGTGTATGGTGGCGTGATGCATTACTACAATAAACAAAGATGGCGGACTACGATGTGGACATCGCACATGTTTTCACTTTTTGTTTATAATCAAGTTTAGAGGCAAGATTTTCTAGATTTATTGGTAGTGAGATTGAATGATGAAAGCCAGATGTCAAATTCATGCAAAATTTTGTGGTTACAGAAAACGGAACACAAGGTGTGCATTACCTGCTGTTAGACCATGTGCTTTATTCAACTCATTCACTAAAAGTAACTTTACAGGATGAAGAGCTCCCTTAGGGGGAGATAAGTAAAACATAAACAAGAGTTACTTCTCTTGTCATTGCATATTAAGTAAACTAACATTAATTATACTTTTCTCTTTTTTGAGCATAATGTACAGGTAAACAAAACTAAAAATGACAAAAGTTCAGAATTAATTAGAATGTGTCTGGTTTAAGAATAACAGTAATTCTGTCCATTTAAAACACAAAGTCTGGCAACATCCGTCCTGTCTGAAGAATCTTCAAAACACATAAACCATTTGCTCCTGCTTTTGTTAGGCAATTTGCGAGCTGTTTTTGTCCAGAACACCACTGAATTTTCCTCACATCTCCTTGAGTAACTGCTTCAGTCAATGCAGCGATATCAATACGAAGTCTTCTGTCCTCCACCAGTTTTGTCGAATGCACAGATTCTATCACACTCTTATTGTCTATAAATGCATAAATTTCAATGGATTTGCTGGGGACTCCTAAAATTTCCTCTAACATGTGTCGATAGTAAAAACTTGCCTCCAGTCCTTCTTGTAGACTAAGCGCCTCTGCTGCTAGCGTGGAGCGGACAACTCTTCTTATCTTTTTAGCCTGCCAGAAAAGGGGACAGCATTTCCCTTGTCTATCCATAATCCAGATAATGACTCCTTGAGTACTTCCCACTCCATCATTCAGGTTTCCTAGAGATGCATCGGTAAATGTCATTATCTTCACTGAAGTGAGATCTAAAGCTGGAAATCTCAGAATACTTTTGAAGTCTTTAAGCCTATTTATGGTTTTCGTTGCTCTGATTAAGTCTGCCATGGTTCCACTTCTCAGCTTAGTGCTCATGTCTATCATTTCAAATGCAAGGTCTGGTCTTGACCCCTGCACTGCCCAATTGATCTGCCCTATGATCTGTCTGTATGCAGTCTGTTCTTCAGTGCTTAGCTGACTTTCCTTCTGATATGCTCTCAGGGGATCAATCTCTATACTTTGTAACTTCTCCATGTAACTAGTGTGATCCAGTTCTATCCCTTCTTGAGTTTGCTTAACGTAGAAACCAATATATGGAAATTGGCATTCAGCAATTTTTCCTGCTGAAAACCTCTCTCGAAACCTGCAAATCTGCCCCTCAAAGATTTCGTCCCCAGCATGGAGAAAATCATCAACATGAGAGCAGATGATTCCATGAAGCCTTCCATCCTTTCTATAGCAGAAGAGAGCCGGGTCTACGCTACACTGTTCAAAGCCGAGTTTATCAAGTTCTTCTTTAACACTTAAGTAAAACTGTCTAGCACCATCTTTCAGTCCATAAAGACAGTGTTTTAACTTCCATATCATTCCTACAGGAGTGATACTTTCCTTTGGAGGTTGAAGATAAAAATCTCTATCAAGTTTTTTTCCTTGTAAAAAAGCTGACTTAATGTCTGTGGTTTTGACATCCCAGAATTTACTTGCTGTTATTGTCAAAAATATCTTAAGACCCCCTTTTCCAACTGTCGGACTGTCTCTTGGAATATCAAATTCCTCCTCAAATCCACGTGCTACAAGTCTTGCTCTTACTTGTTCTTCTTTTGAAGTGATAACCCATCTTGTAGATAGTCTATTTTGTCCTTCATCCAGAACTTCAGTGTATGTGTCAAAGTTTTTGAGCTTCTCTAGTTCATTTTGTTTAGCTAGGGATATATTGTCACAGCTTGTATTTTCACATGTTGTAGAATTAACACATTCATCGCTGATTCTTTCCCAAGGGAGCCTACTTAGGTCTATGCTCTTTTGTTCTTCACTCTCAACATCTTTTACATTATACCAATTTCTGTTATTACCAGAAGCTTTGCCTGCTCTGCCAAGAATTGTTGCCTTTATCCAATTTTCATCCTCCGATCCCATCTTATACTGAATGTTGTCTTTTGTTTTTAGTGCAAAACTGCGTTGAGGAGGTAAAGGTAACTTCTGTTCCTCTTTGTTCTCTGACAGGTATTCAGAAACTGTACACTTTTTAAGTTGCTTTTCACTTGCTTTTCCTTGGTGTGGTGTTCTTTCTTTATTTGTGCCTGTAGTTTCAGTGTCTGATATCTTCTCTTCTACTTGAGTACAGCCTGCGGTTGCTTTTTGTAATCTGTTAGGGGACACTCGAACAAAAACTCCCCCATGGCGAACAAAAACAACTTTTCCATCCTGAAACACAACTCTACCAGGTCCAAGCCATCTGTCTCTACCCTCACGCTTGTAGTACACCAAATCTCCATTTTCATAACATTGTTCAGCTGCCCTCACTTTGTTCAGTAATGCCCGTCTGATTCTCTCATCAGCTTCTGCCTCTATGTATGCTCGTCTGGTGCTGTGCAGTAAATTCAGATGTTTAGCAAAAGTCTCACTCACTGTACGGCCTTCTAAAGCTGGTAACTTGTCTGTCATAATGTTGGGTAGATTGGGGTTCCATCCAAACACAAGCTGGTGGCTACTAAAGCCGTTCCACATCTGTAATACATTCCTTGCCATGTTAGCCCAGCACAACAAGCTCTGCTCATTTACATCTTTGTAGTCCTGTTCCAATTTTGTTAGCATCATATCCGTTACGGAGTGCACTCGTTCACACAAGCCGTTCTGAAATGGGCTTTCACCTGCGGATGTGCACACTTTGATGTTCAAAATTGATGCCACTTCTCGCATTTCGTCAGAGTTAAATTCTCCTCCATTATCTGTCATAATTGCACCCATAACACCAAATATCCCTATCCAGTGAGACATGATTTTATCAATGACATCAGTTGTCTTTTTCCTCTGGATAAAAATGGAAATTGTGTATCTGGACCACATGTCAATCAAATGTAAGATCCACTTTCCTCTCCAGTACTTCAGATCCATGGCCACCTTCTCATTAAAGTAAGTCGCCATTGGAAATGACACAACAGGCCGTGAAGGGGTTCTTGCATAGGTCTTGCACACATCACATCTCTCTTCTATTTTTTCAAGATCCTCGTCAAAGTTGTCTCGCCAAGCACCCGCATCCTGTAAGAGGGATACTAGTCGTTTCTTTGGTGGGTGCGCAAACTGTCGGTGCAGTTTTAACAGAGTTGAGTATCTCTTTTTTGGGTCTACATCATCAATCCTGACTGAGCAAACTTCCTCAACAGGTATCATTTCTGCTTTATCTATGGGAATACAATAGTGTCCAGAAGAGGTCACATTAAGGTTCATTGTTTTCCCTAAAATCTCCGCTGTGTCATCCTCTAAGTTCAACTTCACACCAGCAGTTTTCATAGCCGTTCATGACAACAGCAACGGAATGTCTGAATCAACAACATCAGTTATTATGGTCACATCTTTCCCTGCTATACGAGCTGGAATTGCAAATTCTCCTTCAGATTTCAGACGAGTCCCCCCTCCAAACTTAAACATTTTTCTGCCTTCAGTTTTCTTAACTCTATTTTTGTCCAAATCATTGAGTGAATCGATGTATGTGTTGATCCATGCACTACCACACACAGTACTACTGCAGGCACTGTCTAGGACTGCACAATTTCTAGCTTCCATCCCCAGGTGTCTTATTTCCTTTGGTTGGTAACCTGTAAACAGTACGAATTCTTCTTCTTCAGTTGAACATGCATTTACTTTTGCCATATTTTCCCAACTATGAGGACATGCTGCCATCAGATGTCTATATGACCCGCAAGACTTGCATGTCAACACATTTCCATCTGGTCCTGATGGATTCATACTCTTTTTAACTGCTGAACTGCCTGCACGTGATTGTCCCCCATGCTGACCTCGATAAAAGCCTCGACTTTGGCCACTTTGAAATCCTCTGCCCCGCATCTGCTCACTTCTTCCCCCTCCTCGATAAAATTTGTTGTTCCTCATTCTAGCATATCCAGCTGCCATCAGCGCTTCTTCGTTCTCTGCAAGGAATGCTGGTTCAAGTTTAATGGACATTGGTGTAGAAGAAGAATGTCCTTCACAAGTTTCACCTTTGAATTTTTTAAGGGATTTCTTAGCTTCCTCATACAGAGTTTCTTTATTTTCAAAATTCATTCCTGTCAAAACAATCATTCTTTCTTCTTTGCTAATTTGTGATCTTTTGAGTAATTTGAATGCTAAAATTTCTGGAGGTAATTTCATATTTTTCTTCTCAATTTTTCTGTATTTAGCATCAAAAATGGAAATGTATTCATTGACAGATTGTCCATCAGACCTTTTAAAATCTTCAAAGTCTTCAAATTTCTCTAAGCTATCTGCTAAATCATCTTTGGCCAAATGTTTGTCCAAAAATTCTATCAATGTTTTCAAACCGGTCTCTTTTTTGAGATCCTCCAAATTCAGCTGATCAAACACTTTTTCTCTTATCTGGGACTCATCATTTTCAGGAAGAGACAATGCTATAGCAACACCTTGTTTCTTTTTATCTAACTCAGTGACCTCTTTCCATGCTAAAAGTTCTTGCTTGAAGAGTTCATAACTTTTGATTTTAGGATTGTACAAAGGGGGGTTGATTTTTGTTGACATTTTCTCAGTCCACTAACACCACTGTTTTTCACATTTATCAAACTCTGAATAACAAGTAATTAATTGTCACACCTCGCTTACACTGTTTCTAACACTAGGAATCACCAATTTTCTTTCAACCACGCTCTGCTACCATTGTTAGACCATGTGCTTTATTCAACTCATTCACTAAAAGTAACTTTACAGGATGAAGAGCTCCCTTAGGGGGAGATAAGTAAAACATAAACAAGAGTTACTTCTCTTGTCATTGCATATTAAGTAAACTAACACCTGCTACCCCTAAATACACGAATATACCGGTAAATTTGTATTTTTTCAAAAAGTCAACACACTTATTTTGTTATCATGCTAGATTTATCAAATTCTCTTACACCATTTATTGAAAAAAAATCGTAAATATAAGTCTGAAAACGATAGACATAAATTGAAAAGTCAGCCACAGGTACATTTAATTATTTACTATCAAAAAACGAATTCCATGATGATAATGGAATCTTTCTATAAAAATTATTAAATAATTATTTGTAATGGATACAGTTTTGAATATGTTTATCAAGTATCTGTTGTGAAATTATTCTTAATAAAGCTTTAATGCAGAACACTCAGTTTTATTTTCATATACCTTTTAGCATCTGTATTGCTTTATTAGTGACTTAAATAATTTTTTTTTTAATGAATATTAAAATTTTAATTTATTACAAATCCATTGATATATACTTTTCTATGTGTTTGATTTGCTAAGACCTGTAATAAATCTATTCAAAAACACACACCAGCTGTTTTCAGTTCATCTGAAAACAGTCTAAGGGTAGCCCAGGGTAGAGTGTTAAGGATATGGCCTATGCGTCAAAAGGTGGCATTAAGGGGTAAAGAGTTAAACAGAAATTTTATGTAGGACTTGACAATAAATAGTTCCGCTTCACTTTTGCAAAACCAAAGTGAAAGTAAGCAGTTAAAATCAACAACTTAATATTTTTTGGAATTAGATCAAACACAGGTCAATAAAAAGTAGTTTTTGCAGTAATGGAGGGTTAGTAGAATGTGGTCTCCTCATTTATGTAACTATATATTCCTAAAATAGCATCCCCCACACAATAATTCATGTCGCGAGGGGATGCTCCGCTTAGCGGTGCCCTTGTTTAAAAATATGTCAGGCTAATTTTGAGGTGTTGAATTGATACTGCTTTCAGACTGAAACATGCACAGCAAGAGATTAAGAAGAAACAGTCAGATTTAAAGAAGACAGAACAAGGATATCAGAAAGACAAGAGTGCTTTTGATGACATACAGAAAAACATGAAAGCTCTAGAGGTTTGTATTTGTTCCCAAAGTGTTTGGTAAAAAATTGGAGCCATTTCTAACTGGAAAAACTGATAATCTCAAGAAATATTGCCTGCTAGTATGATTGTGAAATTTGCTATTGATTTGTGTTTTAGGCTGAGATGAACAAGTTAGGTTTTGAAGAGGGAAGGGATGAGGTGCTGGCTGCAGAAAGAAGGACCCTCTCACAGGAGGTTCACAAACTGCAGGAACATCTGGAGACTCTTGAGGCCAGGTAATTTGTTGCAGACTGAAAAGGTCACAATTCACATATATGATTGTATTAGTGTTACTGGTGGTAGGTTCTTCTGCAAAAAATCCAGTGTTCTCAAATTCTGTTTGAAATTAATGTACATTGTACTATATAAAGGTAAAACTCACTTTTCTTTTAGATTTCCTCAACTTCAATTTGACTACAAAGACCCTGAGAAAAATTTTGATAGAAGTAAAGTCCATGGCCTTGTGTGTAAACTCATAAAGATCAAAGATGTCAAAATGGCAACAGCTTTGGAAGTTTCTGCTGGTGGAAAGGTGAGAGAATTAAGAATTGTCACTGAGATGTTCATTCTCTCTCCCTCTCTGTGTGTTTGGCTTTGTACCGAGTTATTTACAAGATTTGTTATGTGTTTGATAGCTGTACAATGTGGTTGTGGACACAGAGGTGACAGGGAAGAAACTGATCCAGAAGGGAGAGCTGAGGAGACGGTACACCATCATCCCCCTCAATAAGATCGCAGCCCGCAGTATCGCCCCGGACGTTGTACGGAGAGCCGAGGACCTGGTATGTGTATAGGATGCCTTTCATACATTTTTGTACATACATGTAATGCTTTACATACAATGCATTTTAATGTTGTAGTGTAATGAAAAAAATTTAGAGGATGGTTTTTTACATAGAACTTTTATGAAGTAAAGTAAAATAATTTCAAAATTAATTGAAGATGTAAAAAGAAATAAATTTAGGTTTTAAGGAAAACTTTTTGACAACAGGTCGGTAAGAAAAATGTCAACACTGCCCTCTCTCTGATTGGATACGAGAAGGACCTGAAGGCCGCTATGGAGTTCGTATTTGGCTCAGTGTTTGTATGCTCCGACATGAACAGTGCCAAGAAGGTGACATTCGACGATAAGATCATGAAGAAGTCAGTGACTATGGAGGGCGACTCCTTCGATCCAGCAGGAACCTTGACAGGAGGTACAGTGTACATCTACTTACTGATCATCAACTACATTGTAACATAGCACTGCATAACAACATATTGATCATCAGCTAATGCAGGGTTGCAAATAACCACTCGCCCACTCGCAAATGCGAGTAATTTTTACTGTGGGCGACCATTTCTTAAAGATTTAGTTGCCCACATGGCGAGTATAAAATTTTTTGGCAATCAAGGATCAACTAAACGAAATAGTCAATTTTTGATTGGCAACTTCGTTGGAATTTCCTCCATAAGAGAAGTTAAAGTCCCCCTGTATTATGAGTTTACAATCGTTTAAATTAACCCCAAAGGCAATCAAATGATAATTTACTAATTCTCAAGCCGTTTTCACAGCATCAGTTAACCACTGTTGTAATTAATAACTCGAGATTTCCTTATCTTTAGGGGTTATAAATACCGGTGATGCAACCACATACTGTGCAACCGATGTTTATTACTTTTAGTGTTGAAATTACTATTAGTTGGTAATTTGTAATTAGTTAATAATTCTGCCAAATTAATGTTAAAATAATCATAAAACCGTTTGTTTACAGTTATCTAATAAGAAAAATAAGATGATTTATATAATGGTTGTAACGGGGTCAAAGGGTTGGACTAATACCTCCAAAATACACAGAAATACAGAACTAATTTTATTTGTCATTTAGCTATTCTAACAATTACAAAACATCTCATCTATAAAATGTATGAATACATAGAGAATCAAATTTAATAAATTGGATCTAATTCAAATTAATAATGACACTTCACAGTTTTTATTCTACATGTATATATTTTAATATTATAAACAAATTTCATTGTGAATATCAGTGGGCCCCTGTAAACTATTGTGGGCTTGTATAACTTGAAAAGTTGGGAGCCCACATGGCCCCTGGGTTTGAAAATGTTATTTGCAACCCTGTAACGAAACCCTGTAAATCAATGTAATAATAGAAAGCTAGCACAACACTGAACATCAATGTTTTAATAGTGAGCTCACACAGCACTATTCATCGGTGTGTTAGTAGCCAGCTCACACAACACTATTCATCAATGTGTTACTAGCCAACTAACACAATTTTGTACATCAACATGTTGATCATCAATTGAAAAGAGAACAGTTATGAGATGGGATATTGCAATTAGCGCTACTGTTTTTATGATAAATATTTTTTGATACATGTAGGTGCCAGAGCCCATACTAACTCAATCCTAGAGAAGCTTTCCGAGTTTACTGAGGTGGAGTCCAAGCTAAAAGAAAAACAAACTAAGCTACATGAAGTGGAGAAGGAACTCAACTCACTCAAACATGTAGCAGAGAAGTAAGTTTATATATGCTTATAAACAAGCTACATATTTACAGTATTGAAGTATAATTACAGTGTATTTCTGTGTAAGCTTCAATTTCTTTACATGGATTAATGCTTTAAATTACATGTATATGGATGGAATGTATTCTCTTTGCAGTGATGACAGTGGTTTAATTCTGTATAACTTTTCTGTGTTTCAGGTACACAACTTTCAAGCAGAAATATGATCTGAAGGTCCAGGAAGCGGAACTTCTGAAAGCTCGCCTTGAACAAGGTTCCCACCATCAACAGCTCGAGGACATAGAGGCACTGAAACAGTCCATAGGTACCTGCTTCTTGTATAAATTTAGTTCATATAACAATTCATAGGTACTTTCTGCCCATAACCCATAAATATAACAGTTCATAGGTAATGCTTCTTGTTTAAAGAAAATAAGCTTAATCTTTCTGTTGCTTGATTTCTTGATACTTTCTCTTGGCAATTTTGATGAAAGTTTTAATTCAAAACAATTACATGTATCTTAATTTTCTTTGCAGAGGAACAGGAAGGAGTTTTGAAGAAAGCTGAAGAAACTCAGAAAAAGATGTCTAAGAAAGCCAAAGACTTGGAGGACAAGATAAAAAATGCCAAGGCGGTGAGGGAGAAGGAGCTAAAGGAGGCGGAGGGAGAGGTGACCAAGAGTAAGAAAAAGATGGAGGAGTCTGGTCGCAAGATGAAGGAAAAATACCAGGTAAATACCTCATTCTGGAGTTTCCTGTCAGCATACAGGTGATCATTCTTTATCTTGAATTACCGGGTACATGGATAATTTTGTATGTCAAAGTAAGTTGAAAGTGGCAACCACTGTTTGTTTATTTAAACTACAATATCCAAAAGGTTTTTTCACAGGAACATGAAAGTTTTTAGATTGAAAGGTTTGACTGTATGTTAATATACAGTGTGCATTTAAATTGAAGACTTCTTAATTAGATGGCAATTTGTTTTTTTGCGCAGGAAACAGAGAGTCTCAAGTTGGAGATGGAGGAGCTACA
Source organism: Magallana angulata (assembly GCF_025612915.1). Taxonomy (NCBI): domain Eukaryota; kingdom Metazoa; phylum Mollusca; class Bivalvia; order Ostreida; family Ostreidae; genus Magallana; species Magallana angulata. The sequence goes on from NC_069120.1 coordinate 52,339,575, forward strand.
GAAAGAGGTGGAGACGTACGAGGAGCAGATAAAGACCGTGGAGGAGACAATCGCTCAGTTTGAAGAGCAGATCAAGGACCTTGCAGACAAATCCCAGACAACAAAGGTACAGATCAAGGCACATCAAAGCATAGAATGGGTGTCAAACAAAGCTATAAGAATTTTGGGGAAGAATCTTATTTTTATTAGATTAGGCAACTTGATTTAACTTGCATATGAATCTGGTCCTGATTAATCATGCTTATTATTTTACATATCTAGAAATGAAATGTGTTGTCAATACTATTGGTTCTTTTGTGGTAAAATGGACTAAATAAACTTGTATGCCTTGACATTTGCTGGCCTTGACCTTTTTAGACTGAGGTGAAGGAAGCACAGGAGGCCCTGAACAAACAGAAGGACCTGTTGAAGGCCTGTAACAAGGACATCTCGCAGAGGATCGGGGAACAGAAGGACTTACAGAAAGAGAACCACAGCTCTCAGCTCAAAATCCAGGAACTGGAGCACAAAATCTCCAAGTTCCAGAACGACTCCAAGTCAGCAGCCAGAGAGGTAGGACTTGACCTGTAGTGTTCTGGTACAGGTGTTTGTCATGCATCATAACTTTGTTTACTATTTAGATAGTTTACACTATCCATTTATGCTAAAATAATATATAATATAAACAAATTATTTGCTGATGTTAACTTTGGTGCTCTGTACTTTAGGTGGAAAGTCTTCTAAAGAACTATGACTGGATCATCGATGAAAAGAAATATTTTGGACACCTGAACACAGCATATGACTTTCAGGCAAATGACCCTAAAGTAGCGGAGAAGAAGATAGGGAAGCTACAGGAATCTAAAGACAAACTGTCAAAGAGTGTCAACATGAGGGCCATGAACATGCTGGGCAAGGCAGAGGAACAGGTAAGTCTATGTATATCTCTTAGGAACAGGTTAATCTTTTAGGAACAGGTAACATGAATGTAGTTGTACATGAACATGTATATTGGTTAAAACATCGATAATCCAATATCAAAAAATATTTATGTCTAACATAGTAGATCAACAGCAGAATTGAAAAAAGGAGTAGATATTAGATGTAAAATTGTAATTCATTAGTTTAGAAACAATGGTTTAACACAGTCCAGATTATGAAATAATTGATAATTAAACAATGTATAATGATGTGAATTGACAGTATGCTGACTTGATGAAGAAGAGGAAGATTGTGCTAAATGACAAAACGAAGATTGCGGCGGTGATCGAGGAGCTGGACCAGAAGAAGAACGAGGCACTGACCAAGGCCTGGGAACAGGTCAACAAGGTCAGAGGGGCCCCACACAGGGAAATTTTCCTTATACCAGGGGAATTTCACTACAAGTTGTTATTTTCCTTAATGAACAATGACTAAGGGGGTTCATGTTGAGTTAAACAAATCAAATTTTTAATTTCAGGACTTTAGTTCAATATTCTCCACTCTGCTGCCAGGAGCTAGGGCCAAGTTGTCTCCCCCTGAGGGTCAGTCTGCCCTAGACGGTCTGGAGGTCAGGGTCGGGTTTGGTGACGTGTGGAAGGAGTCACTCAGTGAACTCAGTGGGGGTCAGAGGTCAGTCTGGGGCTCTGTGTTTGTTTGTTATTAATATAGCTCTTACATGTATGTTTGTTATTGTAAATTTAAAAAATTTGTAATGATGTTAGCAATGATACCAGTATGAAGTCATGGATTATTCTGTTTTGTGTTTAGGTCGCTGATTGCCCTGTCTTTGATCCTGGCCATGCTGTTGTTTAAGCCTGCCCCCCTTTACATCCTGGATGAGGTGGATGCTGCCTTAGATATATCACACACTCAGAACATTGGACAGATGATCAAGTCTCACTTCAAACACTCACAGGTAAGGAAATACTGTTGATTAATAGAAGGCTGGCTCGAACACTCACAGGTAAGGAAATACTGTTGATTAACAGAACAGTTGCAGGCATGAATGACATGAAAGAGGCAATTTATTTTTACCTGTCAAATACATATACACTGTAGGTACATTTAGCATTTTATAAATATCGGTCTCAGTATAGATTTGTTTCTCTTGCAGTTCATTGTGGTTTCCCTGAAGGATGGCATGTTTAATAATGCCAATGTGTTATTTAAGACAAAATTTGTGGATGGTGTTTCCACGGTAACACGGTATGTACAGCACGGTCGATCGACTTCAGTGAGTAACATCGTGGCAGACAAAGAAAACAATCACAACTCAAAGAAGAAACAACAGGCGGCAAAGCGCTCGCGTTTGGAATGAGGGGATAGTATCAGATATCAGGCAGACTGAAGCTGACATTCTCAAAAAGATTCCACCATTGTGTTCAGATTGGCTGTTACAATGAACTGTATAATGATTTGTTAAGTTTAATATTTTGCAAGGATGTGAAGTTTTGATTCATGTATCAATGTCAATTGGAATGAAACAGAATTTTTTATTATATCTGTTTGACTTTTACTGTAATGTACAATGCATGTAATAAACTATGCTCTATTTATGTTACAGTTTTACTCTTAGTCATTTGCTATACAGTTAGTTAAATAAGTACATGTACTAGTGTGACGGTCAGACCGGTTCGAATACCGGCGCCAGATAGCTCAGTTGGTAGAGCAGCTGACTAGCGATGTACATGTATACAAAGGCACAAAATGCGGTCCAATGTATTGAGACAATTTGTCCCTAAATTGTTGGATTCAGATATTCTAACACAAATTATTTCTTTGTGAAAAATTATTGAAATTTCTTCTTTGCTGGACTACAAAGAGATAACAGATGGGTTTTATAAATTAAACATGAACCGTTTAGTAATAGAAATTAACAGTCCTACAAAATAAAACTTATGCAGATATTACCATCTTTTAACAACGTAGGACATGTTAAATAAAATCACGAAGATTTTTTACCGGTAATAAAAAAAGAGAATTGGTGGAATAACACTTTCATAAAAATCTGAAGTTTAAAAAAAAGCTTTGCGTTAAAATTTAAAAAAAAGTAAATCATGTACGAGTTCTCTAATGTTTCACCAAATTCGTATCCGGACTTTGGTTCTTTTTTTAGTGTCAGTATTCTATTTCCAGTAATATGTAGTCGGAATTCATTGATGATTGAGTGATTACTGTGAAAAGAGGTAACTCGTATGGTTAATAGGCTCATAGACTATTTAAATACAATGTTGCTTTTAAAAAATATTTGATTGATGCTTTAAGAATATATTTGATTAAAAATTTAAAAACATTTTTCTTGACTAAGGCAGCTGTAAGGTACAAAACTGACGGTTTCTTTTTGGTGTTTTCGACGGTCTACGGACGTTGCCCAAGAAGTTATAATCAAATTTTTAGCACTGGGACAACAGGGTTTAATTCGATTTCAATATGTTTACATTTTATAATACACCGATGGTTAATATTCTGCTACCAAGATTTGCGTTCTGACCATTGATAAAGCACAATCACATTTGCATCGTATCCGCTCTACACTTTGTGACATTGACATATATATATAAATACTACACGTCATAGAATGTAGAACAGATACGATGCCCCTGTGGTACAGTTCAGAATTTGTGACATGAATTGACATGCTCTTAATTTTGTACTCTATAGTCTGTTCCAAGTTATTGTTTGCATCACCTTTTGATGAATTTTAATAAGAACACACATAAGAAATACAGTTGAAATCGTGAGGAGGAAAAATATCCAAGATATATCTTCATTGACACATTACCATTTTTCACGCATAAAAGTTCATAGAAAAGAAAACAAATTTCTTACAGAGATTTTTAATGGAAATGTTTAAATCTCAACTCACTCAGAATATCTTGCACAATTTTTCAATGTTATTATCTGGGCTTTTTCATGGCTGATGCAATGCTCAATCCCCGTAGACTTTCTATTTTGGGTTGTGTATGCAGCCTGAAGCAGTAGAGGGGCATTTCAAATCAGACAATTTTTATATTATTGGATGAACGTAGTTTGAGCACAATGATATTCATGATTATAGAAATATCAAGCAAAAAGTGGTGGAAGCAAAAACCTGAGACAGAGTATAGTTTGTACCGTATGAATTGATAATAGGTACATTGCATCATTTGCCACATCAAATTTAGTATAAAAAAAGCAGTATGGTGGCACATTCACACATGTGACTTCCAACATGCAAGATGCAAGGTACCGTTATTTATGTTGACATGCTACTTATTTATGTTAACATGCAACTTATTTATTGGCATGCCAGAATACTGTTCTTTTAGTGAATTCTTGTTGCTTCCTTTGTAGATGAGGATAGAAGAAATATGGCTGGTTTTGGCCTTGGTCCTTCTCGTCTCAGAGTGTGTAGAGAGCAGGAAATACTATGACTATAAGCAATACACATTCAGGAAAAAACGAGATGTAAGTGATCTTCTATAGTCTTACTTGACTAAGCAATTAAATTATTTTTCAATTGACAGTAACAAACTCATGGCAGGTCAATTTTAATCAGTATATACATATATAGAGAAAAGATTTTTGATCCCTTAGGACCGGAAGTATAAGAATGCCAAGGCTCTGTGTGACACCAGACCAGAATGTCTGGCCAAGTACGGCGCGGAGCAGAGTGCCTGTGTCAGGAAGTGTATATCAGAGTTCTGCTACAACGAACTGTACGCAGTGGACCCGGTAAGACACTTTATACCTCATGTTATAAAGACAGTCTTTAAACGTGTGTTTAAGCATATTCATTCCAATATAGCCAAACCGGTAGTAATTTCCCAGGGTAATTTGTTTTAAAAACACTCAGGTAAACTATTCCATGGATGTTATGTGAAATGAATTCCATTGATGGAATATAGGTTTTTTTTTACAAATTCCTGTTTGTTCATTATAAGTGATTGTACATTACATGCCAAAACATAAAGTATGCCATACCGGTAGTTTGCATGTTGAATCATTTGATGAACAGTAACACTGCAGTCAAATCTTTTAATATTCATTGATACTGTAAAGCAATTTTTCTGTTATTTGCATGCGAGAAATATTCTCAAGGTTCGCTATAGTTTGCAAATATTTCTTGTCATGAATCAGTTTTCAAAGATCCCTAGTTAAAATGTTCTGATATCTTGCATTTTCATTGCGAAAATTTGTTGCCAAAACCAGTTTATATTCTGTAAATCTCAAAAATAAAGTCGTCGCCAATAAAAGTTGGTTTACAGTAATCTAGCTAAATATCCAATGTTGCTTACAATGTATATGCATGGCAAGATGGTGCCACAGCATTTACCTAAACTTATTTGTAAAAGTTGAAGTGTTGTTATGACACAATACATGTACTGAAAACATTTTGTAAAATTAGATTTTGTTTTATTTCAACATTAAGACATTTGTCAATAAAACTGTTGACTGATTTTCAGCTGGAAGATGGAGAGATTGATGTCAGATTGAATTCCTTTAAGGGCTGTCTCTCCCAAGACAAGAGTAACAAACACAACGAAAAACTGCCAGGGGAGAGTAATCCGGACCTTGGCATCGGATGAGATTACATTAAACTATTTCCATGAAAGAGTAGTCCCTGTGTTGGAGATTATGTGAACTGAATAATTGTGTTTACTTTTTAATTGTAAGGCTGGTCCAAATTATACTATGCATGTGTCAAATAAGGAGTGGGCAATAATATTTATGTGTGGAAGTGAATACATGTACAGTGATAACGGATAGATTTGAATTGCTTTCACAACTCTGCATATTGATGAATAAACAATTTTTTTATGAAAAACTTTGTTTATTCAACACTGACTCTTTCAGATGCAGATCTGTAGCTCCCCAGGAAAAGAGTCAACATGTCATACTGTGGTGGTCAACTCCAATTTTCCCAGAGAGCTTAATTCTGTTCACCAGACTCAGAAACTTTTTTGCCAAATTCTATTAAAAAATACAAAATCCATTTTATTGAGTTTTATAAATTATTTGACACATTTTTGATTAAATACAGTTTGCTCATAGTATATATAGGATATTTATCATGCAGAAAGCTCACAGTATATATAGGATATTTATCATGCAGTATAGTCTTTTTATAAAGGAGTATATACTGGTACATTGTACTGTATACAGAGAAATAATTTTGCCCCTTTCGCCTGCGTTGTCAGCATGCAAATTTAAGACTGGGTGAATTCTACTGTCTTAAATTGTCTCTTTTTAGACACAACTGAGTATGGGCGAATTCAAGACAGGGCAAAACTTTGCAAGTTAAGAAGGGCAAAAATCACACAGGGGCAAAAATAACCCTGTATACAGTACCACTGAAATGTGGTAAAATTACTATAAAAATCTATATTTTATCACATTGATGATAAAATATGCATTGTAGTCAGGTGGTTAATAATTTTATATAAATTGAGAGGACAGGAACTAAATCCCCATGAAAAAATATTTGGTTGCAAACCATGAAAATACATTTCTTTTGTGCCATGTTTTTAGCTCCAGCACAATATACATGTAAGCATGGAAATTAAATTTCTTGGGACATCCACAGTTGTGTATCACATTAAAGATTTTTCTTCATAAATTTTGAGGAAAAAGAAACTTGTCTGAAATGTCAGTAAAGTTGATATTAGATTATCAATCTATTGCCATCACAGGGGATCTTGTAACAGTTTCATCAGCAGGACCATTATTTGTAAATTAAACAAAATATATGAAAGTCAATGCTTTTTATTACAAAAGAACATATAATGCACATTACTGTGGGGTAATGTTCACCCAGAGTAGACCAGCACTATAAACTCTAGCTGCTCTTTAATGACAACCATATTTGATCTGCCAGAACATTCCTAGTAAACTATTTCATTAGTTTAGGACAAGGTAGGTGTATCAGACACAGGTACATGTAATTATGCTTACAATCTCAAAAATAAATTAACATTCAACTTTCATTCTTTTTTAAATGTCATGTAAAGCACATAACTTATAATAATTAACACTTACTCTTAAACTTAGCACTTTGACGGTGTACATAGGACCATAAATGTTATCCTATGTGGAAGACACATAAAGTCTGCCCTGTATTGCACTCTGCAGTTTTATACAACATAAATATAAAAAAATAATTATTAAAATGCACCAAATATAATGCACACAGTGCATCTCATTATACAACTTCCTGAGTTTTGTCATCCCTTTCTTTATCCTTATTAAATTCTGCCCTGTGATCACTGATAATGATACACAGTTTGAGCATGCTTTAAGGACAACAGACCAGATACAGCATTTCAATAAGTTCTGGAAAGAATAACTCTAAGTAGTCACTTAACCAAGGGAAAGTTCTCTGTCTTACAAGCAGGTTTTGGAACTTTAAATCACACACACACACACACACACATACATGTAAATACACAAGTATACTGGTAATTCAGACACACATTCATGTACTGGGAAAAAATATTATGTCCATGCATGCACTATTTTATGGTGTCATTCTGAACACTAGCAGACATAACTGTTAGCAATAAAAAGCCGAGGTCTCCAGACAATGAGCTGCAACTGGTTTAATGGTTTATTGTTGATGAGTATCATAAATCTCCCTCTCCTCACACACAGCTTTGTGCTCCCAGCGAGTTTTTAGTCGGTGAGACCTGGAATGAGGCAAGTTCTGGAAATCTGACTTCCTAAGGTTCAGCCCTCAGTTCAGGAGGCTTGTGTATTCTGATTGACTACCTGTATTCTTTCTGTAAATATAATAAACACATTAATGTACTATAAAATGGTTTCTTTTTAATAAGTGACTAAATGTAAACATGTATATGTACTTGTAGAGGTACACTTTTGAGGCTTTTTTTTAAAGTATGGTAAACTAAATTTTTCCAATTTTGTGGGACAAGTATGTCTAGCTCCAAGAATAAATGTACCCACAATGCATTAATGCATTACATACTTTATCACTAGCTATCAAAAGATGACCCACAAAAATTGATCATAGAATACAACTATGTATTTCTAGTCCAAATAAAAGAAATCAACCCCAAAAAAACTTACATGTATTTTTTTCACAATTTTACTTAAATTTATAATTAAAATTAAACGATGTATCTTAATTTATTGACCTTTTTGACAATTTTTGAAACTGGTGTTTGAATCACAGATAACATATAACTTACACATTAGGAATTTTTTACAAATAGTTAACTTTTCAAATTAAACATGTTTATAATTTATGTATTTCATGAAATGCAAAAATACAAGATTTACATGTATATTTCTGATGTGCCTTAGATCGAAATAAATAAATCTATTAAAATATGGTAAAGTTACTCACTTTTTACAACAAAAGCAGCACAGAAATGATAAGACAGAGCAGGAGCACGCATTATCCTCTCCCCGGTACAGCTCTGAGTCCGGGGCATCCTCACACTGGTCAATGAACTCAAACAGCTCACTCTTGGGGAATCCCTTCTCATAGTACTCCTACAAAAACAGATCAAACCTACTCACACAAACGTCTTGAGGAATTCCTGCTAACAACACTCTTATGTGTAGATAAATCAGCTAAATAGCCAAGCAATAAATTGGCTAAAACCTATCAGTGCTCTTTGTCTTTCAATCCCTTTATCATGCAGTAAACTTTCAGTACAAAGTTAGAGCTTTAATTTCTCACTTATAACACTGACCTTGATAGTTTCATAGGTGTCAAGGATAACAGCTATAAATAGATTGAGTACAGCGTAAATGAACAGAGAGATAAACAGGTAGAGGTAGATCCTGCTGAAGTACCACACGACGATGTCCTCAGTCACCGTCGCAGAGAACGTCGTAAACATATCGTCACCATTCACCAACGAAAACAGGCACTCTGATGTTGTACTTAGATGGCGAAACTGAAAAACAATAACTTTAATAAGACAAAGAACAAAGCAAGTTACAATGTCCATATTCTTGTGGCATCTGTTAACTTAACTTTGTTATAAATTCCCCCTCAGCCCAGATATAGAACCACTTACAAGTACTTTGATGTGATAGCGACTGAAATGGCCCAGCCATACAACATGAAGCCAAGACATACAACCACTTACTTTGATGTAGTAGGCCTAAGTCCAGACATACAACCACTTACTTTGATGTGGTAGGCCTAATTCCAGACATACAACCACTTACTTTGATGTGGTAGGCCTAAGTCGAGACATACGACCACTTACTTTGATGTGGAAGGCCCAAGTCCAGACATACAACCACTTACTTTGATGTGGTAGCCCAAGTCCAGACATACAACCACTTACTTTGATGTGGTAGGCCTAATTCCAGACATACAACCACTTACTTTGATGTGGTAGGCCTAATTCCAGACATACAACCACTTACTTTGATGTGGTAGGCCTAATTCCAGACATACAACCACTTACTTTGATGTGGTAGGCCTAAGTCGAGACATACAACCACTTACTTTGATGTGGTAGGCCTAATTCCAGACATACAACCACTTACTTTGATGTGGTAGGCCTAATTCCAGACATACAACCACTTACTTTGATGTGGTAGGCCTAAGTCCAGACATACAACCACTTACTTTGATGTGGTAGGCCTAATTCCAGACATACAACCACTTACTTTGATGTGGTAGGCCCAAGTCCAGACATACAACCACTTACTTTGATGTGGTAGGGACCTAAAACAGCCCAGCCACAGAACATAAAGCCCAGATACAGCATCATGGTGGTGACAAGGAACCGCATCAGGTCTGGACACGCCTTCTTCAACACCACGGTCAGAATCTGTAGAACACAAAATCACTATGTTATTTGAACTCTTCATGATATCAAGAAACATTGTTAAGTGAGAAATCTATTTAAATATACATATTAAAACAATTATTCACATACATTTTTTATCAGATCACTTGTACTATCTTTATTAAGCTCTGCTGACAATCAAAGCCCCTCTATTAACCAAGTTACAGCAACACGTACCTAATTTTCTGTTACTGCTCCATGTAAAATGGCAGGTAGTGACAATGTTTTTACATACATCAATCTGTGAAGAACTTACATTGAAAGTTTTGAAGAAGCCGATGTATCTGATGACCCCCATCCACACCAGGAGGCTCCCAATACCCAGCATCAGAGCGCAGATGTCGTAATTCTCGGAAGAACTCTGGGCATGCTGGGAAGGAAAACAATATTGCAACATAAGTCACAGTCTACAACTTCATTCTATTGACAAATTAGAAATCAAAAGACATTTTTGCAGAGCCTAAATTAATGTATATAGCTGGATTTAAACACAATGCAGAATGGTAATAATGATTTTTTGAAAATGATTTTCATATTTGTAGTGGTATTTTTTGAAAACCAAAAGTAATAAGAGGACACATGAATAAATTTCTGATTTTTTGAAAATGTATTGTTGAGTCCCTTGTTTTCTAAATTGGGAGAGATACTTTACCTAATTATTGGATACAATTACAGTGAGTATGATAATGAAATGTGTTCAAATGAGTGCAATTTTACATGTTGAAATGAAGGCCTATTGATATGTTGTACAGAGACTTGAAAAGATGAGACATCTTGAAATCTAGTACTCTTGACAGTTTCCAGCTATGTATTTTATTCACAAGAAACTAATTTAAAACCACTAGCTAATGATCGAGATCCTGTTTAATACAGACATTGACCTGTTCATTTACAAAACCAACCCCTAAAGTGTAAAAGTTACGTTTAAGATAGACACAAAGACAAACATCAAAATCAGAAATTCTGCCAGCTGTTTATAAAAGTGTTTCCTCAAACAGTTGCAGAAATATGTCCATTATTATACATATAAGGTCTGAGTGTGTGTGTGTGTGTGTACATACATATATGTGAGGTGTGAGTGTGTAAGGGGGAGGGGGCTGTAAGTCTCTGGATGTGTCTTAGGATTTGCAGTGTGTGAGAAAGTTTGAGAAATTGGTGTTTGGTTTTGTCATCTACTATCAATGCCCGCATCTAAGTTTCAGCATTAGATTAAATAATTCTTTACAAAACACTAATTAAAACAAATTAGAAAAGGATCGTAATTAAAAACGTAAGCAATCTAAATTTACAACAAAATTTAAGACTGTTTTAAAGAATTAGAAGTGGGTGGTGACTAATAGGGAATGGGATATTGAGATACTCTGAAGGGGGATTAGAGAAGTGTTGAGGTGGACACCAGGAATTCATATATCCCCCTAATAAAATCCTCTGGGTGCAGAAGTGTAACGAAGTTACCGTAATAGGGTCATAATCAATAGCCTGGTCATCAAAGTCTGGGAATAGGTCCTTGTTATAAAATATAGTCTTATATCATCCAAATATTATCCAAAACTATGGATAACGCTTATTATCTTCACACTGTACATGTTCTATAATTGGTACTTACTCGCCTCTCGAGCTGAATTTTGAAGCTGGATCCCACCACAGTTAGAACATCATTGATCACAATCAACACGTACCAAAGGTTGACAAACTCAAACCTGTCATGAAAACTCAAGTCCTTCCTGTGCCGAGTCTTGAAAAACTGCACTGTTTCCTGTAAATGATACCTAAGTTAAATAGCATGTATTAATCTAACTAACATGTAACAGGGTGTGAAAGGTCAAGTCTCAACCAAGACTCAATCCCAGTGCTTCTGATGTACTATACCAGCGCACTAAATATTGAGACATTGAGACCCGATATATTGACTGACAGTCACACACAACAAAACATCGGAAAAACTCACAGGCACTCATATCAGGTGAGCTAAAAAGAAAGTTGCAAAATAAATGCCTTGGTTAGCCAACAGAAGCACTTCGATGTGCTTTGTTAACTGAACCAAAAGAAATGAAATGAAAAGGAAAATACTAACCACCCGGAGATTGTGAGCTCTGTACAGGGAGCGGATACACAGGAACGAGGAGAACACGCTGACAAGGATCACAAAAATGTCAAACAACATCTGCTCCACTTTGTCGTCATCTTCATCTGCTGCAATACGAATGACAAATTCACTCCTGAATTGATGCTACAGTATTGACACATGACGATTAATGAAAACACTGTGTAAAAAATTGTAGTCCTTACAGAAATTGGAAAACTTTCCGCTGCACTTGAATTCATTCAAGGATGAGAAAAGATCGACAACCATTTGACCATCCTTGTTTTGGTCATCAAACACGATCTGTAAATAATAGAGGAGAAAACTCTAACAACCAACATGGAAACTTTGCTGAAACATTACAATTTGAATGAGTCATTAAAGCTCCAATTAGTACGTGTATTCAAATAGGTACACGTTCTGTGGATTACATTGTACTGAATACATAATTATTAAAAATAATAATCAATGTTTTTATACAAAATATATAACTATGAAATATGTACTCGGTATATCAGTTTATATTTATGCTTGATAGCCAGTTGTACATACCCTGCCTGAAATCCTGAAGCACTCTGGTTCATAGGTTTTCTTCTCTAATGCCAGACGAAGGGAACGCAGATTGAACTTTAACTCAATCGTTAGAATTCTACATTGATTAAAAGTTTGACTGATAAAGCTTTGTATTTAAACAATGATAAGGCTCATTTAACAGCCCAATATCTTTATATTGGCCATATGAATTGAAATAAACTATGTCCAGGAGAATTACATGTACCAAGTACACCTCAAACAGCTACATGAACATATAATTCAAAATCAAAGCTTTATAGAATTAATATCAAATACACGTAGTCTCATTTTTATTCAAAGCACTGAAAAAAATATACTGTACCGATCATACACAAGGGTTTTGTTATTTTTATTCATAATAGCCTGGAGGTCAAACTGTAGTTGTGTTGTGTTTGTTGTCCTATTGTAGACAGGCACTGGCTCCAGATAAAAACAATCTACAAACAAATGTCAATTCTGTGTATATTAGGAGAACTGGTTGATTAAACATTTAGCTGTACTCTTGTGTTTCAATTAGTATGTATAAAAACTACCTTAATGACAAGCATAATAAATCCAAAAATTCAAGTTCTGGCCCCTGGAGGAATACTTGTGACGACTTCAGCATTAAATACCTGTGACAACTTCAGCATTAAATATGTAGGTGTCGTTCTGGAACACCTTGCCCTCACGGTACTGCTTCACACACATATTCATGTACCTCCTAGTATTGTTTTTGAATGCAAACCTTACCGAGCCCAAAGTCAGCTGTTCAGTCTGATTAAACTGTAAAACAAATACTGGTATTGATGCATTTATGATGGAATGCTAGGACAAAATTTTATTTATTAGATCTTGTGTTATCATTTTCTTTCAAAAATACATTGAAGCTCTTAATTATTTCATACAAGTTAAAAGGAATGTCAGTACACTTTAATCTTGTGCAACTATCATTGTGGCATGACAAATACGACCTCTTGACTCCCAATATAGTTCACACAAAATAAAAGGTTTTGCTCTTCAACGTTTGCACATCGTGGAAATTATTTGCAACTGTTGATACTCATATGCTTACCCGATTCATGGCAAAGTTGATATGGTCCACTAGGTCGGTGGCTGTGTAGATAGCGTACAGTCCCGTGGCTGGGGGGTAGGGCATGGTCTCAAAGCTGGGGTCCCATTGCTGGAGGTACATGTGCTTCATGGCAATGTTGTTCTTCTCCACATACTCCACAAACAAGGCTCTCTGATAACCAAACATCACCAGCTGCCAAAGACAAGGCAATCAATCAGTGTTGTAGACATACTCAATTCTTATAACATGTACTCTAGCTAACAAATGAATGTAAACTTGAGATGAGAGCATCTGATGTGACATATGCCTTTTCCATGAAATTGTGCTTTAAGAGTGGCTAAGCCAAGTTAGGTTATAAATTTAGTTTAAAACGTATCAAAAAACTAACATCTTAAATTTGTGACAAATAATGCTATCAGAAAATTATCTGCAGTGAAAGCTGCATGGTCAGATTTTTCCGCTTTTAGACTATCAAACAATTTTCCATACAAACCAATTATCTTAGAAAGTTATAGATTTTTCGCCTATTTACACCAGCAGAGTCTGTCTCCTTTCAAAGTTAGAAATATTCGAAGTACATAAAATAATTTCTTTATTGGCACATATTAAACAAACCAAACAGCAACATGGAAATGTTTGGAAAGGGAAATATTTGGTTTCGTCCCCAAATGATTAGGTTTATTCAACCTACATTTTATGCATCAATTGTAAACAAAGCAAACTTTAAAAATATTACTGAACAAAATGTACACAGGTTATGTTTGATTTGCCAAATTTCCTTTATTTATAGCAATGTCAAAGTTGTAATACAATTATTGCTGCCTTGACGTCAGGTGAAATAACACTGTACCCTTTTGTGTCGTTTGATTTGCAAACAAATTTTGTACATCATTTTTCATTGAAACATGGCTTTAAATATTTGACCGTGAAAACTACTAATGTCTTTTATTATACACTTGCTTAGCATACATGGCATAACCATCATTTAAAGCGTTCATAAAATTTGATATAAAATCGGACCACGCAGCTTGAATATTTTTAATAAATTTCTGTATCTTCATTCATAGTACTCTCATCTGAACAAGCTAGACTTGTCCGCCATACATAAAGTGACTTGATTGAGCTTGTTTATCTAAATTGTGAGAAGACTGTATTCTGTCATCAAGGTAATCCTTACCTGGGCAGTCACCAAAAACACCTTGAAGATCTGTAGCAAAAGTTTCCATGGACACTTTCTTTTGGCTTTAAATTTTTCATGTGGACCCATGAAATAAAATTTGAGTTTCCTACGTAAACGATCCTCCATATATGGGGTATAGAAAGATGCCATCCTCTTCATTGGTTTCTTTGGGTTTGGGGTTTCTGTTGTTTGGCCGGCAGTATTATCAATATCATCTGGGAGGATGTTTGTGCTTGCCATATTTGTTAACTCTACAATATAATGTCATAAAATCAAATCAAATCAATAATCATTCATACAATTTGGAATGATTATACATATAAACAAACTTAAAAAAGTAAAATAAAATTATAAAAAATCAAAGCGCATATATAATACATGAAATTGTTATATATCCATCAATTTTTCCTTTCTTGATACTGTTAATTTTACAAAGTGTGACCTTATTTTCAGGATTATCACACTGTGGGTTTCAGAATCCATATCACCAATTTCTAAATCTGATGACTTAGTACACATTAAACAATGTCTGCTTTAAGTGTATTTAAATAGAGGTCATTTAAATATAGCTTTGTCGAATAAGTAAACGTCATTCAATTGGTTTTAAAAAGATAGTTTTAAAATTAAAACTTTAAAATGTACAAGGGTATAAAATAAATTTATTATAATGCACAGTAACTTGAACCAAAGAGCCAGATCATGTCTCGTAGCAAGTCGTGGACTATCGGATCACACTTGACGCTTTGCATCTCGTTTGATTTGATGATCCACGCCTGGAAACTTGACGTGATCGACCCTTTGTATCAAGTTACTGTTTTAATTTTTTAAAACACATTAAAAGAATAACTCATAGATACCATTTCTGAATCATTAGGAAATGACAAAATGACAAATAAAAAGAAAAATGAATATACATTCATTCTTTTTCTTAAACCAGAGACATAAATAACAATGTTAACTAAGTTTGGTTTTTTTTTCGTCTTTCATCAACATTCATTGTATTCTACTTTCATACCGTTGATCCGTGGACGGTGGTTGCTTCGGGGTTGCGACTCAAGACGTTGTTTTTCTGGTTCACCGTTACCTGAGACCTTGAGATTATCTTCCTTTAGTTTTAATTCCTTGTTGTCTGCCATTCAATCATTACTTCAAGGCCAATGAAGTGAAAGTCAGCTGACGTTGCCATAAACCATTCTAATTGATAAATTTCCAACAAGTTCTTGTATATATTCATGATCAAATAAAAATAATTCGTAAAAATATCGTTTAACAATTTTAACTGAGAAATGAATTTTACCTTTTCCTCATAGGTTTTGTTGTCGTAAAAAATTATTCGATTAGTTCGTACAGAAACTCGTTCAAAAAATATTCTCTCGGAAACTACTATAGACCATTCAACAGAACTTGAGATATATCTTTGATAACTGTTAGGCAAAAATTTGACCGAAAGAAATAATATTTTGATATTTTTGAAGTAAAGATAATGAAATAGGTTCAACCGACTAACTCCCAGACCGATTTAACAAACCTCGTTACATTGTTTCTACTTTTGCTTTGTCACAACTACACGATGACAGAATCTGATGAATTAGGTAGGTATAGTGTAATTTGACTAATGAAGCACATTGTCCTAATCATTATATGTACGATATATACTTTTTATGCTCATATCCATCTCTGTTGAAGCTGTGTGTATTTGATAACACGGAACGGTGGTGCTGTGGTGATGATTATACTCTGTCCCAAAATATCATGGATTCACATTTTGCTTAATTGCATACTATTTGTAAATACATCAGGTTTCAAACGATGTTTATTCAAAAGTATGAAAAATTTCCAAGATTTCTCAGTCGAAACGCCCCTGTTAGCTTAACAGGTTTCATTACAATGCTAAAAAATGTGATGTCTACGGGGATCTTGTATTGCAGCAAGCCCGGATGATAACGTTGTAAAATTGCGCGATGTATCTGAGTGTATTCCGAATGGAGAAAAGATGTAAACATTCCCCATTATGAATCTCCGTAATGAATCTGTTTTCGTTCCAGTGATAGATTATAATGTGTCAATGAAATTATCTTGGAAATTATCCCTTTCAACAATTTCAATTGCACTTCTTTCATAGGTATGTGTATTTTTATTAAAAATCCTCCAAATGTGCTGCATAAATAGCTTGGGACAGACTATAATCTCCCAAAACGTAATGTTATCACGGAATGTGATATGATTAAGTATCTTTTTGTTTGAAGTTCAGTGTGGTGGTTTAACATTCTGACATTTCTTCAAACTTTGACCTTTGAGGTATTCTTCTATCATAGTTTGGCCAATAAAATGCACAAATTTTTTAGTGCTGAGTCCGTTCAATCCCAAGCAAAGGCAATATCAGCCTGTTACAATTAGCTATCCAGTTTGGACCACACCTTTTCTAGTGCTCTGAATGTCAACTGAATGAAGTTGGGACTAAAATTTTGCATCAAAATCTATGAAATTTTATGCAGATCTTGATAAGAATAATTGGGAATTATGAATGTGAACATTAAAAAATGGATACATAGATACATGTTAATAATTTTAACCTATCAGATATAACAAAGATTTATAATGAATGAAAACTGTTCCTTCCTTGCATTTTACTACAAGTGTGTTTTACTGAAAATGTTGTTCTGGAATTGCTTATGATTAAAATGACTGACTGATAAAAAAAGATAGTTATATCTAATGCAGTAAAGTTTCTTCATCAAATTTAACAACAGGTCTTGTGGAGAGAGTGTTCCTAAGGATTGGATCAGCGGAGACTGATGATCAGCTAGAGAGCTGTCTGGACAGGTTCCTTCCACCTGTGCTCCTCAAACTCAACAGCTCCGAGGAAGCTGTCCGCAAAAAGGTAAAGTTAAGAAATAAAGGAATACAGTTTTAAGATCTGAAATCTTCATTTGCTCATGGCATTGAATAAGCTAGTAGGTAAAGGCAGCAAGAAAGCATTCTGTGAAAAAGAGCAATTCATGACTGCATAATAAATCACAATTTCTGAAAGATATTTAATTAGTGTATACAGATACATATATTGAGAATTTCATGTTGGAAAAAAAAAATTCGAAATACTTTCTAAATTTATACGGTGATTTTAAATAGCTCAATCTGGTATGTTTTTGTCACTATTATTCTAAAAAATATTAAATAAAGAGCCCACTAAGACATTTTCTGGTTTTTCATAAGGTGATGGAGCTGCTTGTCCATGTAAACAAGAGGTTGAAGAGTCGACCCAAGGTGCTCCTACCTGTAGAAGAGCTGATTAAACAGTACAGGGACCCTGACGCTACATCCATCATCACGGTAAGCAGTCAGCCATAGTTTATTTTCATGTGTTATTTATGGAACTGTTTCAGTAGATAAACTTTAGCTGCTCCTCTGTAAGATGTATTGAATACTGTAAACTTATTATTTGTTAAGCAGTCTCTGCTAAATATTGAACAATATGTATCAGAGATTTTTTTTGGCAAGGTTAGCTTGGATCTGATTTAGCACATTTCTGAATGTACCTATTGCTCTATATATATGTTGTCATTTTGCAATGTTCTAGATTAACTGATTAGCAAAAGCAGCATTCTGCCAAAAAACATTAAATAGAATACACAGCCAAATATAATACCTTTACTGTAACTCATTAACTATAACAATACTCTATCTTGATGTTGTTTGCCATAAGTAAAACTGTATTACAATTTGGAAGTATCACTTATTGGTCATGCATATGTTTACAGAATTTCTCCATTATCTACATAAGGATGGGGTTTCCCAGACTGGCCCCTGATAAGCAAGCAGAGTTAGTTCCCTTACTATTCCGGTGTTTAGAAGGAAAACCCAAGGCCCAGCAGGATAGGTTACTAAATTTATCAGAATAATCTTCTACATGAAGTCATTTGCAAAAGTGTAATCTTTTCTCTCAAGAAGGCTGGATGGTCATGGCCATCTTTAGACTATGTTAATCTCCTCAAGAAATATATATATATATATATTATATTGGATAAATTGGATAAAAATCATATACCATCACATATCATGAGAGATTCTTTTTATCACATGTTTTACCAAGTATTTTGTTATAAACCTCAATCTTTTCTACGCGCAACATATTTACTACACGACATCAACAACTTTACGCATGGAAAACAATTCCTTAAAGATTAAAAAACATTTCATTTTTGAGCATATCTGCCTGTAACTACATAATGTTTAATTATGACGTCACGTGGCGTAAGAACTCACAGTGGAATTTAAAAAATTTATCACATGAGTGATATCCACCATATACTGAGATAAAGATGTGATAAAGATATATAACAGAACATTCAATTTTTAAAGCTAAAAATTTATGGATATTACCTTTACGAAATGATAGTTTATAGCTAAACAAATCATGCATCAAAATTTAAGGAAGATCTGAAGAGTAATTCGTTGACCACTCAGCCTCCTGAAGCACAGGTATTGAGATAAGGTAATACTGTGTGTAATTTCTTTTGTTCTTTTGTTCAGCATACTTCTTTTGATGACCCCAGCCTTAGGGTTCATCACCATGCCAACAGATCCAGAGAAAAGGAAGAACATGTTTGAAGTGGATGAAAAAACTCGAGCCGACATCCTGAATTACTTCATGGATGTTCTCCTCCTTCCATATAAGTTAGTATGCATGTTCACTGAAACTTAGCAGTAACTGTTGGGATTGATCTTATCATGATTAATTTAAAAATTTCCATACATGTATTTTATTACACATATGAATTTATAAATAAGATTTTAGCAGACTGATGCCCTTTTTTTCTATAAATAGAATCAAATGTACATTGGTAGGTTCTAAGAAAATTTATATTATTTTTCTTTTTGAAGTCAAACACTTCCTATCCATAATTAGTTAGGTCATATCATTTCTTAACAATTTCATTGTTTTGATGAAATGTGAATGCATGCTTTGCAATGTAGTGTAAGATTTAGGTATGATTGAGTAAATCTGTACTGTCTTGCTCTGAATTGACTCTGTTTTCATGTTTTCTGATGGACTTAGTGTTCAGGGTTTGTTGAGCCAGACTTCACGACCAGCTAGTGCCCCAGCGGGTAACAGTCCAAAACCAGCCTCACCCCCAGGGCTGAGTGAGTACTCCCTTCGGCGGGTGACCGGGGACACGCCCCTGTCAGCAGAGGCCCTGGAGAAGACCAAACTTGGGATCATCAAGTTCCTGGGTGCCGAGCTGTTCCCAGAAAATGCGGTCATATGTCACTACATCATTGCTTCCTCTGACACAAGGCACAGGTAGGCAGCTTGTTCTATTATATATTTTTTTAACCAATTTGCATAAAACCTCTTCTACAGTAGGCTAGGAATTTTTTTCATCCAAAAGAATTGTGAGAGGCAGTCCCCTCGGGAATTTGAAAAACTCATTTTCACAACAGTTGAAAACTATATGAAATTATAATAAAAGGTTGGAGTTTTTGATTTATATAATCAGAAAATTTGTTTCAAAATGTTAGAATTGAGGAACTAAGTACTCACATAAAATAAGGAGTCTACACTATTAAATTTGATGAACCATACTTGTTATTTTACAATTAAGAGTTAACTAATTTTATTGCCTTGATTTTGTCAATCACTTTTTTTTTATTTATTTGCATACAGTGTTGCAACAGCTGCAGATTTTGAATTAAAGAGAATCCAAGGGTAAGTTTTCTGATTCTGACTTTTTACTTGCCTAGAAGATAATTACAATTTTAAATTAAATCTTCACAAAGGTATCACAATGTAAAATAATATTTAATTGTTTATGGAAAGATTATTTTGATTTTTAAAAACCACATACATTGGAGTTTGGTAATTTGAGATATTTATACTCTGTGAACATAGTTCCCTTCTCTGATTTATAGAACTGTAGATTGGAATGACCTAGAGATTGTGAGACAATTGTTTGGTCTTTTTCAAGGAACAATGGATGTCAAAGGCCAGGTGGGTTATCAAAAAATAATGTTTTCTTTATTTTGTAAGAATTAATTTTTTTTTAATTTAGAAATAATTTATGCTTCACACCCAAATGTGTGTACTTTTATATCAATGCAAGTCTTGATTCAGATTGAAGTAATGGGGAGTTCTGAATTTTAACATAACAAAAATGGATATCTAGATAAACATTTTTATTATTTTGTTGTCGATTATATCTTAGCCCCCTACCAAACCAGAACTGAAGCGGACCCCAGCATGCACCAGAATTCGACTGAAAATCTTCCCAATCTTCCTTAGATCCAGGGAGGCAGCCTGTGTTTTCCCATCATGTGTCCAGGTATACGGAGCTTCATAATTGAGGAGTAAATATCAAGTTTTTGAAAGCCAATAATGGTATATTTGTGAAATCATAATTCAAATAGGATTTTTACCAATCCATTAGAATAATAATATATTGGTATTAGTGTGTTGAGCCTCCTTAACAAGAGCATGTGATTTGATGTTTTGGTTGGAGAATTCTAAAGCAAAACAAAACTCTTGAGAAAAAAGGATAATTAGAAAAATAGCAGCATTTTCCTTAGAGAGGTGACCTAATCATAGAGAGGTGACCTAATCATAGAGAGGTGACCTAATCAACCGGTATTGGTCAGACAGATGTAGGTTACACACTGATAAACTTGTGCTTTGTCTTTACTTCCAGGTTATTTTTGACTGCTTATATGGTCAGAACACAAATGCCAAGCTGAAGAACATGGCTGTACAGTTTGTTCATCATGTTTGCTTCAAGTAAGTGAGGGTAAAACAAACTTACACTTTTATTGTTAAATTTGGGTACATGTACTAAAATTTCATATATTCAATCTTATTTATCAGTTGCAAAGACAACAAATTTCAACCAATCAGCTCGGTCCTACTGTCTGGGATGATGAAGCTGATCTCGGAGACCAAGGATGACTCGAAACTCCGCAGTCTGGCCTATGTTGCCGTGGGTAAAATCGTCAGGCGAGCTCCACAGCTAGTAAAGAAGGACATTGGACTCGCCCAGAAACTGTTTGATGCTATTGGCCAGGTGATTTTGATAATACATTTAACAAGTAACAAACAGTCAACTGACAGAATATTTTCAGGAAGTTTGCATAGTGGCAATTAATCATGTTAATCAGTTTCTTTTGATGAATATGAAATGTAACTTGGAGAGCATAAATTGAATTTGTTACATTAATTTTCTTTGTTTAAAAGATTTTAATGGGTTACTTTTCGGAAAACGTTTACCAATATTTTGTTATTTAAATTAACAGGAAGATGCTGAGTCTCGGTTAGCTGTTCAAGAAGCATTGTCTCTGATGTCATCAGCCTACACAGATATTGACCAATCAGCTCGCATTCTGATGGAGGCACTAATTACCCAAAATATAGAAAAGGTCAGGCTTTAGATGAAAAAAATTGGAGTTAGAGTTTTGAATTAACTCTTAATTAATCATCACAAGTATGATACATTTGTGGTTCTAATTTATAGATCTGATTCACTGAATATATTGGTACACTACAATGTAATAAGAATAATGATATACATATATTTTTATAACTTTCATTTCTTAAGGATGAAGCCCAAGCAAGAACTATGGCTGTTCAGTATGCCAAGGTTGTTTTCCCAGCGGATCACGTCCCATCTCGCTTCATTCTGCTCCTGGCTTGTGGTGATAAGTAAGTCTATTAAGGAATGTGGATATTTATGCCACCCAAATGTAAATGTTTAAAGAAACAAACATTGGTAAAATACTGTTTCCTTAACAAAATTGTAATGCATTGGTAAACTCATATCAAAATGTGAAGTTTATATGAGACTGCCTTTGTAAATGTCAGGTAAATCTTTGATTAGTATTCTAGCTGTTTCTCATTGATCTTGCTCTTTATTTAGCAAGGAAGACATTCAGGTCGAGGCCAGGAAGGCCCTGTATGGTGAGAAAAAGCGAGATAAAGATGGGAACGAGGTGGAGAGGGAGGATGTTGTACTGCCGGATTTCTCTAAAATAATGAACTACATCAACACACAGGTAAAAGCCCCATTCATCTGTGTAGTGTAATTTCATTTAGTGGTTTTTACTATGAATCAGATAGCAGTGTTCAGTATACATGTACATGTAATTGTGTCTATACAACTCTTTGACAGGTCCAGCAGAGGACTGCCTCACAAAGACTCCACACGGTAGGAAGTCAGAAGCTGCCCTTCTCTCCAGCAGCCTACGAACAGGTACAATGTAATAATATGAAAGAACATATTTATATGGGCAAATTGACTGCTGCTCAATCCTCTACAATATACTTGTATTTATATACTGGTACTGTAACATATATATTTTAATAGAATACTGGGGTTCTACTAAAACGAACCCTCTATTTTAAGCTGATCTTATATGATCTTCTCTATATTTTCTTACCTGACTCTCTGTGCAATGTACATTATGCTTATATTAAGTGGATTCAACGTCATTTTTTGGCTGATTCTCAATGCCTACATGTACATATTATGTACATGTAATTCTACATGATATTCTGTGCCTATATCCAGCTGATCATGATAAATTATCCTTATTCTATGTGTCTGTTGAGTCTTTGTGTCTATCTTAAGGTGAACCACTGTTTTATATTTGCCTGTTTATTTTTAGATAAACTTCCATATCTTTATTTAACTGATTCTACCTTTCTATAATTAGATGATCCTGTACCTGCGGCTGTGCCTGGTCCACGGCGGGGGGATCTCCTGTGACACAGACTCACTCTCCTCCATGCAGGACTCCTCCCCCCAGGTCGCCCGCTATGTCCGTCCGCTCCTCCAGGCCGACTCCAGCGAGAACGCCCCCGTCATCTTGTACCTCAACTTTAACCAGAAACTACTCAGTGCTGTTGGAGGTGAGACTCCTCATTTGTTATAGTGGACAAGGATGCATATTCTTAGCATATGCACTATGTTTACAAAAGTCTACCCTTATTTGGAAACTTTTCACAAACTATATTGAATAAGTTTAGAAAAGAAGGGAGGGATAGGAAAATTTTTGTTCTTTGATGGTTGACTGGTTATTTCTCTGTGTACAGGCCCTGTGTCCATGTTTTGTTTGTTGGAGCTGGTAGCTGTAGCCCCTGACATGTTGGCCTCAAAGTTCATCTCTCAGCTCAACTGGATAAAGGTTTGTATTAAGGGATTGTCTTGTGGTTTCTGTCTTTGTTACTGTTATTTTTGACTTTACATTCAGATGCCCACTCTCTGTTATTTCAGAGTTATGTGTTTTCCTCGCGAGAAGATCTGAAAAGTTACGCCAGTCAGCTGTTGGCCATTGTCACATGTTGTCAACCCGAGGCTGATGTTCTTGAAACTCTCACTGACTTCCTATCCAAAATGTCTGACAAGGTCCCTCAATTTTTCCCATAAAACCTTATGAATCAACATGCTTGTCATGTCTTTTACCTCTTATCATGAGCAATCCTTGAACATAACAAACACTACATACCAGTTCATGTGTACTTCAAAGCAGATTTGTATTTACTGTTTTCAGAATTTTGAGGTACAGCAAGGTTCTATTTTGGCCCAAGGTTACCTTATTGGACGGTATTTAAGGGGGAAGAGAGAAGAACTGAGTTCAGCTGTCCTCACAGTGGTGGTAGACTCCATCAAACAGTTGGGTGAGTAACAGGGGTGTTTTTTGGTGGAGGGGGAGGGGAGGGGTAACTAGATATCATTATTATGTTCATTGATGTTTCCCCTGTAGTAAACATCATTAAGACAGCAACAGAACTGAATGTGACTCTCGTGTCGAGTGCCTGTCTGTCCCTGGGAGAAATCAGTAGGAACATGGCACTGCCTCTGCCCTCTGGGGAGGAAAGTGACAATGAAGGGGAGATAACCAAGATGTCTATACTAAACATGCTCCTGAAGCTGATCAAATCCTCGAGTCAGAACAACAAGGTACCTGGACTTTGTATGTGTGGTGCAGATATATGTACATGTATACTGAATGAGTCTTGGTTCAATCATTCAACAACTTTTTGTACTGTTCAACTTCTTTTATACACTAAATCAGACTATGAACCCACTTACCCTGTAATCCTTGACTACATTTAATGTGTTTGTTAGGTAAAGGAGCGTGCAGCCTTGACCATGGGACAGATGTGTGTGGGGGATGCACTCTTCCCATTCAGGAGGAAAGTCTTACAATACTTGATGGATTCTATACAGGTAGATCTTCGCTTTAGTTATTTCTTGTCTTTGATATGATTTGTCACCAATATTGGAGGTGTGTGAGTTTACTAAAAAAAGTTCAATGATTCATGTATTTTATTTACTTGACACAGCCCAAACAGATCGAGCTCCACCTGACCACTGCCGAGGCCTTGGTGTTTGCTGCCATGGGAGTGAACTCTCCCGCTGCTCGTGACGCCTGGACTCAGACTGAATCTGACTATCAGGTGGTACTTACAACTCTTTATTGATATTAATGAGAGTGCACTATTAAAAGCATATTCAAGAAATCAATAATTAGATGTTAGAAGGTTTAATTTATTTTACTAGAAAATGTCAATATTTTTTGGACATACTCTAATTTATGTGATTTTTCCATTGAACAGAAGAGCATCAGTCCGGGTGAGGATGATGTGGAGTGGTATATGGAAACCATCCTCACAAAGTCCATCGTCAGTGCCAACCCTCACCTGAGACAGGTAATCTATTGTCAGTGCTAATCCTCACCTGAGACAGGTAAAGTAATCTTTTGTTCATGCCAACCCTCAAATAAGATAAACAACCCTGAGACAGGATACTAGTAGATACATGTAGCTCAGTCTTTTTTCCTTAATTTTTTTTCTTTTCTCTCTTTATCAAATTTTAGACCTAATAGTCCAGCGCTTACATACATTCTGTTTTGTTTGATAGGCGGCTTGTATCTGGCTGCTGACTCTGGTGAAGAAATGTGGACAGCACTCCGTTATACAGAGCAAACTCAGCCAGCTTCAATCGGCATTCATGAGCATGTTGTCTGAGAACGATGGTGAGAAATTGGCATCTATTAACCAGATAAAATATTTTCACCAGTCTCCAGTTTATTATAGTGAAGACATCAATATTTTATGTACCATATTGAAGAAGCATGTGTTTTGGAGGGTGAAGCTGGTACTCAAGCTATTGATTTGTTTTTTGTAGATGTAACACAAGACATCGCCTCCAAAGGGCTGGGTATGATTTACGAGATTTCAAGCTCACAACAGAAGGACTCGTTGGTGTCTGAACTCGTGGAGACACTTACCACAGGAAAAAGGTCTGAGGTTTAAGGCAGAGATGCAATTTGTATGTAATGGATAGGATATTAGAAATTTGTGGGGACAGCTAAATAAATACTTGTTTTATACCTGTGTGGTACTTGTGAGAAATGTGTATTCATCATTAAACTAACACACTTCGGTAATTCATGTGTTTTGATTATTTCCAGTTCTAAGAAGGAAGTAACTGGAGATACAGCAGTGTTTGAGGATGGAGCCATGGGCAAAACTCCTGACGGGTCTGTATAGTTATATATTATCAGCAGCTGTTGGGGTCTGTATAGTCAAACACTGCAGATTCCTTTTTTATTCAAATACTTAATTATGGAAAACAACCACATCAAATTAGGAGAATTTAAAACTTGGAACGCCTAATTTTGAACATAGTTTTATTCAGTCTACATTTGTAAAAAAATATGTGCTTCTCATGATTTTTAGCGGATATTAATTCCTCGCATTTAATTAGGAATCTTCATTTCTTTCTACAGCTATATAGAAGCCACATCCTCTATTGTAAAGATGTTCAGTGTTTATGACACTTGTTTTTGTTTACAGTGGAGGGATCTCAACCTACAGAGAACTCTGCTCCATCGCTAACGACCTCAACCAGCCTGACCTTATCTACAAGTTCATGCATCTGGCCAATCACAATGCCATGTGGAATTCCAGAAAGGTAGCAAGGGCATTCAAATTTTATAACATAATTAGATTAATATGTGTAAATATACATGCAACTGACAGAGTTTTATATGAGGAATGAGTCTATGCTAGTTTTTCAGAATGAATCCCCAAAGTATTTTTGTTTACCCGAACAATTTTAAGGAGGAAAATTTATTTCCAATTTGTCATTGTTTGGATGCTGTATGAAACAATTTCTGTATTAAACTTAACGTGCACATAGAATATAATGGTTTTGATTTGTTTTGTCTATGGTATAGGGGGCAGCGTTTGGGTTCAGTACGATTGCTGCCCAGGCCGGTGAGCAGCTCCAGCCCTTCCTGTCCCAGATTGTCCCCAAGCTGTACCGCTACCAGTTTGACCCCAATCCGAGGATTCAGCAAGCCATGGGCTCCATCTGGAACGCCCTGGTCAAGGACAACAAAAACACGGTGAGAGGACAAAAATATACATGTAAAGGTGTACCACACAACCGTTGACTTCTTTATTCAATAATATAAAATATTATCCAACTCTTCCCTTAGACTTCAGTCCTACAGACACTGATATCTATCACAGTATGCTGACATTCTGTTGGATCGTCCCTGTTGATGGAGGACCTGAATCAATTCCTTGTTTGTTTCTATAATCCAGCACTTTGATTTATGTAGGTGGATACGTACATGAAGGAAATTTTGAGAGACCTGTTGATGAACTTGACAAGTACCCAGTGGAGAGTTCGTGAGTCCAGGTAAAAGTGTACATTCACTGTCATCAGTTGTACATACTTTTGCTTGATACATGTATGTGATTAAAAATATCCAATAGTATGAAACTAAAACTATATTGTAAAATGTAATGGGAATAGAATACAAATTCAAAATTCCAATACTTCAACAGCTGTCTTGCTGTGAACGATTTGTTACGAGGAAGACCATTGGACGATGTGGTTGACCAACTTCCAGAATTGTGGGAGACATGCTTAAGGGTCAGAGATGATATCAAGGTACATATTTAAGATTTTTATGCTCTTTTTCTGTCAAAGTCTTGTTTTTTACTTTTCATACATTGATGGGTCTTTCTTTTCGTGATTTGACTTGAGTTAAATAAAAACTAAGTGAACAAAAAACCCCTTTAAAATAACAATTCAATCTTTGTTATGTTTTTATTTCTGTTTGAGATACATTATCTTGATAGCATCATTCAGTAGATAAATGTGCTTACACATCAATACTTTAACAGTATTTTTTTTGTAGTATGTTATAAATGCATACCGTTTCTTTTGGCAGGAGACTGTAAGGAATGCTGCTGACTTAGCCTGTAGATCTCTGAGTCGGGTCAGTGATAGAAAAAAAACCATATGTAGTTTTTTACTGAATTTATACCAAAATTCATGATACATGTACATTGAGCATTTTGAGCTATGTGTTACCCATTTTTATTTGTACCTCAATGTTATAAGACAGTGTAAATGAGTTTAGGATTGTTTCTGTTTCAGGCCTCCATCAAGATCTGTGATGTTAACTATGGTAAGATGGGGGAGAAGGCCACCAGCCTGGTACTGCCCTGTCTGTTAAAGGTCAGCACACACAGCCCTGTACCAGAGGTCAGGGCCATTGGGTAAGTTCAATGTCAAGGTCACTTCATTTAAGTTTTGAGTATCAATGAAGAGATGTTAATGGGAAAGATCTTCAGATATATCATACCCATTGCTCTTCAGAAATAGACATCCAAGTTTGATGATAATAACAGTTTCACAATGGGTTTAAAGTGTCATGTTGTGATGTACTGTTATAAAAAGTAAAAGTCACAGGGTATCAAGGACCCTTAAGATATAATTAAATTTTGTTTCCATGAACCTTTAATCTATTAGATGAATTGAGCTGCAATAATATTAAGACCCTGTTTCTGAACTCTAATTTGAATTCTTTGCTGCAGATTATCAACATTGTTGAAGATTAGTAAGAATGCTGGCCCCCTTTTGAGACCCCATATTGCTGTTCTGGTGACTGCCCTTCTAGAGGCTGTGAGTGGCTTAGAGCCACAGGTCATGAACTATTTCAGTCTCAGGATTGCTGGCAGTGAGGAGGCCCAGGAGAGGGTAGGTGTCCAAATCCTCTTTACAAAAACCCAGTTACAAGTTCAGTATTGTTTTACAGTTAGGTGTCCACATCAGGAGAGGTCAAATCTTTGGTTTTTTTGTAGGAGAGCAAAGAAAGAGATTTAAGAATATCTTGATTAAAAGCAGATAAGCTCGTGAAACTGAGATTTATCATTTAATTTGTCTGTATCCCCCTCAATACTTGTCATACACTGTTACATGTAATAATTATTCTGATCAACAAAATAATGAAGGGGAGATAACTGTGGCTGTATACTAATGTTGATCCCTTGTTTTAGCTGGACAGTGCACGCATTGCTGCCTCCAAAATGTCCCCCATGATGGAGACAGTCAACTATGTAAGTAAGGGGTTTGATATCTTTTTATACCAATTTCAAATTAGAATAAAATCATTAATCAGATGTGGAAATAAGGATGTGAACTTCCTAGTGGTAAGTTGGTTATAAATAGAATCTATATATCATGAATAAATACATATGGTATTTTGGAGTGCGTAAATCAATTAATTACAAGTTTTGTAATTTCACAGTGTGTGCAATTTGTAAATGCGGATGTTTTGGTTGAATTGGTTCCACGGTTGACTGATCTCATCAAAAGTGGCATCGGCATAGGAACCAAGGTCAGTACACGTATCAACATCCCATCGGAGTGTTTGTGACAGCATTAGCAATAAACAACATATTTTATGTTAAATGTGGTTTTGTTACTTTGACTTAAATTTTATCTCATCATTTTAAGTTCATGTATAAAGATCTTTAGCTGTACCTGTACTTTGTTTTGTATGTTGTAGGCGGGATGTTCCAGTCTAGTGGTGTCACTGGTCCATCACTGTCCGTTAGATCTAACACCTCATGCAGGTAAATTGATGGGACGACTTGTATGATAAAATTTCAGCTTTTTATTTTAGTTTTGTTTTGTATATTATAAAACTCTTTGTGCTTGTATTCCATTGAAATAGGGTAGTTAGTGCACTTGTACATTTCTTTATTTCATCATCCACATGGTTTTAGTATCTTCAAATTTGCTTTACCTGTAGGGAAGCTGATGAGTGCCTTTTTGTCTGGACTGAGTGATAGAAATGCCTCAATCAGAAAATCATATGCCTCAGCTCTAGGTCAGCTAGTTAAGGTCAGTGAATGCCAAGGTCAAATTTTCAAGTCAAGTTGCAATTTTTTTCAAATACCGGTACTGTAAATGCAATTTTTAAAGATGTAAATTTTTTTTTTAAACCATCACAACTCTAATTTGCCATTTGTTATGACAAAGACTTTGTTTTAGTTTTGCTGTCCTATTTAATAACTTGTCGTTAAATTATTTTTACAGCATCATTATGAGATTCACATGCTAATGATCTTTGACAGGTTGCCAAGGACAGCAGCGTGGAGAAGTTGATTGGTCGATTAAGGACATGGTATCTGGAGAAGGAAGGTCAGTCTGAATTACATGTAAATATCAAATAATAAAATTGAACATTGTTTACATTACATGTATGTAAATTATTTAATTCTTTATTCATTCATTTTTTATTAACCAGAGGAATCGGTAAGGTCTGCTTGTGGTCTAACTCTGGCGGCCATTTCTCAGTACAACCCTGATGTCCTCAAAAGGCACGCTGCACTAGCTTTACCCCTGGCCTTCTTTGCAATGCATGAGAAAGGTAATTACTATACAATATGCTGTTCTTCTTTACTACAGTGTAGATCCTCGATGATAGATATGCATTGATTATGCATGTATATCATGGAATCGGATGAAATAATATGAAATAGGATTTTCCTACTTGTTATGGCTTTGACATTTCGCTGCAATATATGTTTTGGCTTTTCCAAATCTTGAATTCATTTTGATTGCATAAAAAGACAAAACCTTTTTTTTTTACTGAAATTTGAAATGGCATTTTTACCCTATACCCTGCATTCAAAGAACATTTATCATGAATATGAATATATATCCAGAATGTTAAAAGAAATTACTAAAGTGAACAGAATAAGACTTTGATTGATAATTTAAATCACATTTTAAATTGAAATAGAAAACATACTTCTTTTACTACATTGATTTAACAATTTCATTGTGGTTACAGTAACATGATGTATCATACTGCATGTATTAACTACCTGGTAATTGTTTGTTTGATAGAGCCTGAGAATACTGACAAAACGGAGAAGAAAACCTCAGTGTGGGAGGAGGTCTGGATAGACGCTACACCAGGTAACCTACATGTATGAGATGCTACACCAGGTAACCTACGTGTAGTAGTCGCTACACCAGGTAACCTACATGTATTAGATGCTACACCAGGCAACCTACATGTATTTAATGCTACACCAGGTAACCTACATGTAGTAGATGCTACATCAGGTAACCTCCGTGTATAAGATGCTACACCAGGTAACCTAAATGTATTAGACGCTACACCAGGTAACCTTCATGTATATGAGACTTCACTCTGTAACCAACATGTATAAGATGCTACACCAGGTAACCAACATGTAGTAGATGTTACACTAGGTAACCTACTATATTAGACACTACACAAGGTAACCTGTATTAGAAGCTACACCAGGTAACCTACATGTAGTAGACACTACACCAGGTAACCTACATGTAGAAGACACTATACTAGGTAACCTACATGTATAAGATGCTACACCAGGTAACCTACATGTAGTAGACGCTACACCAGGTAACCTACATGTAGTAGACGCTACACCAGGTAACCTACATGTATTAGACACTACACCAGGTAACCTACATGTAGTAGACACTACACTAGGTAACCTACATGTAGTAGATGCTACACCAGGTAACTTACATATGTTAGACGCTACACCAGGTAACCTACCTGTTTTAGACACTACACCAGGTAACCTACATGTATTAGACACTACACAAGGTAACGGGACACTACACCAGGTAACCTACATGTAGTAGATGCTACACCAGGTAACCTACGTGTAGTAGATGCAACACCAGGTAACCTACATGTAGTAGATGCTGTACCAGGTAACCTACATGTAGACGACAATATACCAGGTAACCTACATGTATTTGACGCAATGCCAGGTAACCTACATGTATTAGATGCTACACCAGGTAACACATGTGTTAGACATTACACCAGGTAACATTAGTAGTAGATGCTACACCAGGTAATCTACATGTAGAAGACGCTGTGCCAGGTAACCACATGTATTAGACGCTACACTGGGTAATAAATGTGTTAGACACTACTACAGGTAACCTACATGTAGGAGACACTACACCAGATAACCTATATGTAGTAGATGCTGCACCAGGTAACCTATATAGTATTAACTAGTTAATAGCTTTATCATCAAAATTTGATCATAGGTAGTTTAACTATTAAATTTTTTCGTAACCTTTTTTATGTAATTAGATAGTTAGACAAAACTTCATTCAAATCATGATTACTGGGGGGTATGAAAGGGGAATAATATTGGATCATGATGTTTATACAGAGAACCTCCCCAATGTATACACAAATATAGCACATGCATGTATATATGTACATGTTAATAGAGTTTCAAGTTTTATCTAAACAAGGGCAACTGGATTTTCATTCCAAAATGTAGAGTTTTCTTGTGGTGTTTTACTTGATCTACCTGATCATTGTCTCACCTTGATTACAGGTACGGAGGCTGGTCTGCGCCTGTATCTGGAGGAGATCGTCAGCCTGCTGGGGGAAACCATCACCTCACAGTCCTGGTCCACCAAGGCCCAGGCAGCTGCCGCCATGAGCTCCGTGGCATCCACCCTGAAGGAGCGCCTGGGGCCGCCACATCTAGGGCACCTGCTGAACACACTGCTGGCAGGTCTGTATGGGAGGACATGGACAGGAAAGGAGGCACTACTGCAGGCTATTGACACAGTCTGTACTTACTGCAGGTCAGTGGATAAAGCAAGTCAACTGAAAACTGTTATTGTCAGAGGATTGAGTAGGTCAACTGTATACTGTAAAAGTTCGTAGAGCAGGTCAGCTGTATACAATGTACTGTCATTGTCAGTGGATAGAGAAGATCAACTGTATACTACCGTTGTGGATAAAGCTGGTCAACTGTATAGGAATATACTGGCCCATTACTGGACCAACTGCACTAATGTGAGGTACAACACATGTTTGTTTATCATTTCAGGGAAGCATTACAGAATGAGTCAGACAAGGAACAACCTACAGTCGCCACGGTAAACACAACTTCTCTGTAAAACAAGTGGTGCCATTACTGTGATACTCTGTGACAGCATTTATTTATTTATTTGGTCATCATTTTCTTGTGTCAGGTTGTTGAGGCAGTGATGAAGGAATGTAAAAAAGAGAACATTTCCTACAAAGTGGAGGCTATGAAGTGTATAGGGAACCTGCTAGAGGGTTACAAAGTGGATCAGTTTAAAGACATGTGGACTCTAATCACACCGGTTCTAGAAGTAAGTCTTTCATTATTGACTATTATTTCACAAGTCTTTTCCAGGTAAATAGGTCCATCTATTGTTACTGTCTGCAATATTTATTTTTTATTCCCTTCACCTATAGTAACTCAAAATGATTAAGGGTAAAATTAATTTGATAATTCAGTCAAAACCAGAAGATGAAGAAGAGCGCAGTAAGAGAGAGTTACAGATAGACTGTTATTTTGAAGTGTTGGGACAAGCCTGGCCCCACAACCCCACTACTCAAGGTAAACTTCAGCCCACGGAACACTGACTTATTGAGAAGTCTCACTGAATTTGTTGTCGTTGTGTTATATTGGTACTGTATAGTGCTGTATGTTTGTGGTTACAGATGAATACTCCTCAAAGTTTTGTTGTTTGTTGTGTGAATCCATTCCTCAACATGTGTGGAAAGTCCAGCTCTGTATATTGAAATCCCTACACAAGTTTATTGAACGGTAAGTCACTTGGAATATGAAATAATAAGAACACCAACAAAAGACGGTCCCAGGTGCAGAACACAAGATTACAATTACCTGTTTACTTCAGAACTTCTGCAGAAAAAAAACTAAACCCATATGTCCCGTCCCACCATTGTATGGATGAAATATAACCTTAGCTTTCCGTAGACTGGCTTATATGATATCAAATACAAACAAATGAATATATTTATTTATTTCATTCGTTTTTTTGATTAAGTTTTTTTAAGTTTTGGCACTATTCCCATTGCAGAATAAAATATTACCAATATTTTTTTTTTCAAATTCTTGCTCAATTTTTATTACCTATTTAGTTTCGAATGAGAAAAACTTATTGGCATATGTAATAAAAAGTGCACATCAGTCCTAAGTTCAAACTTTACCAGTCTGAACATTAGATGCAATAAAATTCCCTTTATGAGCAAGTTTTGAAAAAAAATCAACAATCCCCTGGGTTTGTTATTAAAATGCATAGTCATGTTTTTCATATTTTGATGTGTACAAATTACATTGCATTGAGATGATGTGATCATTTGTGTTAATCAGTTAATAGCTATCACAAATTTTTTTTATAGCTATCACAGATTTGATTCCGAGGAAGCTTTTAAGCAGTCTGGGACAGACAGAGACATTGTGGTCACAATTCTTAAATCCATACTACCTTGCATAGGTAAGCTCTGTATGATTATTGGTTGAATAGTACCCCACGCAATGAAGTTATGAGGGGTATAATGTTTTTGACTGGTCAGTCCGTCCATCCTCTTAAACTGCTGCACAGAATTTTGTGAAACTCTGCTAGTATTAAGGACACAATGTGTAGATGTGCATATTACCAGGATATTCTGATTCCCTTATTTTTCTGGGAATTTGGTCCTTTTGAACTTGGAACTTTGGTCCTGTGTTAAATATAGTAATGAACAGTTTGTAAGCACATTTCTTTCTAACAGCTGCATGGAATTTATGGACACTTTATAGGCATTTAGGACAATGTGCAGATGTGCGAATTTTCAGAAAATTCAGAATTCATTGTTTTTTTTCCTGAGAATTATGGCCCTTTTGAACTTAGAATCATTTTAGTTGTTGAAGACGAAGGAATACATGTAGATGTGCATATTTGGTATATACAAAGAAGTAGATATGCATATTTGCAAGAAGTGTTTTGCAAGCTATGCCCTTAAATGCATACCTTGCCATTCATTGTGTGTATTTGTGTCAAGTAATGGGGGGAGCCTGGGGTATGTGAGCTGGCTCACTTTTTCTTTCGTAATAAGTTGAACTTTATCTTAATAAGGAAATTCTTTTTACAACAGTGTTAGTATTTAATTAATTCTTATGTACATGTATTTATTTTAAGGATGGTAATTCATTGTGTATATAGTAATAAAGTATATGTAGGACATGTATTTTCTTAAAGGTAACTTAATTACCGGTAATAATAAAAGAGTTTATTGCACATCTTTGGTGTATACAAGCATTCATTACATGTATATGTAGTAAACTGAGACAACACTGATGGTTGTTATTATAATGTTATATGATTGGGTCTATTTCAGGCAACAAAAAATACAGTGCAATAAGATCCCAAGCATTGGATATCTTGGAGTTACTTATTAAAAAGACAGAAAATGTGGGTAAGGAAGTGAAGAATTGAACAGAAACTTAATAGGGATAAGCATTAATAACTGTAACATGCAGTGTAGGTTTATTGTAATATATGAACATATAGTTTTTATATAACATGAACATGTACATAGCGATCAGTGAATACAAACGATTTTAACAAGGTTCTTCCAAAGTTGTGACCTTATGTCCTAAAAATAAAAGGGCTATTAGAGGCACCTTCAAACAATATTATGTTAGTATTCTATATCAAGGAAGTGTAGAAATCAAATAGAAAATTTGAATTGTGAAAAGTCATTAAATACGTATAAATTCTATTGAAATTGATATTCAGGGATAAAGAACAAGGACTTGTAGGCACAGATTAAATTTTTGAAAATATATTTAGAAAATATGTAAAATATTTTAGATATACATGTAGTTGTGTGATATATTGTTTTATTTCTTTGATTTTTAAATACCGTATTAATCCTGAGGTCCCTTCTACTTTTAGGTGTCAGTCCCCCCTCTGTTCTCACTGTGGCAGGATTGTTCGAGGCCCTGGAGGAGCTACCCAAAGATCTGACTGATAGAGGGCGCTCCATACTGCAGAAAATCAAAGTACCGGAGCCTATGGAGACCTCGTGATGACTGTGATACTGTAACATTCTCAAATAGATACCAAATAAATTTGTCATTTTAGTTTTTGACTTTCTCATGCTTTTTAAAATACACATGTATATAATTTATAATGGTATTTTTGATATTTCTCTCCTTGAGAGCTGAAATACATGTACATATCATACGTACATGTACGATATTGAAATTTTGATAAAATAAATTTATGGTCCAGTATCTCGCATGAAGATAATAGTGGTAGCAAAATAGGGATGGTCAGCAAATGATACCATATCTGCTCCATACCACTGAGAGTGTAACAACCCCGGTACATTGTAAGATAGGTTTGCTCAATATTTTCACCTAATAGCTTAACTCATGACCAAGGGTTACACTAATCATTACTACCATTATGTAATTTTAGGATTTTTCTGTTTACACAGGGGCTAAGTTGCAAGTTGTGCAATGGGATATAGCATCGTTAACCATGTGTATGTAGTTATGTTTTTCTGTAGAAAAAAAAAAATTATCGGTAGGCCAGATATGTAGAAGACTTTGGAAACTTACACTTGGCACATTTTCATTTTCAATTATTGAATTATTTCCCAAGAAATCTGATACGATAGAGTCTGTACATCTCAAATTTTATGTACGGGTGAACAAACACAAAATGTTCAACGAAATTTATTAAATGAAACAAAAATAATAAAGGCATAACATTCAGGTTAATATTCTGTATTCAAAATTTATTGGATATATTTTTCATTATTCACATTCATATTCTATATTTTTGTTCAAGCAGTTTCAGGAAACAATAAAATTAAAGAACACAACCAAAAATGTTTCTTATTTGATGACATTGTGTAAAACTTATTCAACCACCAGATAAAACTTTGCTTTAAATAATTAAAAAGACCCCTTCTTATAAATAACTCAAGATATAGTTGATAAATGATAAAACACATGATAATGGCACATTAAAATATTAAGCATCAATTTCTGGTCCTGCAACTCCTGGATTTTTTCCCAAATATCCAGGTCAAGTGTTGCATGAAACCTGACATAAGTTTTAACAACAAACTAACGTAACTAAAAAAAAGAGACGTTTGAACAGGGACATTTATATGCCCTTGATTTGAGGTATCAGGAATAACATATCACAGTTCATTTACAATGAGTATTGATAATGAGATCAAAACAGATATGGTTCAGCTGTTGAATGAAATAAGTACCGTCATAAGACATAGTGAATTCTATGGAATGTTCAACATGTCCATTATAAGTAAAGATCTTGTTCATTGTAGCCCCAGCGTTCCTTAGTGAGTTACATGTGCAGCCTTCTTAGTTTGTGAGTTACACTGTATTAGCAATCATCCTTTATTTCCAGTACATGTATTAACATTAATTGATAAAAGGTAAAAAGATCTAATATTATGCACATAACCTCATCAGTCATAAAACCATGGATGATCCTGTTTAACTCGTAGTCATTAAAGACCTCAATAAATTAACATGTGTAGGTTATATGGCAATATACATGTATGCTGATGTCCACATACATCAGAACAAAACTCTTGTTCATCTAAAAGCTATGCTGACCAAATTTGTGCAAAAATTAACCTATAACCACCAAATTATTAGACATCTCAGATCTGGTCAGACTTTATCAAGTTTGCCACACACTCCAATAATGACCACTCTTGTGGTTATAATATTGCACAATCATACACAAAAATGACATTGCACAACCATAAAAAAAAATGAGCATTGCATATTCCTGAAAGAGATTAAAAGTATTCATATTTTAAATAGCATGAGAATTTTACAACATTGATATGTATTCATTCTGTAAACGTTGATAAAAAAAATAAAACAAACAACATGATTCACAGTAACCAGACCTTGAATAAAATACATACCACATTATTAAATATACATATATATTTACAGCTAAAACAACACAATAAAAATATTCAAGCCATCTTCGAATACTAAAAAAAAGCACCAATCTAAATCAAACGCTAAGATAAAGGATTTCAGTCTGAAGATAAACTTCTGTGTCTGAATGCGTCTGACTGAATCAAACACACTGTTATTGTACATTGAGACGTTTCCGTTTTGATACATATTCATCATCATCACTGGCCTTCCTTTTTTCAGCACTGAACACAAGGCGACAACCTCCAGATTTACGCACCTTCCAGTAGTGACGGAGGTCTCCATTCTGCTGAATAGGAGTGACCTTGACCTTACACAGTTTCAGCTTCATGTCACTCTGCTGGACAGCACAATACACATTAGACGAGGAAACCCGAGGTCGTTTCCTATGAGGCTTTACTAACTGGACGTTTGGATTGACCCTCAAACTACTTAGGTTGATCTTTATTTTGATTGGCTGTTGTGTCGTTTCCTGCCCTTGTTCTGACTCGTAAGTTGGACTTGGCTGGTTCTCCTTATTTTCCAAGTTATTCTGGAATAGCATGGCACGTAAGTCATGGTTTGGCTTGCTGGTACATGGAGAGTAGGTCAGCCTTCTGCTGACTGGGACCTTTTTGCTGGCAGCTACAGGTAGCTGTGGAGTTTTGTTAGAAAACAGTCCCAGAACATTGTCCTCATTATTTACATGATTTGTTAGAACACTTGGTACATTTTCTGATGCATTTATTCCAGACAGAACTTTGTTTGTTTCATCAGCCACCATGCTCTTTGCAGAGTTATCATATGAAGAGACATGTCCAGAAATTCTAGTCTCAGTTGGTACAGTCTCCATCTTGGTCACCAGAGCTCCGTCATCCAGGTTATCAGCCACTGACACAGGCTTGGAAACATTCTCCAACATTTTGGCATTGCTTTCTTCGGTTACACAAGGTTGGTTCAGAACAGAATCTTCATTCTGGAGGTTTTTATTTTGTGGATTTGAGCTGCAGTCTACATCTGTTTTAATGCACGCAGATTTAATGTCTGCCATCCACTGATTAGCCAGGTCTGCAAAACTGAGATTTGCCGGCTCACAACTTGGAGAATGAATGGGACTAAAGTAAATGTCAGACAGAGGCCTACTGGACTGTTTCAAGTTTTGCTCTCGTAATGTGTCAATTGGATTTTCTTGCTTTGGAATATCTTTATCTAAGACATCCTCTTCAATAGATTTCTTATCACTGAAAAACAGTTCACTATGATCAGCCTCATTTTTCTTGTAGAAGTCACCTGTGGTTTTTACCAGGCTGTCCCCTACAGCACACTTTTCAGACAAGCATGTGCCATCAGTTTCCACTACAGTTTTTGTCAAGGGTTCCTCTTTTAAGACTGACTTTGATGTCAGATTTGGCGATTTTTCATTCAGAGTGGAGTCACAATGGATTTCTTTATCCAAGTTAAATTTCTTTAAGAATGATTCTAAGCATGGCAGTTTCCCCATAATTTCATCAAGTGCTAAATAATTTGTTGAGTTTCTGATGAATTTCAAATGTTTTTCACTATTCAGATGCTGTCTCAATGTGCATTTGTACCAATAATCACAGGCCTCGCAGTATCCTCCTTTCTTCATTATCGGTAATGCCTGCTTTTCAGTTGCATAGCGATTAACATTTTCTTTTGATTTTCGACACAAAAGGACATTTTTATCAAAAGGAGATGCTAACTCTGGACCATAATTCACACTGGGAAAAGAATCCAAGTGTTTCATCAGAGGTTTATAATTCTTCTCCATGTCTTCACATTTGATCATAGGACAATTTTCTTTCTCCGACCAAGTCAAGGGCTCAATCCCATCCATTGCCCCTGCCTTATTACGTTTCTTCTGCTTTATATTCATGTGCTCTGTCTCCTTCAGAAACTTTGAGACTCTCTGAATATCTACACCCAACACATGGGCATTCTGTACGGGATCATTGGGAAGACTTTTGTGTTTTGCAGCTTTCAGTAGAAGAGCTTTTCCTGTTAACATAAAAAGAGATTTTCTATAATCTACAGAGAACAATAATTTGATATTTTAAATTATACATACATGATAACAATATTTTCTCTTCATCTGTTCATACACTCTTTTGAATTTTTTTTCAGTATCTTACCTCTACTTAGCGGCAACGTTTGCTTCTGAGTAACGCTACTGGTCTCAGGAGTTTCTGATTCCTTCGAAATATTATTTCGATCGGTGAGTACCAAATTCACATCTTTAGACAAGAACTCCTCAATTTTCCCCTGCAATGCCAATATTCTCTGGACGACTTTTGCTCTTTGTTTTGTTGAAGAAATATCTAAATAGTACGTTCTCTGTGATGAAGGTACAAATTGGAGTTTTCTCCGAGCTCCATCGTGCGTAATCAGAGTCATTTTCTTACTTCTGATACTAACGCTATGAGCTTATATTACGCACCATCTGTGTTTATCAAAATCGCCGCTCTTGTGTGACGTCACTTGTCGAATCCAACAGTAAGTCGTGCAAAAATTGGATTTACCACATTACAAAATGATATGACATGTTATTAGAGAGTGATAAACTCTGAATTAAATTATGCAAAATATTAAAGATATACGAAGGATGAAAATTATATTGAATATTCTTTATTTTTTTGTAAATTATCGGGATCGGAGATTTAGAAGTCGATCAGGATACCGAACCCGATGAAAAATAAAAATGTGTTGGCAGTAGCTTGTGCAATAATAAATACCGTGCAGTGCAATAATGGCAATATCAGGGAACATTAGGAATGCTCTTTACAAGTTTATAGGTAATTTTCAAAATCTAAAATAATTTAAATCTTTCATTTTGTCAGACATACATTAAATTAATACAAATCAGACCGATACATGTAAGTTTTCTCAATTTTTTTTAGACATAGGTGTGAATCTGACAGGTAAGTCTCTCCATTCTAAGTGTCTCTCTCTCTCTCTCTCTCTCTCTCTCTCTCTCTCTCTCTCTCTCTCTCTCTCTCTCTCTAATTTTCTAGGTCATCATATCATCACAACTAGTAATCAAGTCCTTAATTATTCACATCTTTTACAGATCCCATGTTTAGGGGTATTTACCATAATTCTGCAAAACACCAAGGTATGACAAAAACTATGATATAATATTAATTTAAACACTAGTTACATTACAAAGCAATGTTTCACTCTTATTTGTGACAATTTAGATATTTGATTTGGCTTAATTTTCTTGATTCTGTTACAGATGACTTCAGCGATGTAATAACAAGAGCTAAAGATAACGGACTAGTGAAAGTAATGTATTAATTTCAACAAAGGAAACAACAAATAGTGTTTTCACTGTCATGCATTATTGACGCAAATTATAGCTTTAAAACTAGAATTTTCGTTAGGTGATATACAATATTATTTGCTGTAGTTCATCCACTGATTTCATTTAACAGATGATCATAACAGGAGGTTGTCTAAGTGACTGCAAAGAGGCTCTCAAGCTTGCTAAATCAGACGGTGAGTAAACAAGTACATGTACCAGTCATCAGTTCAATGGAGAGGAAGCTATAGAGCTGATCAAAGAACTTGACATGTCTAAGGATTACCCCAGTTCCACGAACTTTAAATTGATTATGTCCTATTATTTTATCTTTAAAGTTACATCTTTGTTGAAGAAAGAAATTATTCATGTATATTTTACGGGTTGCCACAGGGAATAAGTACATTATTCCCTTTGTATACACAAATACATGCATAATAAACATTATGTAGTTCATTTAAAAAGAGAGGTTGTCCGTAGTCATTGAACTTGTAAAGTTATCATTGACTCTATGTTGATATTTGACGTATGAGGATAATAATAGTCCAGTGTTTACTTAATGCTTTCTTATTGTAGACAGCTTCTACTGTACAGTTGGCTGTCATCCCACTCGGTGCACAGAGTTCACAAAGGACGACCCAGAAAAATATCAACAGGAACTTCTGGAGCTAGCTCTGGGTAACAAAGACAAAGTGGTAGCCTTAGGAGAGTGTGGATTGGGTAAGAGACCAAACCTTTCAATGTCCTTTGAAATATCAAATATGGTTTGGGCTTGATATAGATAATGACAGCCATATAAGATCAAAGTTTAAGTAAGAAACCACAAAAAAAAACAGTACCGTATTAACATACATAATTTAGCCTGAATGCTGTGTTCATCTGACAATGTTTGCTTGCATTTCAAAGAAAAGAGAAGTGAACCAGCATATAATTTAAGTATGCTTAAGGAAGATCATCTTTTCATTTCATGTAGTCATATATAACAGATTGCTCTTACTCTTAAATGCTATGATTTCTAATCTAAAATGTAAATATTTTCTGTGGGTTAAAATTTGACAGAAGTTATTTATCCCTGTGACCTGGTCATTTTCTTTCAAGCAAAGAAGCAATAAAATAATAGCTGAATAACAGTTGGCACTTTGTACTGTAATTAACATGGATAACATTACATTACAAGTACATGTATCTATCACTTCAGACTATGATCGTCTCCACTTCTGCCCCAAAGATGTCCAGCTCAAGTAAGAGATTGTTTGGGAAAAAAAAAATTTTATACTAGCAAAATAAAACCATTATAGAAAAGTACAGGTTGCTTTAAGTAGGTTAGCTAAAAGTTATACTTTTATGTTGCATCTTTAGAGACTTCTATATTCCTTGGTAGATACTTTGAGAAACAGTTGGAACTAGTAGAAGCCACCAAGCTACCCATGTTTCTCCACAGTCGCAATTGTCACTCAGATTTCATAGAAATCATCAAACGCAACAGGGATAAAATACCAGGGGGTGTGGTAAGTTATGAGAGAGAGAGAGAGAGAGAGAGAGAGAGAGCAGTCAGCATCACTATGAAATTGTACATTGAATGATTTCAGGTCCATTCCTTCACTGGCACAGTGGAAGAAGCTAAGGAGATCTTGGAGCAGGATCTGTATATAGGAATAAATGGATGGTCAGTCCCCACATATATATACACTATACCGGTATTGTCAAAAGAAATTTACATGTATTAGTGAAGGATTTATAATTTGTCTTGTTCAGATCAGTGCAGAATTTTTAGCTCACCTGAACCGAAGGTTCAAGTGAGCTTTTCTGATCACCCGTTGTCTGTCGTCCGTCCGTCCGTCCGTCTGTCCGTCCGTCTGTAAACTTTTCACATTTTCAACTTCTTCTCAAAAACCACTGGGCCAAATTTAACCAAATTTGGTACAAAGCATCCTTATGGAAAGGGGATTATAAATTGTTAAAATAAAGGGCACAGCCCTTTTCAAAAGGGAGATAATTGCGAAACAGTGAGTATAGGGTGCATGTCTTTAAAAATCTTCTTCTCAAGAACCACTGCACCAGAAATGCCAATATTTACACAAAAGCTTGTATATATAGTGAAGATTCTAAATTGTAAAAATCGTGACCCTCGGACCAAAACTGGGGCCCCAGGCGGGGTTCAAAGTTTAACATAGAAATACATAGGAAAATGTTTAAAAAATCTTCTTCTCAAGAACCACTGCACCAGAAATGCCAATATTTACACAAAAGCTTGTATATAAAGTGAAGATTCTAAATTGTAAAAATCGTGACCCTCGGACCAAAACTGGGGCCCCAGGCGGGATTCAAAGTTTAACATATATAGAAATACATAGGAAAATGTTTAAAAAATCTTCTTCTCAAGAACCACTGCACCAGAAATGCCAATATTTACACAAAAGCTTGTATACATAGTGAAGATTCTAAATTGTAAAAATCGTGACCCTCGGACCAAAACTGGGGCCCTAGGCGGGGTTCAAAGTTTAACATAGAAATACATAGGAAAATGTTTTAAAATTCTTCTTGTCAAGAACCACTGCACCAGGAATGCCAATATTTACACAAAAGCTTGTATACATAGTGAAGATTCTAAATTGTAAAAATCGTGACCCTCGGACCAAAACTGGGGCCCCAGGCGGGGTTCAAAGTTTAACATAGAAATACATAGGAAAATGTTTAAAAAATCTTCTTCTCAAGAACCACTGCACCAGAAATGCCAATATTTACACAAAAGCTTGTATATAAAGTGAAGATTCTAAATTGTAAAAATCGTGACCCTCGGACCAAAACTGGGGCCCCAGGCGGGGTTCAAAGTTTAACATAGAAATACATAGGAAAATGTTTATAAAATCTTCTTCTCAAGAACCACTGCACCAGAAATGCCAATATTTACACAAAAGCTTGTATACATAGTG
The DNA here is from genome assembly GCF_025612915.1 of Magallana angulata. Classification (NCBI taxonomy): domain Eukaryota; kingdom Metazoa; phylum Mollusca; class Bivalvia; order Ostreida; family Ostreidae; genus Magallana; species Magallana angulata. The sequence continues at coordinate 52,383,624 of NC_069120.1, forward strand.
AAGATTCTAAATTGTAAAAATCATGACCCTCGGACCAAAACTGGGGCCCCAGGCGGGGTTCAAAGTTTAACATAGAAATATATAGGAAAATGTTTAAAAAATCTTCTTCTCAAGAACCACTGCACCAGAAATGCCAATATTTACACAAAAGCTTGTATATATAGTGAAGATTCTAAATTGTAAAAATCGTGACCCTCGGACCAAAACTGGGGCCCCAGGCGGGGTTCAAAGTTTAACATAGAAATACATAGGAAAATGTTTAAAAAATCTTCTTCTCAAGAACCACTGCACCAGGAATGCCAATATTTACACAAAAGCTTGTATACATAGTGAAGATTCTAAATTGTAAAAATCGTGACCCTCGGACCAAAACTGGGGCCCCAGGCGGGGTTCAAAGTTTAACATAGAAATACATAGGAAAATGTTTAAAAAATCTTCTTCTCAAGAACCACTGCACCAGAAATGCCAATATTTACACAAAAGCTTGTATACATAGTGAAGATTCTAAATTGTAAAAATCGTGACCCTCGGACCAAAACTTGGGCCCCAGGCGGGGTTCAAAGTTTAACATAGAAATACATAGGAAAATGTTTAAAAAATCTTCTTCTCAAGAACCACTGCACCAGAAATGCCAATATTTACACAAAAGCTTGTATACATAGTGAAGATTCTAAATTGTAAAAATCGTGACCCTCGGACCAAAACTGGGGCCCCAGGCGGGGTTCAAAGTTTAACATAGAAATACATAGGAAAATGTTTAAAAAATCTTCTTCTCAAGAACCACTGCACCAGAAATGCCAATATTTACACAAAAGCTTGTATACATAGTGAAGATTCTAAATTGTAAAAATCGTGACCCTCGGACCAAAACTGGGGCCCCAGGCGGGGTTCAAAGTTTAACATAGAAATATATAGGAAAATGTTTAAAAAATCTTCTTCTCAAGAACCACTGCACCAGAAATGCCAATATTTACACAAAAGCTTGTATATATAGTGAAGATTCTAAATTGTAAAAATCGTGACCCTCGGACCAAAACTGGGGCCCCAGGCGGGGTTCAAAGTTTAACATAGAAATACATAGGAAAATGTTTAAAAAATCTTCTTCTCAAGAACCACTGCACCAGGAATGCCAATATTTACACAAAAGCTTGTATACATAGTGAAGATTCTAAATTGTAAAAATCGTGACCCTCGGACCAAAACTGGGGCCCCAGGCGGGGTTCAAAGTTTAACATAGAAATACATAGGAAAATGTTTAAAAAATCTTCTTCTCAAGAACCACTGCACCAGAAATGCCAATATTTACACAAAAGCTTGTATACATAGTGAAGATTCTAAATTGTAAAAATCGTGACCCTCGGACCAAAACTGGGGCCCCAGGCGGGGTTCAAAGTTTAACATAGAAATACAAGGGAAAATGTTTAAAAAATCTTCTTCTCAAGAACCACTGCACCAGAAATGCCAATATTTACACAAAAGCTTGTATACATAGTGAAGATTCTAAATTGTAAAAATCGTGACCCTCGGACCAAAACTGGGGCCCCAGGCGGGGTTCAAAGTTTAACATAGAAATACATAGGAAAATGTTTTAAAATTCTTCTTGTCAAGAACCACTGCACCAGGAATGCCAATATTTACACAAAAGCTTGTATACATAGTGAAGATTCTAAATTGTAAAAATCGTGACCTTCGGACCAAAACTGGGGCCCCAGGCGGGGTTCAAAGTTTAACATAGAAATACATAGGAAAATGTTTAAAAAATCTTCTTCTCAAGAACCACTGCACCAGAAATGCCAATATTTACACAAAAGCTTGTATGTATAATGAAGATTCTAAATTGTAAAAATCGTGACCCTCGGACCAAAACTGGGGCCCCAGGCGGGGTTCAAAGTTTAACATAGAAATACATAGGAAAATGTTTAAAAAATCTTCTTCTCAAGAACCACTGCACCAGAAATGCCAATATTTACACAAAAGCTTGTATACATAGTGAAGATTCTAAATTGTAAAAATCATGACCCTCGGACCAAAACTGGGGCCCCAGGCGGGGTTCAAAGTTTAACATAGAAATATATAGGAAAATGTTTAAAAAATCTTCTTCTCAAGAACCACTGCACCAGAAATGCCAATATTTACACAAAAGCTTGTATATATAGTGAAGATTCTAAATTGTAAAAATCGTGACCCTCGGACCAAAACTGGGGCCCCAGGCGGGGTTCAAAGTTTAACATAGAAATACATAGGAAAATGTTTAAAAAATCTTCTTCTCAAGAACCACTGCACCAGGAATGCCAATATTTACACAAAAGCTTGTATACATAGTGAAGATTCTAAATTGTAAAAATCGTGACCCTCGGACCAAAACTGGGGCCCCAGGCGGGGTTCAAAGTTTAACATAGAAATACATAGGAAAATGTTTAAAAAATCTTCTTCTCAAGAACCACTGCACCAGAAATGCCAATATTTACACAAAAGCTTGTATATATAGTGAAGATTCTAAATTGTAAAAATCGTGACCCTCGGACCAAAACTGGGGCCCCAGGCGGGGTTCAAAGTTTAACATAGAAATACATAGGAAAATGTTTAAAAAATCTTCTTCTCAAGAACCACTGCACCAGAAATGCCAATATTTACACAAAAGCTTGTATACATAGTGAAGATTCTAAATTGTAAAAATCGTGACCCTCGGACCAAAACTGGGGCCCCAGGCGGGGTTCAAAGTTTAACATAGAAATACATAGGAAAATGTTTTAAAATTCTTCTTCTCAAGAACCACTGCACCAGGAATGCCAATATTTACACAAAAGCTTGTATACATAGTGAAGATTCTAAATTGTAAAAATCGTGACCCTCGGACCAAAACTGGGGCTCCAGGCGGGGTTCAAAGTTTAACATAGAAATACATAGGAAAATGTTTAAAAAATCTTCTTCTCAAGAACCACTGCACCAGAAATGCCAATATTTACACAAAAGCTTGTATACATAGTGAAGATTCTAAATTGTAAAAATCGTGACCCTCGGACCAAAACTGGGGCCCCAGGCGGGGTTCAAAGTTTAACATAGAAATACATAGGAAAATGTTTTAAAAATCTTCTTCTCAAGAACCACTGCACCAGGAATGCCAATATTTACACAAAAGCTTGTATACATAGTGAAGATTCTAAATTGTAAAAATCGTGACCCTCGGACCAAAACTGGGGCCCCAGGCGGGGTTCAAAGTTTAACATAGAAATACATAGGAAAATGTTTTAAAAATCTTCTTCTCAAGAACCACTGCACCAGGAATGCCAATATTTACTCAAAAGCTTGTATACATAGTGAAGATTCTAAATTGTAAAAATCGTGACCCTCGGACCAAAACTGGGGCCCCAGGCGGGGTTCAAAGTTTAACATAGAAATACATAGGAAAATGTTTAAAAAATCTTCTTCTCAAGAACCACTGCACCAGAAATGCCAATATTTACACAAAAGCTTGTATACATAGTGAAGATTCTAAATTGTAAAAATCGTGACCCTCGGACCAAAACTGGGGCCCCAGGCGGGGTTCAAAGTTTAACATAGAAATACATAGGAAAATGTTTAAAAAATCTTCTTCTCAAGAACCACTGCACCAGAAATGCCAATATTTACACAAAAGCTTGTATATATAGTGAAGATTCTAAATTGTAAAAATCGTGACCCTCGGACCAAAACTGGGGCCCCAGGCGGGGTTCAAAGTTTAACATAGAAATACATAGGAAAATGTTTAAAAAATCTTCTTCTCAAGAACCACTGCACCAGAAATGCCAATATTTACACAAAAGCTTGTATACATAGTGAAGATTCTAAATTGTAAAAATCGTGACCCTCGGACCAAAACTGGGGCCCCAGGCGGGGTTCAAAGTTTAACATAGAAATACATAGGAAAATGTTTTAAAATTCTTCTTCTCAAGAACCACTGCACCAGGAATGCCAATATTTACACAAAAGCTTGTATACATAGTGAAGATTCTAAATTGTAAAAATCGTGACCCTCGGACCAAAACTGGGGCTCCAGGCGGGGTTCAAAGTTTAACATAGAAATACATAGGAAAATGTTTAAAAAATCTTCTTCTCAAGAACCACTGCACCAGAAATGCCAATATTTACACAAAAGCTTGTATACATAGTGAAGATTCTAAATTGTAAAAATCGTGACCCTCGGACCAAAACTGGGGCCCCAGGCGGGGTTCAAAGTTTAACATAGAAATACATAGGAAAATGTTTTAAAAATCTTCTTCTCAAGAACCACTGCACCAGGAATGCCAATATTTACACAAAAGCTTGTATATATAGTGAAGATTCTAAATTGTAAAAATCGTGACCCTCGGACCAAAACTGGGGCCCCAGGCGGGGTTCAAAGTTTAACATAGAAATACATAGGAAAATGTTTAAAAAATCTTCTTCTCAAGAACCACTGCACCAGAAATGCCAATATTTACACAAAAGCTTGTATACATAGTGAAGATTCTAAATTGTAAAAATCGTGACCCTCGGACCAAAACTGGGGCCCCAGGCGGGGATCAAAATTTAACATAGAACTACATATGAAAAATGTTTAAAAATTTTCTTCTCAACAACCACTTCACCAAAAATGCCAATACATACACAAAAGGTTGTATATATAGTGAAGATTGAAAAAATCGTGACCCCCGAACAAAAGTGGGGCCCCAGGAGGGGTTTAGATTTTAGCATATTTAGGAAAATGTTTTAAAATCTTCTCAAGAACCATCGTGCAACTGTTTGGGATATTACTATGCATACATGTACATCCTTAAATAATGTAGATTCAAAAAATTGTAACTCCCGGACAATTGATGGGCACCAAGAGGGGTTCAAAATTTAAACATTTTAAAAAACAAAGGAAAAGTTTAAAAATTTTCTTCTCAAGAACTACAATGTTTTAGTTAGTGGAATATCTATGCATGCATCCTTCGCTTAGGTAGATTCATAATTAGTAAAATCGTGACCCCCGGACCAATAATGGGGCCCCAAGATGGGGTCAAAGTTTATTATAGAAATATAAAGGTAACAGGTTAAAAAATCTTCTTCTCGAGAACTACAATGCTTCAATTTGTGAGATTACTATCATGCATACAACCTTGGATAATGAAGGTTCGACAGTTTTAAATTAGTGACCCCTGGACTAATACTAGGGACCCAAGATGGGTTTAAAGTTAAATGTAGAAGTACCGGTATATATGGAAAATGTTTAAAAATCTTCTTTTCGAGAACTACAATGCATCAATTTGTCAGATAACTACGTAAGCACCCTCAGATAGTGTAGATTCGAAATTATAAAAGCCGTGACCTCAATCTAATACTGGGGCCCCAAGAGGTGTTCAAAGTTTAGCGTAGAAATATAGAGGGAAAATGTTGAAAAATCTTTTTCTAGGGAACTATAATGCTTCAGCTTGTGAGATAACTATGCAAGCATCCTTAAATAATGTAGATTCCAAATAATTAAAACTTTAGCACTGGACTAATACTGTGGCCCCAAAAGGGGTTCAAAGTTCAACATAGAAAGATATATTGAAAATGTTTTTAAAAAGTTCTTCTCGAGAACTATAATGCTACAGTTTGTGAGATTACTATGCAAGGATCCTCAAATTGTGTAAACTCTAATGTAGTGGAACCAAGAGTTATCTTTCTTAATGTTCTGTACAGTCTGAGAGTTATTCCTCTTGAAGTGGAACTCTTCTACGTTCAGTTTTTCAGGTTGTGTACGTGCGGTCCCACCGCAGTGCTACACATTTTCATTCCTATGTTACTATTTATGTTGTTCAAGCCAACCATAAACCTCGGACCTCAATCTAATACTGGGGCCCCAAGAGGTGTTCAAAGTTTAGCGTAGAAATATAGAGGGAAAATGTTGAAAAATCTTTTTCTAGGGAACTATAATGCTTCAGCTTGTGAGATAACTATGCAAGCATCCTTAAATAATGTAGATTCCAAATAATTAAAACTTTAGCACTGGACTAATACTGTGGCCCCAAAAGGGGTTCAAAGTTCAACATAGAAAGATATATTGAAAATGTTTTTAAAAAGTTCTTCTCGAGAACTATAATGCTACAGTTTGTGAGATTACTATGCAAGGATCCTCAAATTGTGTAAACTCTAATGTAGTGGAACCAAGAGTTATCTTTCTTAATGTTCTGTACAGTCTGAGAGTTATTCCTCTTGAAGTGGAACTCTTCTACGTTCAGTTTTTCAGGTTGTGTACGTGCGGTCCCACCGCAGTGCTACACATTTTCATTCCTATGTTACTATTTATGTTGTTCAAGCCAACCATAAACCTCGGACCATTACTGGGTCCCCAGAAAGGGGTTCAATGTTTAAAATAGAAAAAGCATATGCTACGAAATGTAATGTTACAAGGAACTGCTGTTCAGGTGAGCGATGTGGCCCATGGGCCTCTTGTTAAGAGTTATTTCCCTTTGATATACTATACCAGTATGTTAATCTCATTATAAACCTATTGTAATGACTGCAGGGTTAGGGTTGTATGTTTTATTGTGATATACTTAACATGAAGATATAAATTTGATAGACCTGTTTCTCTTTTAGTTCTCTGAAAACACAAGAAAATATTGATGTAATGTGCTCAATACCGGCGGAGAGGTTAATGATAGAAACAGGTACGGTTTATTAAATTGGTGAAAATTGTGCTGTATGCATTGATGATTGTATTCCACTGGTTTTTAAGTTGTTGCATAATTTACAACAGTTGCCAAAAATTGAGGGGTGTGTTATTAATTCAGTACAATAAACAAAGAGAGTACTCTGATAAAATGATGAGCTGTAAACTTTCCTTGTGCAGTATTTTGCAACACATTTAAAAAACATTTCCTGCTGCGAAGGGATGCTCTTCATGGTTGTTTTTAACTAGTGTTGTCAATGAGTACTTGGTTAAGGTGGTATGGGACACCTCCATGTTGTGATGTATTGTATATCGAAATAAACAATAAAATGAAGTGTAATTATATAAGTAGTGTCTTTCCCATTATTGTCACGTAACAGTGTAGCGCAGTGGGTTAGAGGGTTTACTACGAAACTGTGAGTCATGAGTTCGAATCCCACTCAGGGGTTTTACAAATTTTACCTCTCCAGATATTTTTAAAACTATTTTTTTGTTAAATTTTGGAAAATTTGAAAATTCTAAACTGGCGAAAGCATTTAAATTATAATGTACTTTAATCCACAATAATGTCGAAAGATGTCCCATACCACCTTAAACGGTTAACCGCCTAACAATGCGAATATTAGATAGGAAAACTGGTATTTGGTTACTCAGATGAAAATAATTTTTGAAAATATTTATAAATGGCATTAAATGCATAAAAACACATTTTCCCCTTATTTTTATTGGACTTGTCTTGTGGTTCACAAATTGGATCGATTTGTTTTGAAATAGCCTTTTATATATGTATATATAACTAATAGTTTTGATTATCAGGGGGTATAAAAGTACATGAATTAAAAAACTGAATTAAAATAACCTCATTTAGACCTTTACCAGTGAAAGAAGCATATTCAGCAAGATGCTGATATTTGGTGTGTTACTAGATAATATTTGGAACTAAAATAGTTCAAGTTTCATATACGGTAAATCAATATGGAGAAATCCATTTCCTTGGAATTTGAAAATTCAAAGTATTTTGAACATTGTAAGTAACATTAATATACATGTATATGCTACCATCGATTAATGGTGAGTGTTTTTTTACTGATGACTTCCGGGGAATATAATTACTCCACACTTGTGGGGGGTGTTTTCTTGTCACATTGACTCATGGTTTTTTCAAGGACCCTCTCAACATGAAATGCAAAAGATTTCCAAGTGCCCTACATGTACATACTTTGGTGCAGTTAGGATGATATCTTCTTTGGTGCAAAATAGATAAAAAAAAATTGCAATAACAGTCCATATCATAATTTTTCATCCAGGCTCAGCAGATGAAGTATTGGTATATTTAATTCACTTATTAATATTTCCCTTTTATTGATTAGTAAGCAAATAGTGATTTTGTTTATCGTTGCCTTGTTGTTATTCAATTTATTTCCTGCAGAAAAATGACATGTCATGTACTATATATATATTGAGGATGAATCGGATGAACTAATTGTTTAAACCACTTTATTGTACTTAGCTCTACTGGTACTGTACCAGTTATCGACTAAAATTTAACGTTTTCTTTTTGTATTTCCTTATTTCTTGATATTTTTGGATAAGACTTGACATACTTTAAATAGTGAACTCCTACTTTATCAGTCTGTTAGTTTTTATATCATTATTTAGAACCCAAAACATCTTGTTTTGTGCTTTTTAGCACGCCACGCATATTTGTCGAGTTTTTACGATTTACTGTACCAGTTATCAGCTTCGTGATAATATAACATACTAAAATCCCTGTACATGTTGATTTTATACTCTGCTTAATGTAATTTGAATTATGCCCCTTGTGGGGTCAGACTAAAGTAGTTGGGGTTATGATACATTATAAACAAAACTCATAAAATTGTTCATTTATTATCATACGGTAATACACCAAATTGTAGACTATTAAATACATAATTATGCAATCAGGCGTTCAACTGCGCTACGAATCTCTCGGAAATTATTGATATCCATGTTATATGTATTGATATTATATGTCAAATCAAAGAAGGGATATAATAATGTATCACTAAGAGGTAATATTCTATTTTTAACTTATTACGTCACTTCCTCCACTGCTGAAAGTGCAGAGATGTAAAATCAGTGGTAAACAATGATCGTTCAAGCTCATGTATAAAACATATTCAAGAAATTTTTTTAGCAAACTTACTTTTCTTTATTCGAAAAAGACGACTAAATTAAAAAATCTTTGATTGTTGTGTGCTATAAACCCGAACTCTCAGTTTAGCCGATAACTGGTCTTAGCCAAAAACTTGTAGAGTACCAGTATAGGGCTGATTGCTGAAATATTGGTCAGAAAAAAATAATAAACATATAATTGACCTAGTTAAGCACAAAATCCATGGTCTTTACTCTTGCTGAACCTAACTCTATTATTTTCAGATTAGTTGTGTTCTGAAGTACCTGCTAATGGCCACTTTAAAAAAAATAATAAAAAATCCCAATTTTAACTCAAGTGCTTACTGACAAGTGTATGTATTCGATAGGCTACAGAGGATATCTATCACCAGATATATTTTTATGCCTTCCTGTTAGCAAAAGTATTGAATAGGAAGGGAAACGAAGAGAAATCTTTTTAGCTCATCCATTCAGAAGGCTATATACATAAAAATAATACAGACCTGATCTAATTTTTAAAAACTTATTTTTCATATAACACATAAATGAAGGTTCTAGTTTGTGAATATTTTTAAGAAAATTAAATTGAAGAAATTTCAAAATTACTTGTACAGTAACCCCTATGGATAAAAAGGCCATGATTAGGGTACATGTACATTTAATTTTACACCAAAAAAAAATCCTTTTACGAGATGATAATATTAGAGAGGTTGAGATTTCAAACATGTTCTGGTATGTGTATGTGAAATAGTGTAATCACCTAAATTTTTCGCATATTACGTCATCAGGTTCTCTAAACTTGTAGAGTGTTGTCTACACATAAGTACAAACTTGTAGCTTATACAACTAAAATAATCTAATTGATAAGTGAATATTTTCTTATGATACATTAAATAGATATTTGAATGTCATTTGCATGAAGATTGATAGAAAATTTACCATTAATACTTGAAGTTAATTAAGTAATTCATGTCACAAATTGGCATCGAGAGGCCTAAAAAATCATCTATTGTTTATATCCTACAAGTAATGAAATCAACTGATAGATTACAAAAACATGTACGTGTACATGTACATGTAGTTATAACTCACGTCTATGTACCCATTACGTTTTAAATCTCAACCTCTCCATTAAGTTCCTAAATTACTGGTGATTTAGAGCAAGCTAGTGTGTTTCAAGGGTTTTTGTTTTAAATACATGTACCAATAATAACCTGCAGGGAATATTAACTAACTTTATATAAGGAAAAAATAAATCTTCTGATTCAGAAAACGTGGAGGATTAAATATGTGAAGTTATTCAATATTATCAAAGTTTCAAGTGTTTGAACAATGTCACCTTGTTTCAGTATTGTTTTGTGTCACATCTGATAAAATAAAGCCAGTAAGCCACTTGGATCAAAGTTTAATGCTGTTGGTCAGGTGAGCAGTGTGGCCCATTGGCCTCTTATTTTGAATAATGTAATGGAAATCATTTCATAAATTTTCTTTTCACTTCTTTTGAATCAATAGATGCACCATGGTGTGAAATTCGCCCAACCCATGCAGGATTTAAACATATCAAAACACAGTTTCCAACCAAAAAGAAGGAAAAATGGGAGAAAGGTTTCTGTGTCAAGAGCAGAAATGAGCCAGCATTCATCATGTAAGTGGCAATGCTTGATTTCTGAGGTTTGCGTGTGACCAATGTCTTGGGGAAAGACTTCTCTTCAAGAGGAGGGTGCCTTCAGTTATAATCATGCCTGTACAAACCAAACATGGCATTAGTGAATGTTGCAGGTTTTAACAAGCCCTTTGTTCCAGGATCAAAAGCAGAATGGCCCCGAAATCTTAGCATCAAATTGAATCCTTACTTTTCAAATCACATTTTTAAAATGATCGAAAGCATTTGGACATCAAAAAACATATTCATAGCTTTCATCCACTTTGTTTATAAATGTATTTCACTCAAATATTTCCAGTTAAGAAGAGAATTAAATGTACAAAGTCAGAACACATAACTGGTATTTTATCAAGAAGATTGGTTCTAATTGGGTAAATCCTACTCTTTGGCAACTTAAGGAAGGTTTCTGCTCTTGATACAATTGTATGAAGTGGTGGGAAGTCGTACTTGATAAGACCGTTACTACATAATGCTGTACACAGAACATGCTTTGTATCACTGACGATGCGTGTATTTCTTTGTAGCCAAGTCCTCGAGGTGATGAGTGGAGCTCGACAGACAGAAATCGAGGAACTGGCTGATCAGCTCTATAACAACACTTGCCAGTTATTTTTTCCTCAATAAAAGCCTTGTTATAAGGAAATGAAATCCTTTGTTTTTGTACTGAAATTTGCATACAGGAAATATATATATATACAGCTATACATGCACATGTAGATATTTATCTGAAATAATTAACCTCATAATAGTGCATTGCAAATTCCCTATAAATGAAATAGCTATTTATGAACACCAATCCTCCAATCTACGGTACAGTACTTGTATTATGTACTGGTACAAGAAAAATGTAGTTCCACAAAAACACTTGTACGGTACATATGCATGTCCACAAAAACACATGTACACATACATGTCCAAGAGCACTTACTAACTGATGTTGGTTTTTGTCTTTCAGAGTTTTAATTTCCTCTGTGAATCATGAATTCATAAGAGAAACAGCAGATAGGTTATCAATTATAAGTTTATTAAAATGATGTAGCAATATGTATAAAAATTTTCTGTACAAAATAATTTGTATATGATTCACAACACAAGCATTTACCATCATCATTTCAGTATGTCAGTAAACAAAGGAAACAGGAGATCCAGTTCCAAGAGCAGGTTTACAAACCAAAATCTCAAACTCTGAAATCATACCAACGTTTATACTGAAACAGACTCAAAAAGCAATTTTCTGTTAATTTAAATTTGAGCTTGATTGTCAACTTTTTTGCGCTATTTGTTTCCATCTGGAAATTTCTGATTTTGCCATTTTCTTGTTTATAATAGTTATTCCACAAATGATAATGTATTCTTTGAAAACCAAGTTCAAGAAAGTTTTTATGCAAAAGCAAAACCTAATAGGTAAATGGTTTACATGCGAACATAATCTATAGTACAAAAATTTAGCGAAAAAAACATTTTAAAACTGGATCTATCAATAAATCTACATGAAATTTGTAGTACAAACAAATTAATATTTCCACTGAATATGTCAAGGAATGTTTGTAAAATACATGGAAATGGTAAAAAAAAGAATCTCAGTCTCTCGTACTCAGTGATTTGTTAAAACTGGCAATAAGGCACGAATCTGATACAAAGGAAGGGACAATGGCATGCAGAGGGGCCCTATGGGTAATTGATGACTGTACAAGACGGGGACAGCCTCAGACTGTCCCCAGGATATTATATACATCTCCAATCGCTGGACACTCGTAAAATTAGTATCCCACCTCTTATATTTGATCATATATGTATAAACACAACACATTAAAAAAATAAACTCATCTTCTTGATCCAAAGCAAAATTGTATACCAAGGAATCAGACAACTCACGAATGTCTGTATGAATTTGATGTGGTACCAATTATGCACATTTAAATACATTTACATGTATTTCACACAGAATTTCCATTTTTATATTCCTTCTTCCCAACCTCAACCCCCCCCCCCCCCCCCCCAAATTTGAATTCTACTGAATAAAAGTTTTGTATATACAAAACCCAGGAATGTATTAGTAGGCTAACTTAAGTGATCAAAACTAAAACCATGACAAAATTAATTTAACACCCCCCCCTTTAAAAAAATCCCTAAAAAACTGGAATGTTTCTGCATCCTCTACCCTAGCTGAATAAGTGGAAATGTAAAAGGAATGTTGTTCACTTCTCAACCCATAGGCTCTCCTGAATACTGTCCTTCAGAGCTCACAAAGTAGTTGTCAAAGAAGTCGCGTAGATATTCAAATGTTGGTCTGGAGTCTGCATTTCTCTTCCAACACTGCAGCATGATGTCATAGTATGGATCAGGGCACGGGATAATTCCGCCGGTAGGTTTCGGCATTCTGTAGCCTTTCTCTACCTTACTGAGCACTTCATGTCCATTCATTCCTTAAAAGAACAGTTCTCTGATTAGAAATATCTGGAATTTTCTTGGCTTTTTTCCTATCAATAAAGAATAAATTTCGGCAAGATATGTCATTTCTAACTATGATTTTGTTTTACCTGGATATGGGACTCTTCCAAATGTAATCAGTTCATACAACAGTACACCAAAGGACCAGACGTCAGACTTGATGCTGAATTTACGGTCAAATGCAGCCTCTGGAGAAGTCCATTTGATGGGAAATTTCGTGTCTAAAAAAGAAAATATACACTCTTATCAAAAAAGTTAAAGGCATTCAGACTAAAATTTATCTCAAAACCCTTTGATTATTTTAAAACAACTATTCTGAAATAGCAATTTTACCACATAATGCACTGAACATGAAAAGAATTCTTACGTTCATGGGCCTCATATATGTCCTCTTGGATCAGTCGAGCCAGTCCAAAGTCGGCCACCTTCACATCATTGTTTTCTCCCACCAGGATGTTAGCAGCCCTCAAGTCTCTGTGCACAAAGTTTTCATTCTCTAGATAGGCCATTCCATCGGCAATCTGTAAGAATATTAATAGACTATAAATATATTTAGATGTTTTGGACCTGTAAATTCTAAATACATATTGCTTTCACTCCATTTCAAATGTTCACATTTGATGCAATTTTTTGGGGGGTGGGGGGGGGGGGGGGTGTAATTTTTTAAAAAACCCAAAACCAAAAGATTGTACCTTTATAACCATTTTGATTTCAGTGGATTAAAATACATTCAATATCATAAATGTTCATGTTTACTGATATGTGTTTTATTAGCATCAAATCAATAGGTCTATATTTATAAAGCACAGTTTAAACTATTCCAATAAATGTACTTGCCTGTGAAGCCATGTCTACTAGTACGACAAACTTGAGAGTTCTGCCTTCGTCTTTCCGTAAGTAGTCCAGCAGAGCTCCGTGAATCATAAGCTCCGTGATGATCAGGATGGGCTCGCTCGTCGTACACACTGCCAACAGTTGTACCAGCTTACGATGCCGTAGTTTGTGCATGAGCTTAGCTTCTCCTAAGAAGTCCTCGGCTGTCATAGCACCGGGCTTTAATGTTTTGACAGCCACATCCACCGTGTTTCTCCATTTACCTAAATTGATAAGCTTAGATGAATCTCTGTATCACCAACAATCTACATATAGTTCAGTACTGTACAGAGACACAAGGAATGTGGTTACTAACCAGCATGTACATCTCCAAAGCATCCACTTCCAAGCTTCTTCATTAGTTTGACAGACTCGCGAGCCACCTCAAGCTCACGGAACTGTACAGTGGGCCGAACCTTGGGGCAAGGCTCTGTTAACTGACAGCATAATCCGTCCCCTACATCTGTGGTGATAAAATGAGAGGGTAGGATTAATTCAATAAGACCTACTTAGCAGGGTCTTCATCATAGAGTGTTATTTCTGCCCCTTGTTTAATATTTTCGCCATTCTTCACTTGCAAACACTTTCACCCGTCTTTAATTTGCCCAGACAAAATTGTGTTTAATGAGAGATAATTTGAGACACTGGAATTCGCCCAGTCTTAAATTCACCCGCTGACAACGAGGGGGCGAAGGGGGCAAAAATAAAATGGGTTCGAATATTTCCCTGTATATAGTATCACAATAAAGACAATGATCCTATGTTGACAAAATATGAAGTCTTTATCTTGTAAAATTCAAAAATTTATTGGAACTAATTAATTTAGCATTAACCCCAATACACCTTTTTTCTTCAGTATATGTACTACAAATATTTAGCTTTTTCTTACTCTGATAGTGGTCGATCAGTTTGATCATGCTGGGGAATGTTCTGCGGGGACTGATATAAAACCCTCCATTATCCATCTTCCTTATCCTGTAGTGTTTTACACATGCGTCATTCGTCTTAGGATCATGATCACGTATAGACAGTACATAGGAAGCTTTGTCTGAAAAAGAGTATCGACAAATTTTTGAAATGTATACACACATGTACATGTAGGTAGACAGTGCTAACATCTTTTCGATAAGGCTTCAAATGACCACAGAATTATGATGTATGGAACTATTTTCTATGATAAAATGTAGAATTGACTCAGGTTCCTCCAACACTCACCAGCGGCCTCGCGGACCAGGAATGTTCCCACTTTGTTCCCTGGCAACATCAGCTGTTTGTCAGATTCTTTGCGGTCAACATTATACCACCAGCTACAAAGAATACAGCTCAGGTATACAAAGAAAGTTCACCTTTATTGTATAATTACATGTATAAGCTTTTATTTAACAGAATGTTAACAATTACAAATCTATTTGTAATATATATCTTGTATTTTACACCAAACAACTATTTACACAAGAACCTACTCTTGAGTTTGGGGGGTGTCGTCGTCTTTCGATATGTAGTTGCTGGGAATGTATCCGGTAAGTCCTGAGGCCAAGTGACGAGCCATCCACCAATCACAGTTCTGACTATGGATCAAAAGATAAATAAATATAGGCAGGAAAAACAAATACAATGTATGAAGAACCAGTAAAATAAAATCTACACGTACACATCAAATCATATCATCAAATATAACCAGATTTGGCTTACTTTATCTACCAGTAATAGCCAAATTGGCATAGTTAAAGACTGAAGTTTGCAAAGGGAAGGTATAGACAGGCATGGTTGGATTTAGTTGAAGAACACATACCTGGACTCCTCCACTTCCATCCGGTCTCCTTTTTTGAAAGACAAATCATCTTCGTTGATGGCATCAAAGTCATATAAAGCTCGGACAATGTGGGACTTATCTGTACAAAAATAAAACATCCATTTTACATTTTGTCAGACAGTCCTTAAAGCATTTGAATAAATCATAAAATTATAAAAAAAATTATCATTTATTTTTAATGTTCAGTACTAAAAAAAAAACCCCTAATGCATAATCAGTATTATACAATAATAGCCTTTTGATGAGGTCAATACATGGTTTTATAGACCTGATTAGAGTATGTCAACCGAGGACGAAGTGAAGTCTAAAAATTTTCCATTTTTAGTATAGTAAGGTTTGTAACAGAATTTACAGCCCGGTCATGTGACAGCAATCGACCAACAACATGCTTGGGAAAAATACGATATTATAATAAACTGTATCAATAAATGACCAGTTGGCTGCAATACCTGACTTGGCTGGAGGTGGGGGGAGGGGCCGGACTGGACTGTTGATTCCGACATTGATGTCCTGAGGAGAAACTACCCCGGGTCCATTGACTTCAGTTGCCGGAGGTGGGGCCTTCTTTTCACTTGGTTTACTAAAACACTGACCCATATTTAAGCTCCACTGAAGTCTGTAAAATATATGGTTTATTAATAATTCCTTAGAACAGCAGGGCCTTTCATGTTCATTTAGAAAAATGTTCAGCTGTATATTAAAAGTAGCAAACCACATAAAAAATGTTCATGTATATTGTAGAGGCACATATTTTCGTTGGGGCAATATTTCGTTGTTTTTGAACCAAATAAATTTCCGTTGGCATTTAATTTCATCATATTGTAATCTCTATGTATTCATTTATACTTTGGTTAAAAATTTGTCATGGATTTAATTTTGTTGATTAATACTGCCAATGAAAATAACGAAATTAAATCCTCACCGAATATTTCTGCTTCTACAGTATATCTTTTTTCATATCGTCATTTAATTTCTAATTTTTAAAGAGACTTTTCTCATTAAAAAAATGCACATCATTTTTTCCAACTTCAGAGTGTTGGTAGAAAAGAGGGATCAACTTAAGTCATTATAATGTTACAACCCCAAACAATAAAGACAATGATATTGGTTTCCAATATTCTTCAAATAATAAATTATGCTAAAAATGTCCAGTTTTGTTCTTTTCAAAATTAGCCGGTCAAAGTCATTTTCAAAAGTCACTTTCAAGAATGACATTATTGTAAAATTAAAGCGATTTGCAATGATTTCTTTAAAGTAAATCACAAAAGTTGATTATTAAAACTTCAGGATTGAGGGTGCTACGTATGGACATGGACTAATCATCTGTGACAAGAACCCTGTGACATTGTGTATTTGGGTCATTTAGTGGGTCAATAAACTTAAAAATAGGTTAATGCAAGTAAACATTATATGAACGTCTAAAAGTGTAAATATGTTAGTTAAAAATAAATCTCAGAGAGCTTAAGAATCCTACGTTCCATATCAAAACCTGGTTTACTGATTACTATCTATAACAAATAACTGAAAAGAAAGTACATGTAAATATAAAAAAGATGCAAAGTGTAATATGATATCAGAAAAGTACTTCACAGATTTTCTAACCAAATAAAAGGCATATACATACAATGTTTTCAATAAACCGTGAGAAATAGCATTATAAAATCTCGCTCACAATACTGCCGTACTGACAAGTTGGGTGAAAATGTTTACGGAAATGGGTAGGTTGTGGCAAAATCCTATGAAGGGTTTGGAAGACGAACATTCAGCTATAAACCATGTCGGAAACATGTTTTAACCAACTAGACTCAATAATAATAAATCATAAGGTACATTACCAGTTTTTCATCAGGGAAACTACTCCATCTTTTAACAATAAACCGACAAACTTTACGATCAGGAAGTCGGAATATTATCCGGAAGATATTTGACCTGAAACCACGTAATTTCTCGGTTCAATCTCGCGAGACTTTTTTTTTAACAAGCGTACGCTAACTTATTCGTCATTTTAAAAATGTGTTACATTCTATGTGTAACATTTTTTGTTAAAACATAACTTTAAAGATGTTAGATGCAAGTAAAAAAAATAAAAAAAATCAAAACAACACTCAAATCTAAGGATTATAAAGAATGTTTTCATTTCCGAAGAATTTCAATATTTAGTCATTAAAAAAAATCAGAAAAAAGCGAAAATGCAGGCGCACATGATATTTTATTAAATATTTCAGCAGCATTTTCTTTTTATGTAAAATGACTTTACGAAACTATGGGATTAAACTTTACCCACAATGTTTTGGTATGATTGTGACATCACGAAGCCAGATATTATAGTGACGTCATAATGCATAACGTCATAATGTTCCAACTATATCGGAAGGTATAGTCACAAACCTTGCAATATTCACAATGAATCGTGATAAGTTTCGAAGACCCTCTGAAAGAGAGTTACAGGAGGAACTAGCACAGGAGATGGAATGGGCAGCACTTCATAAGAAGTCTGTAGAGGGCTGGATGAGCATCATCAGAGGAATTGAGGCAGAGACAGAGAAAGGATTAGATGATGAGAGCGAATGGAAGACACGGTAATCGAGAGAGAGAGAGAGAGAGAGAGAGAGAGAGAGAGAGAGAGAGAGAGAGAGAGATACAATATTTCATTTCAATGGTAGTGTAGAAATATAATAGTTATATGATTAGAACCATTTAACAAGAGCTTGGACTTTTTGTAGTTGTGTCAAACAGCGATGTGACATAGGCCTGTCTATTTTATTGCTAGCTACTCAGTCATGGCTCTTGAAATCAACAAGACTTGTCTGGCTTTTGAGGGAAGACTACGCAATCGGTGTATACATTTCGCTTGAAACCAGCGTCATTTTAACTTGTTTTGACGCAAGAAATAGATAGCTACGTCCTACTGAAAGTCCAAGGTCTTGTTAAAATGGTTCTAACTTTTTGCCAATTGCCCCTGTCATATGTATAAACAGATACAAATATCAATGCTTTATCTCATTCTTGCTTTTCTATTAAAAAAGGTACAACTACCAGACGCTTTACAACGCCAGTCTGAGGCGACAAGTGAAGAAGATGCGGGGAGAGGTCCGTCTCCTCCGTAACGGTGTGGCCCTGGCCCAGGTCAGCGCCGACATGGACCGGATGTCGACGGCTGGATGTCGTCAGCACGTCAAACACCTAAAAACTGAGCTCCTCTCGCTCAAAGGTAAACCCATACAACAGCGGGCTCGCACTTCTCAGAAAAAATATTGTTTCTTTCAAGTCGACTAGTATCTTACATGTTATACATGTAAGAACGAGTATTATGCATATTTAGCTTATTGCATTTATTTCCCTAGTGTTGATATACATGTAGCGCCGGTAATTTACGACTTTGAATCTTTTTTAAGAAAACAAATTGCAGTTCATGTTAGGATGAAAACCACCTGACCTATGAACTTTATAAACCCTGACGTGCTGGGTTTTTTAAAAAAATAATTTATGATATATGAAATCGAGATTCGGAATCCTAAATTTTTATTCATATGCGCCTCCAATATTTTCATAGGGAAAGGAATTAATATTATATAAATAGTGCCTGTTTGGGAGGGTAACAGTTGAAATTGACACCCCGAGAAAACCATTGTCAACCGATGCGAAGCGGAGGTTGACAATGGTTTTCGAGGGGTGTCAATTTCAACTGTTATCCTCCCAAACAGGCAATATTTATTTTGTTATACTGAATGTCTTTATTTTTAAGAAAATTTTACTGCTTTTATATAGGAATAACGTGAATTCAGCGAACCGTACGCGCATAATTTTCGCGCATGTAACATTTTTAATGTTACCCGTTGCTAAGTGCGTTGCTAACGCTGAGGGTAATAGAAAGGATTATGAACTGCGTCTTAACCAATCAGATTTCAGTATTTAACATGAAAGTATAACAATTAATATTACTAGTAAAGTAAAGTGATCAACGAAACTCAGCCCACCTAAATTTCCACATATACATGTAAACAATGTGTTTACTGTAAGATCTGTTTTCTTGTTCTGACATTCTACACGTACATGTTAGAACCATTTTAACAAGATCTTGGACTTTTGGTAGTTGTGTCAAACACCAATGTGACGTAGGCCTGTCTATTTCATTGCTAGCTACCCAGTCATGGCTCTTGAAATCAACAAGACTTGTCTGGCTTTTGAGATAAGACTACGCAATTGATGCATATTTCGATTGAAACCGCGTCATTTTTAAAATGATTTGACGCAAGGAATAGATAGCTACGTACGCCCTACTGAAAGTCCAAAGTGTTGTTAAAATGGTTCTTATGCTGTGCTGTCTGTCCGTAATCTAAAATAAAAGTGGGTTTTTTGTTGCTTTATACAGATTTGGTAAATGATGTAACTTTTGGAAATAGTAGAGTTTACATTATTACATTGTTGAAAAGGCACAAGCATGGCAAGTTCAATGATTCCTAATGCAAGATTTCTCTTGCCCATAAGCTTTTGCACACTAACACACACACTAAAACACACATACACACTAAAATACATACACACTTAAACACCCTAAACTGACTCGGCTACTGAACCTCCACTCGATACAACAAGTTTGTGCGAGGATTACACCGAGGAAAACAACAGCTGTGGATGTACAATTTTTATGGTTGTAAATTTTGAATTTAGAACCATTTTAACAAGGCCTTGGACTTTTCAGAAGGATGTAAATATCTGTTTCTTGCGTCAAAACACGTTAAAAATGACGCTGGTATCAAGCGAATATACACCAATTGCGTAGTCTTAACTCAAAAGCCAGACAAATCGTGTTGATTTCAAATATGCTATGAAATAGACAGGCCGTCACATTGCTGTATGATACAGTTACCCAAAGTCCAAGCTCTTGTTAAAATGGTTCTACTTGGGTTGTAAATATAAAATTAATAAAGTGTATATACAATATGATATTGTCATATTGTAAATTTACACCCATCCAATAAATTACTCCTGTATGTTACAGCAATGAGAGCGCCAATAGGCATTTATGTCCTACAGATGGTGTACTGATTCTAAAATCCTGCTTTAACTGGATTTATCTTGCAAGAAAGTTTACTTTCTAACATTAACAACAATCGGGTTTCTCCAGAAAAAAGATTGAAACATTCTATTTATGCATAGATTTATACATATTTTTCAGTCTATTATATAGACAAATACCAAGTAGTGTCCGTTATTTGATACATGGTTACATGAGCATATAGATAGATAAATCCTAATTATACGCATGTTTTATGCCCTCTCTTCATTATTACCACAAACTATGCTGTATGTGATGTATGCCCATTATCGACGAATGTCATCATTGTAATGTATTGTATCGTGTGTTGTAGGCCTGTGTACATCCTATGACCATCAGTTGGATGAGGAAGCTGCGGGGTACACAAGAGCCCAGGAGGAGATTCACTCCATTGTCAATGACGTCGGGTTTAGACAGGCGATAAAAATCGAAAAGCAGGAAACCCTGGATAAATCTCTGCCCCCAATCGGCGCCCGGCCCCGCACACTGCACCACGCTGAAGACCGGCTGATCAACGCCCAGTCCGGCTCAGGCATTGCGCCCAATATTCAACAACGGCCAATCAGCAATCGGCCCCGCTTGGATGACACCACCTATTTTCATTATCGAAAACAAGAAAAACTTCCACCCATGAAACCAAAATCTCTTCAGAGCAAGTCCTCATACCTAGAAATGTATGAGAAAACTAAGGCCAAAAGGCAGAAAAAATGCCAGCCCAAATCTGCTACAAAGAGGGTTCACTTTCGTGACCCTGTGTGACGTAGGCCAGTCACCAAGTCAACAAACCGGTGAGTGTTCTCCCTTTGCCAGGGCTTCAAGAAAATTGTTTGGACACAACATTGCAGAGACTGTAGATCCAAAGCTTCGCTCCAATCGTCCTGGCAACCCTCAGCATCATACAGCTTGAACTCCCCCTGAACTTTTCTATAAAAATCTGAATTTTTTTATCACGTATTAAAATGAGAGAAAATAGAAAGCTTTTTTGTCATAAATATTTTACTGTACAAAACAAGATGAATTTTTAAAACAATATATAAAATACACGCAGAAAAAAACTGAATAAAGCATCATTATTCACAGTATGGCAAATATTCGGCGTCTTCTTTGAAGCACACAAACAAGAAACAATTACAGTATCTATAATACTCTGTATGTCGGCTCCATCACAAAGATCGCACTCCGGATAACGCACTACTTCCCAGAGAAGAGCTGCATCTGTAAAGAACAAAATAACCAAGTTGTAAGTCAGTTCAAGAGAGTTTAAAAAAGTTACGTAACACACGACGTACATATGATGTATCCGCCTTACCACAGTGTCCCCCAGGGCCTGGAAACTGCCCCGGCGGGGAGAGGAATGTCGGGAGTCGGAGAAGTTAAACAGACTCCCAGTGCTACTCTTACGTTCACAGCGCTCCGAGTCCTGTAAACACAGCAACAACATAAATACATAACAGAGGTCTGTCTGTCTACTACATGTGTAAGTTCTTTGATATTCTATGCTGCGGTCGAGATCGGAACTAGGAAGCAGTGTGGGGTACGATAAGATAAATATATTGTAGTATAGTCACGTCTTTGTCCATATATAAATAAGGATGAAAGAAAGTTACTGCATTCAGTTCAGTAATCCTGTTCTAACCGTCATTAGATCGCGACCAAAAGACACCAAATCAACCATCTGATTATTGAAGTCAAGGACCCTCCCCCTCTACACTTCATATCAAAAAGCTGTACTTTTTTTGCAGTTAAAGTTATCTGCCCTTTGATGTAATATAGCAATATTTTGTATTGCTATGTAAAACTACAATTTACGGTGCATTGTATTTGTCGTAACTTGTCACAAGTATTCTCAAACGATAAATAAATTACTCTATTACATTATTATCAAGTGTTCCCGCTGAAAAGTAAGTATTCAAAAGTGAATTTTGTTAATTACAAATCTCTGGTGAAAAATAGCAGAGTCCTATGTTGAAAAAGAACAATATTTATTGCGACATTATTTTCTAAATACACATGTAATCTAAAAAAGCAGATAATCTATTAGTTTTTAGAGGGTCACTTAAGAATTAACACTGAGCTTGACACTTGCAATTGGGACCAAATCTCTCTCTCTCTCTCTCTCTCTCTCTCTCTCTCTCTCTCTCGTTATATACTCACGTGGTTATAATGACCCATATTCTGTAGACTTGGACGTCGATTTCTGTCCGCATACACGCCGTCGTCTGGGGTCAGGTTGATGGCCGGGGTGCCTCCCCCGGGGGGTACCAGGCTGAATCGGCGCAAAGGTTCCTTATTGGTCACTGATAGAGTTTCTCTTTCCTTTAAAAAATACAGAGATACAAGGAATTCAGCAAATTACAGTAAAAACTGAAAGCTATATATAAATTATATTCAAATATTTTCCTCGGGGACCCTAGGATAGAAAACAATTTGTGTCAACTCAGCGAAATAATGATCACCGATCATCTGACCTTGGTTCCTATGGAGACGTTGAACTCTCCCTCGGGCTCCAGCGGAAACAACTAGTTTTTTTTCAGAGTTAATGATGTGTCGACTTCCTTCTTATTTACAATAATGAGACTTTACGCTGTTTCAATTTCAACTTATTCATCGCAGAACTTCGTCATGATATTAAGATATTGTTATGCTGCAATTTGTATTTACTGTAAAACGACACTCAAGTCAACGCGTGTCTCAACATTAGTGTCGTTGTGTTTTAATACATATCATATATAATAACAGCATTGATTTGTATACAGGTATATCTCCAAAATATTAGCATAAAATGACGGATGCTGGAAATAGACGACCCTGTACAACAGACAAAAACAGCAGCATACGTAAACAACTGCATAATAACCTGAGTACTCAGTGACATTTTATATACAGTATCTAACATCGACTTTAACTCCAGATCTCAAACATTACATAAATAAGAATATGATTACACACATATATGACAAACAAGTTTCTAATATCAGTTACCACATATATATTACCTTTATCTTTGAAAGCTCTGGGCTATTCGGTGCTATTAAAAAAAAGAAAACAACGATGTTTTGAAGTACAAGTAAACATTTGAAGCCTCTTCTTTCCTAGATACGTCTTTTAGTCTCAAATAGATATGCCTAATCTTGGACCTATATACCATTATAAAATTAACGTAGAGAAAAGTTTGCATATAAATATCTAAAATAGAATTCAAGCCTCTATAAAACATTTTGGTCGCCCCTCACCGGATCACTCTTACAAAGTCCAACAGATAACAACATTTTCGAATGTTGCCAAAATGTTGAACGGAAAATGGAAAGGAAAGGAAAATACGATAGCTTCGTATCATCTGTCATCCAATAACTCATGGATTTGCAGACTCGCAGACTATGGACAGAGCTAATCGTCTATGACAAAACTCTATATGGGCACGTTGATGAGACCTCAGTACTTACGAAAACGGGCACCGACCCAATTTACCAGTAATACAATATTTATATTTACTAAGTATTTTCTCGTCTCTGATGATGTTTAAATACTGCCAAATCGCGATTATGAATATGCGTATTCCTTTAACTTTTCAAAACTTCCTACAAACGAAATACTTAGCAGTGTGCAGTGCCTATAGTGACACTATTTAATCAGATACTTAAAAGAAATACTATTCATATTGTTAAACCTGTGTTTCAATTTATTCTTTTAAGGTTCCTATTCGTGTATAAGTTCGTGATATGCATATATAGAACCTAGCTACCCTAAACATGGAATGCTCGGACTGACGCCAGACTCACAAATATGCCTTGTAGAAGATTCCATATATGGAAGAATTGGCTCTTCCCACTATATGTAACTTATACTCATCTTTTTGAGCTATTCAAAAGATTTAAAATACTTATGTGTTTCATACAGGCTATGAATGTAGCGATCATTGCGGAAAATAAGAGAAGTCCTTACACGGGTCGTATACTTTTTTCTGTGATGTCTCTCGGGAACCTTTTTTGATACGGAAATATTTACAGAATATATTCCTAAATTCGTTAACGTCAACCAGAATTTCCCATAGAGCTATAGCTACATTCATTCCCACATGAGACATCAAAGAGAGCATTATATTGTTTGATTAAAGGGAGAAAAAAGACACAATGTAAAAAAAACCAAACTTCCCGCATTAATAACAATTGATTAGATACACAGCAAATCCGTTCTGGTTTGATCTACATGTATATCCTGTCCCTTCCGCTTTCAGTTACACGATTAAGGAGGCTGGGTGGTCAACAAGTCTAACTTAAACTTCTAAATATCTATGATTTTTTATATTCTGTCCCAAGATATTAATGCCGCACATTTTGACGATTTTCAAAGTAAATACACATACCTGTGAGAGAAGTGCAATGAAAATTGATAAAAGGGATAATTCCCAAGATATCTTCATTGACACTATATCATTTTTCACTCGGAAATATTCACTAGAGCGAAAATAGATTTCTTACGGAGATTTATAATGGGAAATGTTTACATCTTTTCTCCGTTTGGAAGTCACTCGGGATACCTCGCACATTTTTTCAACGTTATCATCCGGGTCTGTTGCAATACAAAATCCCCATACACATCACATTTTTTAGACGTGTATTGAAACCTGACAAGCTAGAGAGGACGTTTCAAAGGAGAAATCTTGAAATGTTTTCATACTATTGAACGGACATACATGTAGTTTGATTTCCGAGGTTATAATAAATATTGGATAATTTCAGAAAATGTGCGGCATAAATATCTTGGGACAGACTATAGCTATAAACTTTCATCTGGTAAAGTAAACTTTCATATATTTTAGCTTTTAAATTGGAATATTTTCTTATACCATAATACAGAACTCTCCTTTTCAAGGAGATCAATATAGCTTAAAAATGGCCCCGGCCATCCAGCCCTCTAAGGTTATGTTATTTTTAACCCATTCGAGTCCGAGTTTTATGAACGGATTAAACTTCGATGGAAAACGTTCACTCGCCGTTTGTCTCATCCCCTGCATCCCCTGCATGTACCATTGTATAGAAATACGAACTGGACGTTTGTTTGCGTATCCCAATGAGGTGTGACTGCCGTATATTTAACCAGGCCCATGATATCAACAGTACAAGAATAATCAACATACGTGTACATATGCATCTCAATGGTTTAGTTAATATAAATATTAAAGATAAAAAAAAAATGTTTTAGCAAACACAAAGACTACGCAAGACTTCTGGATGCTATTTTTTTTTTTACTATGACAATACCAACAAAATTCTATGCTAGCACGGTTCGAATTACTAGTATAAAGAGCAAAAAGGAATACCAAATCTACGCAAGGAGCTCTAGTTCATTTGAGCAGAAAGGAAATTTAATTATTTGCAATGAAAAAAAGAGAATGATAATCTGCGTTTATTGCAATAAGCTGCCCCAAGTCAATACAATGCACGAAATATTGCACTTCTAATTCCGCTGTGTCCGCCATGCTAAACTCTTAGTACCATATTCTGACAGAAGTCAATAAAACGTACTCAAACTAGCCATGCTTAGTAATTGGACAAACTAATAACGTTTTCATGAAAACAAATTCTAACTAAAGTCATCAAATTAATGGTTGAAATTAACCATGCACTCAAAATGCAACAGTAGCAAATCGTTTGATGAAGAAGGGAAGCGATGCACTAGGACTAGGGGTCTAAGTCTACTCGGTCTGACAGGTCTAGCTCTACAGGGACGGCGCATTCTCTGTGGGGAGGGGTAAACAGTTACCTTCTTGACTGGAATTACGGGAAAGCCTCCCTCTAGTCAGTGACGAAATGGAGCATTCTGGGAAAGGGAGAACTAGACAAATATGGTCACGGTCTGGTGATCAGTAGCCATGACAACACACTCACACACAAACGGTTCAATTTTTGTGCAATGAAATCTTTATCATTTTCCATTCTATAGTTGATGGTTGTATTTGATAGGTAAAATGGAAGAGTACAAATACTGTGCGGCAGTCTTACCTGTTCTGCTTTTCTGTATCCCCGTTGATGAAGAATTAGCAACAAACAGCAAGTTCTTATCACTCCCTCCAGAGGCAAGCCGCTCTCTTAAAGAGAAATCAGACTCCAAGATCAGAAACGTTCTTAAAATTTTGATTTAAATCATTTATAAAATACTCCATTGGAACGTAGTTGTAAAAATTATATTAAAGTTATCTTTTTCTTTTTCTTTTTTTTTTTTAAATAATGACAGTTGAATGCCAAACATGATCGAGGACCAATCAAACGCATGCAACATCGAATAATCATTAAAAAAAACTTTAAAGCCCAATTAACGTAATAAAGGTAATGTAAGGCAGAGAGGAACTTGTTATTTTATAAAGTAGTAATGGCTCAGTTAAAAAAATTCAATTTTACACAAAGAAGTGATATATTTTCTTAAGTGTTCGAGCACGCGATTTTATTTTTATATTTTTCATTTGTTATATGTATGAAAATTATGATTTTTTGATATTTTGTTATTTCCTGAAAAAATATAGAAGACTCAATCGTCAAGTGCATGCATATAAGCCTATACATGTACATGTATAAGCTATTTTGTCATAACCTATAAGCAGAGTTTAATTTATCTGACAGAATAAGGAAACACTCATATAAGTTCAAATGACGAGTTACACAGGTGTACAGAAGAAGTGTGCTGTTTCATGTCACATTTAAAAGTTAAAAATTAAATAGCCATAAACTAATCTATGCTGTTACAAGATAAGTCACTAAATGTAACATTTTGACCGTAACTGGACGTGTGTGCTGTAAGATGATCCGTATCACACCCTGCTAGCGACACAAACA
Source organism: Magallana angulata (assembly GCF_025612915.1). NCBI lineage: Eukaryota > Metazoa > Mollusca > Bivalvia > Ostreida > Ostreidae > Magallana > Magallana angulata. Next base: position 52,411,128 of record NC_069120.1, read on the forward strand.
GACGAGGGTGGGGCGGAATCCGTCACGTATTCGTGTCACGTGTACTTTCTCTATTCTACTTCCTGCTCTTGAATCTAGATCTGACGTAATACACGAGTAAACACAGGCAAACGGAATTCCAAATACATTGTTTAACACATGTATCAATGCCCATGTTTCGTCTTAACATGGCAGTAATTATAATGGTATGCGGTGTGATTTTTAGTATAAGCTTAAAGTAATATGAGTTGTATTTTTTAGCAGCAAAAACCTGCTATTATGACAACTCTCAATGTAACTTAAAACCTTTACGATAAATAAAATTAAAATAGTTATTAAATTATCAGAAGATTTTTCTCCGAAGGACACAGGTGCTTGAGGACAGGTTCAGTTTATAAACTATAATTCTTTGCTATTTTCGTAAAAAATGTGTGCAATTATACACTAAAAAATTCCGTTAAGAAAATTGCACTTCATACATAGTATTGCTTTAACAAAGCAAACTATTTTTTTTTCTTGTTAAATTCTATAAACTGTGATTATTCAATGCTAGCAATCAATGCGTTCAAAGCAAAAGGAAGTGTAAACTTGCAACATATAAATATAAACATTTCCCCCTTAATATATATGCTGTTTCCCCTTTTTAAATTTTTTGCCTTCATCTTGAATGGTTGAATTCTAACACGAAATCTATGATATTTATTTGTTAGTAAATTGACAAATGGAAAACAACATACCTCGCCCACATATTGGATTAAATATATTTTAAAACCTTTAAGAAATAGAATTTGTTTGTTTATGAACAATGCTCTTTATCATTTGTCATGATTGTCAATTATCACAAATCTAGTAAAGAAAGAACTCTTAAGGATTACGTTTACTCAGGGTTTGAGATTTAAAAAATATTTTTACAAAGTTCAATATCTGAAGTCCAAAGTTGTTTTAAAAACACAAAGTAACAACGTTATTAACAAATATCGATATTGGCATCCATGATTTGTTTATTTGAGGAAAATATGCTCCGACAAAGGTAGATTAAAATTGAAACAGAGGAAATTCGGACTAATTTTTTCATTTTTCTTATTTTCTCTTAAAAACTTTTTGTTGCAGTGTAATTGTAAAATTTAGTTTTAATGTGTTTTTTCATATCATTTTACATAATTTATGGTTGTATTTACTCGTCTATAAATTTACATCACTGGCTGGCACGCGATTGGAAAAATCTTTAAAATACATAAAATCGATTCAAGATAAAATATCTCAAAATTTTGATCATTGACCTTATATAATGTTAATGACAACATAATACAGACAATAAAACTGTTTTAGGCAATCAATGGTTTGGAGCTCCTATTAGTCAGTCTTTTGTAAAACTCGATCAAAAATGGGTACAATTTTGGAAATTGATAGAGGAAATTCGGACTAAATTAAACTTAAAATATGAGCTTAAAACGATTCATTCAAATATAAAATTAGTAAAGCTATTCGTATTTTATCATTTCCCAACCTACAAATTGTTTTATTATTTTTAATAATTAAAAAATAAAGAAAACCTGGAAAATGGTGGACAAATTTGACAAATTTTGACATTTTTTTCAAAACATTTAGAGGTCACTAGCAGAAAAAGTAGGTCATTGACCTAGTTATTTGAAAGTGAAAAATAGCACTACAATAGTGGGGCTACAATGAACAATAAGTAGTTTTTCGTTCCTATTAGTGGATTTTTTTTCGCCCCTGAGTAAACGTAATCCTTAAGGTTTGCTGGTTTTTGTGTTTGGTTATGATGTTATTGTAAAGGTTTGCCAGTTTTTGAGTGTTTGGTTAGAACGCTTTTAAAAAGGTTTGCCAGTTTTTGTGTGCTTGGTTAGGATGTTATTGTTAAGGTTTGCCAGATTTGTGTGTTGGGTTAGGATGCTTTTGATAAGGTTTGCCAGTTTTTGTGTGTTTGGTTAGGATGCTTTTGTTAAGGTTTGCCAGTTTTTGTGTGTTGGGTTAGGATGCTGTTGTTACGTTTGCCAGTTTTTGTGTGTTTGGTTAGGATGCTTTTGTTAAGGTTTGCCAGTTGTTGTGTGTTTGGTTAGGATGCTTTTGTTAAGGTTTGCCAGTTTTTGTGTGTTTGGTTAGGATGCTTTTGTTAAGGTTTGCCAGTTTTTGTGTGTTTGGTTAGGATGCTTTTGTTAAGGTTTGCCAGTTTTTGTGTGTTTGGTTAGGATGCTTTTGTTAAGGTTTGCCAGTTTTTGTGTGTTGGGTTAGGATGCTGTTGTTACGTTTGCCAGTTTTTGTGTGTTTGGTTAGGATGCTTTTGTTAAGGTTTGCCAGTTGTTGTGTGTTTGGTTAGGATGCTTTTGTTAAGGTTTGCCAGTTTTTGTGTGTTTGGTTAGGATGCTTTTGTTAAGGTTTGCCAGTTTTTGTGTGTTTGGTTAGGATGCTTTTGTTAAGGTTTGCCAGTTTTTGTGTGTTGTGTTAGGATGCTATTGTTATGGTTTGCCAGTTTTGTTAGGATGTTGTTAAGATTTGCCAGTTTTCTGTGTTAATGTTGTTAAGGTTTGATAGTTTTTTGTGTGTTGATGATATTAGGTTTAGCAGTTTTTGTAAGGGTTTGTCAGAAACAACAGGTTTGGTTACGATGTTGTTAGGGTTTATAACTGCCAGTTCGTTTAGCTACGATGTTACTGCCTACAGTGTAATAAGGATAAAGTGTTAAGTTATAACGTTAAGAGTGAATGACGTTTAGACATTACCAGTGTATTTTATTATTTGCAGGTACGGGCAATCGATTTAAGACTTTGCAAGTATCAGGCATTTAAGTTCATATGTTGCTGTAAGGAAATTGAGTGCACATTGAGGTTAAACAGTTCCAGTGTGTTTGGTTGCACCTTCATGAAGCATTTTATGACGATTTGTCAGTCAGTATCAATGCAGTTGTATGTTTGATTTCGATTTAACGTTCAGAGTTACTAAGTTACAAAAACTGTCGGAAATAAAGTAATGTTTTGTCACTACCAGCGTTAGCACTACAATAGTGGGGCTACAATGAACAATAAGTAGTTTTTCGTTCCTATTAGTGGATTTTTTTTCGCCCCTGAGTAAACGTAATCCTTAAGGTTTGCTGGTTTTTGTGTTTGGTTATGATGTTATTGTAAAGGTTTGCCAGTTTTTGAGTGTTTGGTTAGAACGCTTTTAAAAAGGTTTGCCAGTTTTTGTGTGCTTGGTTAGGATGTTATTGTTAAGGTTTGCCAGATTTGTGTGTTGGGTTAGGATGCTTTTGATAAGGTTTGCCAGTTTTTGTGTGTTTGGTTAGGATGCTTTTGTTAAGGTTTGCCAGTTTTTGTGTGTTGGGTTAGGATGCTGTTGTTACGTTTGCCAGTTTTTGTGTGTTTGGTTAGGATGCTTTTGTTAAGGTTTGCCAGTTGTTGTGTGTTTGGTTAGGATGCTTTTGTTAAGGTTTGCCAGTTTTTGTGTGTTTGGTTAGGATGCTTTTGTTAAGGTTTGCCAGTTTTTGTGTGTTTGGTTAGGATGCTTTTGTTAAGGTTTGCCAGTTTTTGTGTGTTTGGTTAGGATGCTTTTGTTAAGGTTTGCCAGTTTTTGTGTGTTGGGTTAGGATGCTGTTGTTACGTTTGCCAGTTTTTGTGTGTTTGGTTAGGATGCTTTTGTTAAGGTTTGCCAGTTGTTGTGTGTTTGGTTAGGATGCTTTTGTTAAGGTTTGCCAGTTTTTGTGTGTTTGGTTAGGATGCTTTTGTTAAGGTTTGCCAGTTTTTGTGTGTTTGGTTAGGATGCTTTTGTTAAGGTTTGCCAGTTTTTGTGTGTTGTGTTAGGATGCTATTGTTATGGTTTGCCAGTTTTGTTAGGATGTTGTTAAGATTTGCCAGTTTTCTGTGTTAATGTTGTTAAGGTTTGATAGTTTTTTGTGTGTTGATGATATTAGGTTTAGCAGTTTTTGTAAGGGTTTGTCAGAAACAACAGGTTTGGTTACGATGTTGTTAGGGTTTATAACTGCCAGTTCGTTTAGCTACGATGTTACTGCCTACAGTGTAATAAGGATAAAGTGTTAAGTTATAACGTTAAGAGTGAATGACGTTTAGACATTACCAGTGTATTTTATTATTTGCAGGTACGGGCAATCGATTTAAGACTTTGCAAGTATCAGGCATTTAAGTTCATATGTTGCTGTAAGGAAATTGAGTGCACATTGAGGTTAAACAGTTCCAGTGTGTTTGGTTGCACCTTCATGAAGCATTTTATGACGATTTGTCAGTCAGTATCAATGCAGTTGTATGTTTGATTTCGATTTAACGTTCAGAGTTACTAAGTTACAAAAACTGTCGGAAATAAAGTAATGTTTTGTCACTACCAGCGTTAGCTAAGAGTTAACTGCTAACAAATGAGGAGTGTAATGAGGTTTAGCAAGCAAGGGCTGTCACCTTTTGGAGGAGGAAGAGGCGGAGCTTGAGGTTCCGTTACTTCTCCTGTGCTGGTCAATCAGTCCCAGCATCTCATAGAGCACGTCCATCATCACACAGAACTGACAAAATTAAACATTTAAAGGTCAAAAGACAAGAAATTATTAATGTAAAAAATTTAAGCTAGTTTTCCAAAGAAAATAATCACTAAGAACGTAAAAGTCAAAACATTCAAATTGTTTTTCAGTAAATCCATTTTCGATGAATCACAAGCCCAAAGACTGCTCCATGTCATCAGAAATCGTCTTAAATAATGACCACGCTGTCACGTAAACAGAATTCTACACGATATCATTTCAACATTGCATGTTCAATCTATCTCTGCTACAACAACAGGGATCCAATATTAGTGAACCATCCCCTGTTCCCATTCTCCTTTACTGTACAGTTTTCAATTACATGTAAATTGTCCCTTTTTTATCGGGATAATATCATGAAATTTACGACAAGAAATCGATTGATTTGATACACCATTTGTGAGAATGAGACATTTAACTTCTCCAATTTCTACTCAATTCTCATTGAAACATGTGGCCAGAAACAGACTGGCCTTCTTCTGCGATAAAGAGAACTAATCGCCTTAACATGGACTTCGTCTACCCCCAGGAAATCCCACAAAACAAATCGTAGAACCTCTCTCACGGACCGATATTTGCCATGGACACACTATCTACAGGAAGCACGTGTCTGCATCAATGGACAGATTTATACATAAAGTTTTCATAATTTATATTATTGTCATAACTGAATCAAGGGAATTCGTGATTGATACATATGCACTGAAACTAGTGTAATTGATAAAGCAAAAACAGTGCAATCTGGCAATTTAATCTATTGTACACGATTCGCTTTGCCGTAAGCTAAACCTGATAGTATGTTTGTTAATGTGAAAATTCTAATGATGAATTGATTTAAGCCGCAAACACATTGACATTACGATGAAAATTGAAAATGCCATTCCATTTATGAATTCTTGAATAAATCACTGCTGTGCGGAAACGTATTTCTTTAGTTCCCAAATTGGTAAAATATCACCCAGCTAAAATGCTATCGTACTAGCAAACTAATATTTAAGGCTGTGCGTTAGCTGCAATGTAATTGAGGTTGATGCAACATTCACCGCAAAAAGGCACGTTAATCTGACGATTGCATCTCTTGTGTCGTCTCTCTGTAACTTTTTTGACACAGCTGCATGACAGCATAATTTGCGTCCTCTCTCTCTCTCTCTCTCTCTCTCTCTCTCTGTAGTTTATTCGATACAAAATACAAGCTTTTATATATCTCCATATTAATGCTTTATTTCTCTGTAGCTTATTTGATACAACACACTGCGTTGTATCTTCTCTTAAACTTGAATCGAATGAAAATGTTCTGCAATTTTAATATCTATGATTTATGATGTTTAGTAAAATACCTGTACATGCACAAAATATATCTCACAACTACGACCTGTATATAATTATTATCATTATAACTTTACCAACTTCCTCCTCTTAATTAACTCTGTACCGCAAAATTTACTAAGCTACAGAAATCACCTCTTCCTCGGTGGCTAATGACCCGGACTTGAGTAATTACCTGATCGGCGCTGAGGTCTGGATCCACAACATGGGGTAGAAGAGACGGCATTCCACTACGCGCCAGAAAGACTTTGGTTAACACGGCGTCCCTTTTATTCAATAAGTGTCTATATATACCTAAAAGTACAAGTTTTTTTTATATCTTTACCTAAAAGAAAGACAAATTTTTACGCCCTGTCGATTTAAGGAACAAAGAAACACAAATGAATGAATTTTTAATTAAGAAAAAAATTTAAAAAGGAGATTTTTACCAACAACCGCCATTACAACTGATGCATCATGGGAATTTGCAATGTCGACAAGAAATGGAAGGACGTCGTCTCTAATGGTGAATGGGTTCATGATGCTCAGCAAATGTTTTATACAGGACAGTATTATAAGCTTTATCTGGAAAAAAGCCGCATAATCTTAGAACAATTTTATGCTATAACTTGCATCCAGATCTTTGAATAGCCATGGATAATAACAAGTGCTTCAACAAGGAAGTGTGAATGCAAATAATGTAAGAAATCTTTTTAATGTGGAAATGGTAAAGTTACGTGATCATTTCCTAAATTCTATCGTGGCATTAGTAACTTTGAATGACAAACTGTTATTTTGCGTTTTTTTATCTCTCAAAGGATTATAAAATCGTGATACCAAGTAGATACGTGCCTTATTATCCGTTAGTTTCGTTCCTTAGAAGATGTACAAGCTTAACTAATTTCAACAACAAATAAGTCCAAGACATGAAAAATAACAGTTTGAGCTAAAGATCGCTGACAATTTATAGAGAGCCTTTACAATAAGTCATAGGTCATTGTTCTCTGCCATATAACTATAATAACAGCTTTATAAAACTATGATAGGTGTATTTGCCTTGACATCGACCGTCTGTTGGAATTGTCCCTTGGTACAAGGGAGAACGTTGCTTCTTAGAACAGCGTCGTCTAAACAATCCTTGACTACAAGTAAGGCGTTCAGGGCGGCTTCCTACAAATAAAACACAGCTAATGTGAACAGACATTGTAGTGAACAAATCGGGGAGATTTACGAAACAAACAAATAACAAAACTGCGATCCAGTTCCTCTAATTAAAGTTAGTATTCTTTTTTTTATTAAATACAAGATTCAAGTACGTCTGTAAAACGTGAATGGCAACTGAATGTTAAAATCGGAGAAGGAAGTCGTAAAATGGAGATGGACGTCGAGACAAATAGAAAATGAAGTAAATGAAAGAAGCCCATCTCCATTTAATTGTTATGAACTGCTTTATTAAGTGTTTTCATTTACATAATCGGTTGACAATGGGGATCTTTATTGCAGAAAAGACGCGACGATTACCTGAATTTTATAGGACTCCGATTTAATATGCTTGAGGATAAACGGAATAACATCAGTGCGGACTTGGTTGGAGGTGCATTTGGATGCTATAACATCGATTTTATTCAGAAGATACACAGTGCCCTGTGAGAGAAATGTCTCAATCAAAACCATAGTAGTATAATGAAAAAACAAGGAAGATCATCGCTCATAGAGCACACAAGAGGGAGGGAATCAGACGTGCCGTGGGGCGTAAGACTCTCTGGCGGAACAGCAATACTCAGCGTGCCTCAGGGGAGACAATTAGTCATCAGGAGCCGTCTGAATGTAATGCTAACCACATTCTGTCGTTCACGCCTACAGCAACATTTAAAGGCCACATCCATGACTTCTTGAAATATTGCAGAACGTGTTAGGTTTTAAACTTAATTCCTGAAGGGATATGGGAGATTTTGTTTCTTACGCCCATGGTATCCACATAAAGGGTTTAGAATTACGTCGTTTTTGAGATGCTTTGATAGGCTTCGTGTACTTGTGGGCCTCAGACAGTCATAAATGAAATAAATTAGCGATGATTTAATTACTCTTAAAGAACACACCATTTATTTGTACATCTTTGTCAGGGGCAATATTATTCTTTTTTAGCATAATCGATTAGCTTATTGAAATGTCTATTAGAAACCGCCTGAATGAAGAGTCTTTATCAGTTGAAAGCAATATAAGCTTTTATCAAAAGAAACAATTTCTCTACTAAGGAATATACCTGTACATATATAGCAAACAAACTTATATACACTACAGAATAATGAAATTATGCTTTAATCAAGGCCTCGTTTCCACTATAGCATTGAATGAATTATATTTGACGTCGTCTTCTCAATAACTGCCGTCAGGTGAGCAGACAAATAATTAATATAACGCGCATTATTCAATTTGTCTGCTCAACTGACGGCAGTTATTGACATGCCGACGTCAAATATAAATCAATCAATGCTCATATTTACATTCCCTTGTTGATGAAATCAATTAATTTAATAAACAAATCGGTATGAATTGCAGATCACGGAGGGAGTAAATTAGTGAACAGCAAGAACAGCTGATTTCTAAAACCGGTTTAGACTGGTTAGACTGTTGAGATGAGCCTTAAAAATAGTATTCATGAAAAATAACTTAAAATTTAGATTTTAACAAAAGAAACAACTTTATTGCTCAATAGTTGTAAAACATGGCGTTTTAACAACATTATTTTTAAAATGATAACAGAGACCAATGATTTGGAACCATTTGTGTAAATTCATACGCAGTGATTAGGTTGTTGCATTTATTTATTTATTTATTTTGTGTAGTGCATATGAATAATAATATATGGAGGTTCTAAAAAATGAAGTTTTGAATGTTTGAGCTACTTTAAAAGAAAGATATCCGAAACAGAATTTTATACAGATATTGTAGAGTATTATTATAAATTAATACTTTTTTCTTTAACGTGAGTTTCATATTGAAAATCTTCAAATTAGAGTACTTAGATAAACACTTGTTTGTCGGGCATTCTCTCACAAAAGAGAGGACAATTACACAGCCAAAAGGCTCGCCTTTCTGTACTTTCTGTACTTTTATTTTAACATCAGTACCTAGATTTTGATAATTCGTATACATGGTATATCTATTCTTGTACAATTTGGTACCTTTGTTCAAATTCGGGCGTCTGCGATAGGATGGTAATAAATTTATATTTTAATTTACAAGTCACCATCCATCTATTATATCAATCAGAAATTTCTTACCTGTTCAGACATTGAGCAATTGAACACGAACGTTATTTCTGGAAAGACATGTTGTGAAAACTCCTCCGAGGAAGAGTGCTGAACCAGCGACACAAGGGGAGGTAACGCGGTGGCAACAGAGTCACGTGACGTACACTCCTGGTGCAGGCTAGGTAATAGACGGGAACAACGAATAGCCTGATGAAAATGAAAAACAAGTTTCAGTTTGATGACTCTAATTAGAAATCGTAGTATCCTTTGCAATATATCAATATTGGTATTTTGGAGGATTCATACTGAATAAAGCTTGGAAAATGTACGTCCCCGTTTGCCCACTTTGTGAATGAATTTAAAAACGGAACAAACTATGAATGGGAATCAAAATCTCTTCTGCACTTTAGCATATGTGGGGGTAACTAAATAACCCTGTGTACAGCATTGTTATCTAAATAGAACAGCTGACCTTCGGAAGTAGTGGAATGTTCTGCGTTATGATGGAAAAAACTTGAGATTTATCGGAGGGACTCTTCAAGTGGAGGTTGTCCAGCTGTTGTAGGGTGGTGACGGTGGGGTCGTGAAACATCTTCAACTGAAACAGCAACCATTGTAACATGTAACATTACAGTAACCTACACATGGTGTTTACAGCAACCTACACATGGTGTTTACAGCAACCTACACGTGATGTTTACATCACATGGTGTTTACAGCAACCCACACATGGTGTTTACAGCAACCTACACTAAAGTTTATCGCAAATAGTATTAACAGCAACCTACACATGGTGTTTACAGCAACCTACACTTGAAGTTTACAGCAACCCACACATGTTAACGGAAACCTACACATGAGTTTTACAGCAACCTTAGCAGGAGCATTACAGCAAACAACACATGACAGGGGTGAATTCATCTAAAACTATTCGCCTACTTCAGCTATAGGAAACATTCATTTGTACATCATTCTACTAATGTTCTTTGCATTTCATCTTATTTCTCGAGTTGTGTTACGATCATTTGATCAACCTTGAACTTATCTATTACACATACCGATGCCTACCAGAGAGAAGAGTGGCGGGGGAGTGCACCTACCAGAGAGAAGAGTGGCGGGGGAGTGCACCTACCAGAGAGAAGAGCTGCGCGGTAGGGCGGTACCGGATGTCCCGGTTGATCATCTTTTCCACGGGGTCCACAAGAGCCGGGGGCATGGCGCGGGCAATGTCTCCGAACTTCTGTGTCAACTGAAGAGAGAAAGCACGACATTGTATACACATAAGCACGAGGTGTCCGAGGCAGAGTTCAGTGCCAGTTTATATATATCGAAGCCACGTGTAGTTAGTGTTCTCTTGGGGGTCTTGTTTTATAGTTCGTCATCTCTCTTTTTAGCATTTGACTTAATATCCTATGGCTATTGTTAGAGCCGATGGAAGAAATTTCTCTCTAAAATTGTAAAATCTACATATTTGTACCTTTTATCATTAACAAGTAAAAAACCCACATCTAATCTTTATTTGACATATATAAGTACTGTACTGTAATGTGTATGTTTATATCCCTATGACTGACACGATGTTTTGAGATACTGTCAGAACGTTTATTTTTGTACCGAGACAAAATCCTCCAAAGAGAGCTCAATGTTAAATATTGATAGAAATGCTATCAGAAATTAATGCTGGATAACCATAATTCAGGATCCTAAAATCACAAGCGCGTGTGGGGTTTTACCCCGAGACATACATTGTGTATTTACATAATAGTGATGACACTGCTGATACAGGAATGAGAGACATCAGCAGTTATCGCAATCATAACACACATAACTGGCTCATGTTGGCAATAAAAAATATTAAATAATGAATTTAGGTTTTCAATTTTATATTGCAATAAGAAACCTATCCATGAATTAGATCACAAACAGTTCAGATATCCTTGGACAATAACCAATGTGGGAAACCCGAGGCCAGTCTCAAATATGCCTACAGACTGTGCACAGACTCACTGATTTTTCTGATTTCGATGCTTTAGAATGGCCCTTTATATTTTTGCGAAGGAAATCGTTAATATATAAACGATTTCACGTTTTCACGACAATATTTTCTTTACCATCCAAATCGTATGTTTCACTTTTGATGGACATTATTGAATATAATAACGATGAATCAATGATATGACGACCAGCAAGCATATGCGAGACTGACCATGGGCTTCCTTCATTGGATTAAAACCAGGCTTAATGAGGTGCTTAGTTGTAATTTCACCAAAAAGGTATTTTCTACTCTAGAGGTTTTCTTGTGAACCTATGAACATAACTAGATTATCAACAATATATGAAATACTAATTTACAGCCGTCGGTCAGTGAATCTGACCGAGCCTCCTTTTATGGCCTTTTGCCGGGTGATCAGGACGGGAAGATTTAACAAGTTTTTAGACTTTTCGTTGCTTCATTTACACAAATTTTTTAGCAGTTGATTTTTGACATCACAGGTAATCAAAGTATTGATGGTGCCGCATGCATTTCATTAACCCATTGAACTATCTACACATGTACATGTAGTTGGTTAGAGCCATAAAGGTCAAAGTCTCCCCAACGGAGTTCATCGACTTTGCTAATGAATAGCTGGCAGAATAGCCTGCGCCAGACTGAAATCAAGGTAGGTTCGAAGTATTGTCAATCGCACTGAGAAGAAACGGATATACCAAGACTGGTAATAAACGAATTACATCATAACTACTAGTATATATTTTGAGAAGAAACCCATTCCTGTAGATCATATAAATTCGTAACATAATCAGGAAGGAGCAACTATTGTATATTGTATAATACAAGTAAGTAAGTAAGATAACCACATACCGTGTCTAACTGTCTAAGGTAGGTACTAGGGTTATACTGAGCGTCGATCAGGGAGTAGCCATTATTGTAGATCGTACAAATCAGCATCCCGAACGAGAACATATCGCTCACGTATGTGCACACTTCAGTCGTTTGAATTTCCGGCGCAATGTAATTCAAATCTGGTTGCGCCATCTTTGACGCCTTGGGACTCCATGCTTTACACGCGAAAGATTCCTGGATACAGAATGACAATAGTTGCATTTTCAGTTTAGTAACAAACCATATACACTGATTTAAAATTTATATACAAGAACAAGTCTACATTTAATTTTCCTTTAACAAATACTTTAATTTTTCAGTTCAATTTGATTTCTTTTAATATCAACAATTACTCGTGTTAAAACAAAAAAAAGACAATGGACCATTTTCACCTGTTGTTGACCAAAGTAGCTATTGTCTTATTGACTACATACACTGCTAAAAACCCTTGATGCTCATTTAATTTCTTTCATGTTTCAAACTAGCTCTAATTGCTTTAATATAAAAAAAACCCATATGCTAGTAAAGTACAAATGTAATGAGTGGACCATTTTGACACTTTTATTTTAAGGTTAACATACCCTTCCATCTTGAGTTTTTTCGGCAAATCCAAAGCAGGCTAGTTTCCAGCGTCCTGATTGGGTGATGAGGATGGAGGCGGGGTTAACGTTCCTGTGGATGACGCGTTCGACGCCGTGGACGTACATCAAGGCCTCGGTGATCTACGGTTTATACCAGTGAAATAAACGAACGGAGGCAACAAATGTTAGATAATTACTCTGCCCACTGTACTGACATGATAATAGATTTTGAATTTACTGGGTGGCAGTAAATACAAAAATATCAACTTGACCATACTTCAAATCAGTATTAATCTAGGATATGTGTATGAATTTAAAATAAGTTATTTTTTACAACACCAATGAGAGAGAAACTATACGTAAAGAACAAGATATCAATGAACTGATAACCACGGTATAAGCATTGGCCTACCTGGTAAATGCCACACTGGACTTCGTGTTCCATCAAACCACACGTCTTAAAGAAAACGACAATAATCAGAGAAAAAACGGTGAAATGTTTAATGCTTGATTTGTTAAGTTACCGATACAACATGAAAAGGCGTTCAATACATGCATGTAATAATTTCGTATCAAATTCTTCGGCCCTCCAAAGTCTTAATTCATCTAAAGGGTTCGCACTTACTGTATTGGAAAGTTCTGTACATGATCTGTCAAACTTCTCCAGATAGTTTGCTAAACTGCCAGCCACGGGCTCCGCGGCAAAAGCCAAGCTCTCTCTGTAAAGCCGTATAAAACTTTAAGATAATGAATACACAATGATACCTAGTTGAGAATCAAAAACTTATCAATATGATAAACTGTCATTTTATGCATACCTGTCTTCCTGTTAACAGTGAACAGAGTACATGTATTTCAGATTTTACCTGTCATTTAATATACATGTTTTGTTCTTTACTGGGTATTAAGTACTTGTATTTTTTTGGCATTGTATCAAAAGTTTCATTTGATACCCAACTATCATCCTGTTTACGGTGTAGTTTGATGATTTACCTGTTTACTGTGTAGTTCGATTGTTTACCTGTTTACAGTGTAGCTCGGTGATTTACATGTTTACGGTGTAGCTCGATGATTTACCTGTCATTTTATGCACACATGTGTTCCTGTTTACAGTGCACTTCGATGATTTACCTGTTTACGGTGTAGTTTGATGACTTACCTGTTTATGGTGTAGTTTGATGATTTACCTGTTTACGGTGTTGTTTGATGATATACCTGTCATTTTAAACACCTGTCTTTCTGGTTACAGTGTACTTCGATGATTTACCTGTTTACAGTGTAGTTCGATGATTTACCTGTTTACAGTGTAATTCGATGATTTACCTGTTTACAGTGTAATTCGATGATTTACCTGTTTACGGTGTAGTTTGATGACTAACCTATCATTTTATACACCTGTCTTCCTGTTTACAGTGTACTTCGATGATTTACCTGTCATTTTATACACATACCTTCCTGTTTACAGTTAGTTTGATGTTTTACTAGGCATGGTTAACACACATGTCTTTCTGTTAACGGTGTAGTTCGTTGATTAACAAGTCATTTATTATACTCACCTGTTTTTTTATCTAATAGTGTTTATCAAGGAGTTACCTGCTATATGTTATACACACCTGTCACCTGTCATTTAAGGTGGCTCTATACACCCACAGTTTATTTCAATTTCCAATAGAAGACCACAAAACATATACTTATCAAATATTAAAATGATGATAGGGATACTTTTAGGTATTTTAAAAGAATTTTTAAATGTTTTTTCGTGTTTTTGTAAAATATTTTGAAAAATCATGTTCATGTATATTTTGAACAAAATCAATCAATAAGCAAAAAAAAAAAAATATTTGAGAAATGCATATCGCGAAACCGTGAATGGTTCATGTCAAATTCGATTGGCTACCGCTATTCACTCTGTCCACAAAATAAGCTTTCTATTCAAACGCTTTCCTATCACGTGATTGACATTCTATAAAACCTTTAAACAGGATACCCCTATTTCATTTAACACGCGTTTTTCTACTTGTCCGCACACATGGAGAGGAATATCAAAATAGAGTCTTTCTGACAAAGCCATTGCCGATATTGTTTTTTCTCGAGCTAAAAATGAGATTTATTCGACGAACTAAGTTAGTCGAGTCATTTATCCGTGTTGGCAATTTTGATCTGGAGGAACCCCTTACTGTGGAGTATTATGGACGCGCTAAAAACAACTTCGTTGATGTTGTTTTTACTCGAGAAAGTGGAAGGAGTTAAAAAAAAGTGTGGGGTATGTACATATAACCCACACTTTTAACAAAAAAAAAACTCGCCAAGCTATGGTACAAGTCCCAAGACCCACACACCTTCGGGATTTTTCATTTCTGAGTTGAAGAAAATTTCCTAAATATAATATTGGAATGATAAATATATATTACGTATTTCATTATACGCCTGTATAAGTGAATATATTCGCTTTAATGCAAAACTAAGTCAAATAAATAAAGGGGAAAATTGACTAGGCTAATAGGATTTATGTATCCCAACCTGAGAGAAATTCAAAGCAACCCTCCCATCCCCTTAAGGTGGTAAGGTACATCTGTCGATATTAATGTGCATTAAAGTATATTATAATTGAAATACTTTCACTGGTTTAAAATTGTCTTTCACAGTATTCAACCAAAAATACGTTTTAAACATTTTTGGAATGTTAAAAAAATTATTCTCAACAGGAATCGAACTCATGACCTACAGGTTTGTAGTGAACCCACTTCCCCACTGCGCTACGGTGTAACATATCAATGATGGGAAAGAAACAATTTAAAAAATCATACTTGATTTTATTGTTTATTTCGATAAATAATACTACACAACGTGAAGGTGTCACATACCACATTACTTGTAAGTAATGAATTTTCCAATTATCAAATTAAATCTATTCATTTAACAAATTTTTCAAAAGAGCGGTCCCCATACAATTCGCCGCAGTTTAAATCAGCCAGTACCGGAATTGCATGCTTCCAGATTTACTTTTTTGCGTAATGCGTCATCAAAAAGTGGTGTATAGAGCCACCTTAATATACTCAACTGTTTTTCTATTAAAAGTGTTTATAAAGGATATACACACCTGTCACCTGTCATTTAATATACGGTACTCACCTGTTTTTCTATTTAAAGTGTTTCTCAAGGAGTTGCGTGTTATGATATACACACCTGTCATTTAATATACTCACCTGTTTTTCTATTTATAGTGTTTCTCAAGGAGTTGCCTATTATGATATACACACCTGTCTTCCTGTAGACTGCTGGACACAGTAAGGACGGAGGCGTTTGACATTTTGTTGAGAAGTGTGACGTCATGACGTAAGATCTCGGACACCTGCTCTCGTCGCCGAGGTTTGTGAAGTTTGTTGGCGACTTTTTTGTTAAAAATGAAAACAGAAGCACCCTGAAATAAAATACAAAACAATTACTAGAACCTTAAAAATCTATACAAAGGAATCAAGGTCGTCTCCAGCGTACTTCTATTTCAAATAATGATTGTAAATGAGAGTTCTCTGTGTGTCTTCTGTTTCATCGCATGCTTCTCAATTACTATAATTTTTACTTCAAGCATATTGTTTTATTGAAGATTTTAGAGGTTGATTCATGCTCATGCTCGTTTCTTGAAATTAAATTTTGAATTATGGTTCGTAGAGCTTTGTAATTAAGTTAAAAATCTAATGCATGAGTTTTACTGAAGTTAAAAAGAGTGAGCGCATATCACCTTTTTCAGACATTATTTAGATTTCAAATGACACCATGACAGGTTACCTAGTTATATGACTTTTACCAAAGTTTCTAAAATTCCTGATGCAATCTTAAAACTTTATGTTTTCTTCTTAAGCAAAAAGTTACTGTCAAATTAAAAGTAAAAATCCTTTAAGTACAAAGTATTGTAATATCAAAAAGGCAATGAAGTGTCAAATCCAATAAAGCCCGACCGAAATCATCACTTCACAATATTCAAAGAATGAATCCTTATTACTTATATTTATATTATCTTTTTAAAACAACATTTCAAAACTACTGGGTTTTTATTCAGGTAAAACATGCTATGTATTACTGAGCGACGCAGCCAATGCCGTTTTTAACCGGGTTTTCCGGTTATTAAAATGGTGAAAATGATGGGCAGGCGGGCGGCTGCCGAAAGGGTACCATCATTGTACGGATAACTTCTCCTACAGTTTTCAAGGTAGAAAGTTGTTCTTTTGCAGATCAATTGTACATACACCAGAGGTGTGCGTATTGGTAGGATTTTGATTTCTGATAATATATCAAAAAAATACCAGTCATTTTTGGGCAAAATATTGCATACAGGTTACTCCATTTCACTGGATACGGTACGTAGTGTTTATCAATTCAGGGTTGACATGGATTATGGATACAGTTCACATAAAAGAAAACCCGGTTTGCTGTCACATTGACAGCTTTTCACTTGTTCGGTTATGCTACAAGACACGCCCATTTTGTGTCGCTAGTCTTTTATGGAATTATTGGGCTAAAGGCTTCAACATTGATTCATAATGTTATCACAGACATAGACAGTTTTAAATGTAAATATTTCGTTTTGATCCACATATTTCGATAATAACGCATTTTTAATCAGTATCATTTATTTGTCATTGATGCTAGTTTTGACATGTCTTTAAACCAATCGAAGAATGTGATATAATCTGAGCTCCAGTTATTACTGAGTAAGCATGCTCCTGTAGACAGTAAACATCATGTGTGGTCCTTTAGCAGATAAAAACTGGTATAACCAATCATATAACAGTCTTACTTCGGGGACTTCATGTTTATTGATCAGCCATTGACGAACATTAAAAGACAAATAGCAGAATCTCTCTCACTCAGACGCCCATAACAGCAAAGTACCAAATTGTCCTTAATTTCTACAGATCCAAATTGTCCTTAATTTCTACTGATCCAAAGCTTTTAACCCATTTATCTAGATGCACTTATTTGTCTAGCGTTTACAAAAATTTAACAATTTACCTAATACTTTAAAAGTCATGTCATAGAATACAACGACTATTGGTAACTGTGTCACCGAAAGAGGAACTAAATTGTTCTAGATGACAGATCATGGATGACATTGTAAAAGTTGACACGATAATTGTTCACAAGTGTGCTTGGAGCTAAGCTCTTCCCATTTCTATAGGGTTTTTTTTTGGTTTCGTTAAAATAATTTAAACTATCAGGACCATTTACAAAGCTAAGAGAAGCAAAACAATATGAACACTCGAAATGTATCAGCATCTGTTTTTTAAACCTATTATGACATAACAGTAAACCATGAATGTGCGTTTCCAGGCTCTGTTATTAAAACTAACATGGATAAAACCTTAGTCCGAATGGTCGATATTGAAAATAAATGAGTCTTAGAAAAATATTATGTTTATTTAAATAACGACTGTTCAAACCTCCTTTAACAGAAGAGTTCTGTATTTTTATTGAATTTTAAGGGTTTTTCTCATTTAATATATATATAACCAAAATATATGTATATAAAAATAATGTTAATGAGTTAATGTTAATGATGTTAATAATGTTAATGATTATTGTTAATGATTAGTAGAGATGAGAGAGAAAAATCAAAGACCTTAAGGTGATTCTTATGAGCATATTGTTAGCCTACACTTTATGCATACTAGATGGTTAACCATCAGATCTACTATATAATTTGAGATATGGTTATTGTAGCCATAAACTGTAGCAAATAAAAATACCCAGAAATTTTATTGAATATATTCATATATCTTTATACAATGCCCTCTTTTTCAAGGAAATTAATATAGTCTAACGATGATATGGCAACGGACATCGTTAACTCGCCCTGAAATATTTGCATTAAATCATCTTTAAGTTAGGGTTTCGTTATCAAAATCGATTCATATATCTCTTCTGTATGTATGAAACACCTTTGCAATGACATGTACTAGTATGTGATTCCAAAACACACATAAATTCTAAAATAATACATTGTTCATAGCATGCAAACGGATTAAATTCATAAATGTTGCTATGATTGTTGATCATTTTTTTCTTGAAGAGCACTAAAAGAGAAAAGAACTCCAGTGAAATACCATCCTCAAATGCTCTCTATTAAACTAGTATTTATTCTTTGTGAGAGGTTTTATTAAGTACACGTTTATCCCTCCATTGTGAGTTTCATGTCCCCCTTAGGGAGTTGTCACTCAGCTCACCATACCAGTACTACTATATGTCTATCAAAGTCTCGTGACATTATCATTTTTCTATCGTGTGGTCACAAATTATCCAATTTCAATCTCCTGAAACCATTACCGCGCCAGGAATAGCATAAAGAAAGAAAATTACACCAAACACAAAACATATATAGTTTAGCTGTGGCCTTTAGATTGGACCTAATCAAATTTGTTGGTGCGATGATCTCTAGCCAAAGTCAACAGTGCTGGGACTGCCTGAGCGATATCGAACCGGCAGTGTTTGGCGACTTCGCCGATTTTTCCATTTAACATCTCTTTAGGTCTTTATTCCCGGGGCAAATCGTCTAGAGCTAATGAGAAGGACATTTTCTCCAGAGATTGAACGACTTCCGAAAAAGAGATACATGGAATCGTCTTGCTTGTCACTGCGATTATTTCTTTGCCATCATTACGGATTGGGGTATTAAAGAAATGAAAAGTCTCCTTAGCTTCAGAGACCAGCGCTAAACGCAATCGTTATGGAATGAATAATTAGCTGTTATATATTCGTGGTGTCTGAAGTTTTATCCGGAGTGATTTGGGGATGACATGATTTGGACATCGATCAGATTGGAGAGAAACAACTTTCCGGAGATGCTATCTTTCTGATCAATATCCGGGCCTCTGGTGCCAGCTTCTGACTCTACCCCTGATGTACAGGGAAAAAAGGGGGTGAGTCCCGGAGAGCGTTCTTTGGCGAAAAATCAGACCTAGATATCGGTCAACATAACAAAGACAAAACCGAATAACAGTCTCAACGTAATAACATTGAGGTAAACAGAAGAATTGATGGAGAAGACAGTTTGTTCTTAAATCATGATTGTTATTGTGCAATATGGTATAATGAGTAATTCGTACTTTTAATGGTTTTGATAAAAGATACCCTCCAGGCCCTTTATACTACACGTAAAATTATAGTGTTGTTTTCACGTACAAAATGTCAAAATACAAATCGAAAATCATAAATATCACATGGCAGACATTATTGATATCCTGTTTACCAGTATATATGATAAAGAACGACATTTATTGTCAATAATACCCAGACCTTGGATAAACCTTGTTTGGAAAATCAAGTTTTGCTTCTGTGAAAAAGGTCGACACAGAATAATGGGTTTTAATGAGCAGAGACGAGTTTCTTATTTCTCTATAACATATGAAGTTACCAATGTATGGTTCACGCAAATGTCGATAGTTCTTGGGCACTACCGGTTGACTTTTATAGAGATTGTCAATAGAAAACAGAGAAATTAAGTGAATAGTTACCGTTTGACAGACACTGCAGTTTGTTTTAGCAATGATTGGACATTAACAGAGAGCAATAACGATGAGCAAATTTTTCACAAAATTATCAATGTAAACGCAAGGTAACCATGGATAATTGCTGCCAAAATAATAAAAAGATGACCAAGTGGACCAATACCACCCGATTTGGAGAAATAAATAAAATTGATGACTTCATGAAAACAACAAAAACAAACAAACACACAGCTCGTTAACCATGTCATTGATAATCTCTTGATAACAGAAATCGAGCGTTTTAACCCTACATCATTCTGAACAGACACTATATTTTTTTTATTTCAGAAGAAACGTCTCAAAATAGTAAAATTATAACCATTGGGTGTCTTACAACCAACATACTACCGAAAGAAAATGATACAAGATTCATTTCATTTCAATAAATTTTAGAATTTTTTTTCAAAAAACTCCCCAAAATACATGTAATTGGTCATTCTGTCTACTTTGATTCCATAATATTGATCAACGCCCAAATTTATTGAAATATTTCATTAACTTTGGAGAGTTTCGATAACAGATGAGACGTAAGTGTACTTTTTCAAATCTAGATTTAAAAACCTCATATGTGAAATTTTGAAGGAGCTTCAATATCTAATTCTTTTCAATAATAACTACTTTTGATCTTCAAATAGGGCTAAAATCACACCATATTTGATGAAGGTACACGCAAACAAAAGCACACCAAATAATGGTATAAATCAACAACAGAAATATATAATCATAAAATGAAGTTATTTTGCCATGATAAGACAGCCCAGGCGTTCCATACAGAGCCTTAGTGTTGTGTCATTTCTTACAGATACAGTAACCAGATAATATAAAATAATACATGATGTATTTTGGTTTGGTTTTTTGTATGCCCATAAAGAAATTATTTTTATTTACTTTGAATATTTCTAACTTTGAAAGCAGACCGACTCTTTAAAAGAAAGTTTAAAAATTTCTAAAATTATCAGTTTGTATTGAAATTTATTTGATACTGTGAAAGTAAAAAAAATCGGACCATGCAGCTTAAACAAAGACTTGGTCGCAAAAGAAAGTCGCTACGAGCAAGTTTATCATTGGTCAAACGTGAAATCAAAGTCGTCGCGAATCAGAGCAGGTTTACAGCTTTGGTTATTTAGGATGCAAATTTTGATGTGGCATTTGCAAGATCATTAATTGCACGGAATTCAAAGTTTGTTCAAAGTCTGTATATCATCATGTTCCGTCTAAAGTATACAATGTATATACCATTACGCCGAGGCAATGCTGATTATGCATGTCAACATACCTTTTCAATAACACTTCCGATTCCCAATTCTTATTAAAACTTTTTCCGCAACACCAAATGTGGGGTTATGCAAGATGACACAAAGAATATTATTGCAATTTATAAGAAACGAGTTAATATGTTTTATTGTTATACTTTCATGTTAAATACTGAAATCTGATTGGTTAAGACGCAGTTAATAATATTTACTATTACCCTCAGCGTTAGCAACGCACTTGGCAACGGGTAACATTAAAAAATGTTACATGCGCGAAAATTATGCGCGTACGGTTCGCTGTAGAATTCACGTTATTCCTATATAAAAGCAGTAAAATTTTCTTAAAAATTTTACAAAAGACATTCAGTATAACAAAATAAATAGTGCCTGTTTGGGAGGATAGCAGTTGAAATTGACACCCCTCGAAAACCATTGTCAACCTCCGCTTCGCGTCGGTTGACAATGGTTTTCTCGGGGTGTCAATTTCAACTGTTACCCTCCCAAACAGGCACTATTTATATAATGTATAATACCAGTAGTGGTAAATATAATACAGTCATCAGAATTAATTTCGAACTTTTAATTAGTTGTATCAGTTGTACAGTATGTTAACCTTTAGTTTTAAAAATTGTAAAGTATGACAACCTCTAGTTTTATCAATTGTACAGTATGATAATCTCTAGGTTTATATATTGTACAGTATGACAACCTTTAATTAGTTGTATCAGTTGTACCGAATGTTAACTTTTAGTTTTCTATATTGTACAGTATGATAACCTCTAGTTTTATAAATTGTACAGTATGATAAACTTTAGTTTTATATATTGTACATTATGATAACCTCCAGTTTTATATATTGTACAATATGATAAACTTTAGTTTTATATATTGTACATTATGATAACCTCTAGTTTTATATAGTGAACAGTACGACAACCTTTAGATGTATCAGTTGTACAGAAAGTTAACCTGTAGTTTTATCAATTGTACAGTATGATAACCTTTAGTTTTCTATTTTGAACATTATGATAACCTCTAGTTTTATATATTGTACAGTATGATAACCTTTAGTTTTATTTATTGTACAGTATGACAACCTCAAGTTTTATATATTGTACAATATGACAACCTCTAGTTTTATATATTGTACATTATGATAACCTCTAGTTTTATATATTGTACATTATGTTAACCTTTAGTTTTATATATAATTCATTATAATAACCTCTAGTTTTATATATTGTACAGTATGATAAACTTTAGTTTTATATATTGTACAGCATGATAACCTCTAGTTTATATATTGTACAGTATGATAACCTCTAGTTTATATATTGCACAGTATGATAACCTCTAGTTTTATATATTGTACAGTATGATAACCTCTAGTTTTATATATTGTACAATATGATAACCTCTACTTTTATATGGTGTACAGTACGACAACCTTTAATAAGTTGTATCAGTTGTACAGAATGTTAACCTCTAGTTTTATCAATTGTACAGTATGATAACCTTTAGTTTTCTATATTGTACATTATGATAACCTCTAGTTTTATTGTACAGTATGATCACCTCTAGTTTTATATATTGTACAGTATGACAACCTTTAGTTTTATATATTGTACAGTATGAAAACCTCTAGTTTTATATATTGTACATTATGATAACCTCTAGTTTTATATATCGTACATTATGTTAACCTTTAGTTTTATATATTGTACATTTTGATAACCTCTAGTTTTATATATTGTACAGTATGATAAACTTTAGTTTTATATATTGTACAGTATGATTACCTCTTGTTTTATATATTGTACAGTATGATTACCTCTTGTTTTATATATTGTACATTATGATAACCTCTAGTTTTTTTTATATTGTACAGTATGATAAACTTTAGTTTTATATATTTTACAGTATGATAACCTATAGTTTTTTATATTGTACAGTATGGCAACCTTTAGTTTTATATATTGTACAGTATGATAACCTGTAGTTTTATCAATTGTACAGTATGATAACCTCTAGTTTTATATATTGTACAGTATGATAACCTCTAGTTTTTTTTATATTGTACAGTATGATAAACTTTAGTTTTATATATTTTACAGTATGATAACCTATAGTTTTTTATATTGTACAGAATGGCAACCTTTAGTTTTATATATTGTACAGTATGATAACCTGTAGTTTTATCAATTGTACAGTATGATAACCTCTAGTTTTATATATTGTACAGTATGATAACCTGTAGTTTTATCAATTGTACAGTATGATAACCTCTAGTTTTATATATTGTACAGTATGTTAATCTTTAATATATCAATTGTACAGTATGTTAACCTTTAGTTTTATCAATTGTACAGTCTGTTAACTTTAGGTTTTATCAATCGTTCAGTATATTAATTTTTAGTTTTATCAATTGTACAATATGTTTACCTTTAGTTTTTTAAATTGTACAGTATGTTAACCTTTTGTATTTTCTATTGTACATTATGTTAACCTTTAGTTTTATCTTATCTGCAGTATGATGAACTTTAGTTGTATCCATTGTACAGTATGTTGACCTCTAGTTTTATTAATAGTATGGTATGTTAACCTTTAGTTTTACTATTGTACAGTATGTTAACCTTAAGTGTTATTTATTGTACACTGTTTTGTATCCACCTTGGTACACATTGACTGTATTTTATTCACAGAAAAAACACATAATTACAATAATAGAAAGTATCATATCGCAGAAAATGGGCGACCTCACCTGTATTTATTGAATCGATAGTCGTACTCCGAATAGGTTCCGGTTGATGAAAGAAAATAAATCGAATAGTTCGGATTTTTTCGGAATAAACTTAATTTTTAGAAAACAGCTGTTAAACATATTGATGAAGTCAATTTGTGAGGCTTGCTACCAGTGCCACCATAGTGAAACTTAAGTTTTGTTTTTTGTTTGTTTTTGTTTTGAGGGAGGGGGATTACACACTATCTAATATGATAAAAGCTAAGACAGGTGTCATTTTTCTCCTCTTCTTTTGTTGTCACATATAAGGATTTTGGACAATAGAATTGAAACATTCCATATATTTTTTTAACATTTACACACACTTTCTCATAAAATAAATGGATTTTCGCTGAATGTATTTCCTGAACGACACAATTGATGGCAACGTCAATAATATCTTGATAGTATAGATTTATGTGGGACCAAAGAGTAATGTGAATATATTCCAGTATATAGTAGCAAGTAAAGTGATCCCCATAGAGATTCTCTCTTCATTTACTAATGAATGAAGTAATCATAAATGAACGTTCCAGCAACTGACAGGGCACAGATCAGTGGTACTAATATCCTCGGCAATTCTCGACCGTATGTAGACATTTTCTGTGGGTATTTATTAAGTTTTGAGATAATGTCTACCATAGCAGGAGAATGCTGACACTTTACCTCCAATAAATAATACTTTTAACATTAAATTTTCCTTTTATTTTATCAAATATAAATAAGAACTAGACACGATCTCATTGCGAGCAACGAGGAGGTCTTCCGTCCGATTCTCAGAAGGTGATATGACGTCAGCGACTCGCAATGAGATCGTGTCTAGTTTTCGACAACAAAACATGATCTGGAAATAGGAGTTGAGTACTAATGCTTTCCTGTAATGCTTTTTTATAAGTTCTCTTACGTTGCTTTTTTAAATACTTGCATTTCTTCCAATTAAGATAGAAAAGATTAAATTTTTATTACCTCTGGCCTCTAAAAACCCTAGTTAGGTAACGCATGAGAAAATCAGGATATGTAAACGTATCATACTTAATTTTTGCTTTTATATCCTATTACAAAACATCTCTCAGTAAACGACTATATAGATAAAAGACTTAAGGATCATCTTGATCCCTAATTTGAGGAGTCACTCCCTTTTTCTTGATATCAAATGAAAGGTCTTTAAATTTTAAACATATTTTGTTCAACAAGTCTTTGGAAATTCTTTTCTTAATATCAAATGAAAGGTCTTTTAATTTTGTTCAACAAGTGTTAAGAAATTCATTACCGTTCCTGAAATATATGGGAAAGAAAGTTTTAGGGGCCGATTCCTTATCTCTTTATAGGGGTCGTTTAATGAATAATTAATAACGTTTAACATTTTGAAGGTTTAATATTGTTTAGTACATCATTTTGAGCATCTTTTCTTCTATACTACATTTACAAAGATATTTCATTTCTGATCTATGGGTGATTAAAATGTTGGACATTTGACCTCTAAAAACCTCAAATTTATAACATAAAAGCATTAACATATCTGCTTTTATGACCTTTCACAAAATATCTCTCAGTAAAGAGCTATTAATAAAAGATCCGTTATGAATTTATTGTTTTCCAAAAAAAAAAAAAAAACGAAAATGAAAATTGGTCCTGTAAATAAGATCGATGAAATCTAATATATATCAGAAGAATTGAAAATTTTGCAAGAATTCACGATCAAGACCTATTGCATTAAATACGATATAATTTATTGGCAACATTGTCCTCTAAAACGGATGTTGCCTAATCCGGCCAATGTTTTTAGAGCCACCGGATTAGACAAGATATTTACAAAATTATTTCGCCTCGTGTTTAAACTGACCCCTTACGTCGTAGCTAGTATGGTTGTATTACGACTTTGACATCTGTCTTTTTCATATGATCTATTATAACAAATAAAATATGTAAACTTCAAAACTATTAATGAACAAATGAACACTGCTTTATTTTTGTTCTTTTAAACAGTCATACGGCCGCGGTCAAGGGATCGGATACGTAATTGTTCACATACACAGCTCGGAATCCAGTTAGATTTTAAATGCGACTCAAAGGCATTGCATAGAAGCAGTTCTTTTGCCCCTAATGTGTTTCACTAGAAAATAACTAAATGTTTAAACACTTTCCGTATGTAGTCTGGTACCCTTTATGTCAGTTATACGCACAAATATCCTGTTTATTTGCCAAATAAAACACAAATACATGGTAACACGTCTAGCTTTTTACACTCGTGTTATGCAATACCCGAACGAAATATTATTGTTACGACATTGATAAGATCATAATGAACAACTTTTGCAACGACAGCCATATCGAAATCTTAACCGCTTTTGAGTTATAAAGTGAAAACTTTCAAGGGTTCTAGGTCTCTAATTTGAGGGGCCAGTCCCTTTTTCTTGATTTCAAACAAAAGATAATGTAATTTTAAATATTTTTTCTTCTACATGTCTTAACAAAATATTTCCGAGAAAAGAGATAAACTAAGAAAACCAAGCAAAATTACAACGCTTTTTTATCTCCATTTTCGAGCCCTATCGAGCTCCGGCGTTTCTTGTGTTAGGCAAACATGAATGCTTTTGTGCATACAAACAATCTTTTGTCTATCATTCCTGAAATTTTGAAATTGATATCGTTTGTAGTTTATGAGAACACTCTTGGACAAACCAACCCCCTTAAAATCCTTAAAATGCCAATATCTCAAGAACACAAATGACGACATCAACAACAAAAATTTCCGATAAAGTTCATAACATAGGTACATGTAGTAAGATCTAAAAATTTCATGCAAATCGGTCGAGCCATTTCTGAGAAATCGCGTGCACAAAAAGCGTTAAGGAAAAAAGAAGAAGAAGAAGAAGAAAAAGAATCCGAAGAATAACAATAAGGTCTTCCGTTGGAAACGGAAGACCTTAATAAGTACATGCCATTGTAGACATCAATGAAAGAAAAAAACCCCTAAAACTTTCAACACTAAGGGTTTTATTTTTGGTGGTCCGTTATATTGACAGGCAGCTCAGTAACCTGACACATTATGCTATATTCAGATCTTCGAGCTGTAATTGAACGTGTGAATGAACCTTTATTAGTCACCTATGTTCATGTTTTGATATAACTATTTTATTATAATGTGTAAATGTCGCAAACTTAGAGCTCTATTCACAGGTCTTCTGTTTGGCTCTACACTAAAAATACAACACATAGGCTTGTCCTAAATAATGGATTTCCTTTACGATGTTATTTTATTTCAAGTTTAGGTGATTTAACCCTTTTAACATCTTGGGAAAGTGTGCCTATTCTTTAACTTTTTTTTCATTGAGATTGAGTATTAATCTTCTTGCCTTATATCGGAGTACTCGTACTTTGTCCTCCATAGATCTTTTGTTTAATGTTTGTATATATGTCCATAGTCATGTTATATACACTTTCTTTCCCTTTTCCACTTTTTTGTGTTCACGTCCTTCTCTGAAGTCCCTTTATTTATTTATTTTTTATTTTTATAATTTTTTTGGTAATATTTATATGTTTTGTAGGTCATCATCTTTGTATTGTTTGAGAGAATATATAAACTTGAATCTTCAAATTTGAACTTGTTTCTCTCCTGCTGCTGTTGCTCGTAATATTTTTATTGTAATAAGGTGAACAATCTGGATTTCACTTTGGTCAATCTATTCTTGTTTTATCACAATATGATATTCACAAATACAATGATTTAGGATATATCTACAATGTAAATTTATCACGCATCTTTCAAAATAGAAAGGTTTTAACAGGTTTATATTACGACTATGTAATCTTTATATGAGATGAATTAACATATCATTCAGTTTTAGATTAGTGCGCATGTGTGTATAATGATATACAAATAATGAACACATTTTGAGTTTATTTCGAATGCACTAATTGCAAAATCGTGTAATTTCTCGAAATTCCATGCCGTGAATCTTGAATAAATAAACACCTCCTCCCCTTTAAAAAAGGGTTGTTCAATAAAAGTTTAAAACTACCAATTACAATGTTTCTTTGATTCAAAACAATAATTTTCTCACAAAACACTTCAATCTCGAATTGTCTTCTAAAATACTTTTTTCATAGAGTTATGGTTTAAAATGCATATCATTTTCAATTAAAACATTAACGGTTGACGGGCAGTAATGAAATATTTCCGTTCTGAGCCAAGATGTTGTCTGTACTGACAGCAATATCGCCCAGCTGATACCTAAAGAATAATTGAAATGGAAGTTGATGAAACATCAAATTGTCCTCGAGGAGAATCAAACATTCGTACAACGCAGTTATTCGGGAAGAGATTCTTTAAGAAAATTCACGCGGCGCCTGTCCCTTATATTCAATAGTGAAGACTTGATTCAGTTACACAGGGAGAAATCAACTCATAAGCTGTACGGAATGATAGAATGCAAGACTTATGATAGTAGTTGTTTTCCTGTGCGAGTGGCAACAGGAGGAAGTCTGCAATGATTGACTTTAGAAATCTTACCCTTTGTTTGACTGGTGTATTGGTAACTCTAGAGAATGACAAAATAACGAGTTTTAATTGAGTCAAACGACCTCTATACAAACAAAGTCACCGCCTCTTACTGAAAACAATTCGTTGATGACGTAATAACTATACATCAGATCCTACATTGTGTATGTATACAATGGACCATTGATGCCGATTCCCTGTGTGGTTTAGATTTTACAACATTAACCGCCACCCCTTCCGTTCTGGGCCACATGTTTGGTATCAATCATTGGGACCGATTGATCATATTCCTCCAAACTCCCTGCTCGCTGGCATGTAACGACATATTATACATCATCTAGGGATCTGTTGGTATCAGATTCCATATCTCACGTGTCAATCTGGTTATTAGGATCAGATAAGGGAGCCGTTATTAGCTACATGATGGCTTTATCGCAGAAGAAGTCGGATGTCCCACTCTCTGAGCATCCTTATGTAATATTTGTTTATATGTTTACAGGTTCCCTAGTCAACAACCGTTTTATGGCTCGTGGAATATGTAGCAATGTTATGGTGTACGATTTTTGTTCAACGTTGGCACGGGGAGCAGAATTTTGAGTCTTCAAACTCTTCAAATAAATTCACATCTTTCAGTTAATACTGTTAATGAGAATTTGCAACAAACTAGAACAAACAATGATGTTTTAACTCATAAAAATAATTTCTTTTTTCATGAGAAACATTTTTAAGTTGTACTTTTGGTCTATAAATACATCGCATACACAGATGAAACAGTTCATTAACCAAAAACAACATTTCCCATCAGTTCTTACGCTGTATAACTTTGATGTTTTAGAATGTTATGTCAAAACGCATGAGCAATGTTTTCATCTTATACTACCGTTTTCTTCTAAGAAAGTAGGTGCAATAAAACGCATCAAAGACTTGAATATTGGACAAAATGATAGGGCCAATAATTACAAAGCTTGAGCACGACAGACACGATGTCAACATCCTCATCAGTACAGTGGGGCCTGATTACCATTAATCAGTCATTAACAATGTCTGCTATAGTCAGAAACAAATCAGCAAACTAATGCTTTCTATTCATTTAGACGGATTCTTCAAACCAAAAATTAAAAGCTAGAATAAAGCCTCCTGAAAGCAAATGGATTGAATTGATCACGAAATTCTTTCCAGACCGCCTTCTGATAATTAAATATGTGTTGTGAATTATCCGTCAAAAAATCGGATATTTTCGGACTTTTGTTTCAGGTTTTGCAAGAACACCGTGGGATAACTAAATGTAATCATGCGTCATGTCGCAAATCCTTTCACTTACAACGGTGTAAATATAAATCAGACATCGATATAGCAACAGCCCGCATTTCCCACAAGAGATTTTTCTGTAGACATCACAACACCAAACAACCCTCGGTTGTTCCTTTCTCATGGTAATCCCGTTATGTTTAGTCATAAAGCATGGAAAAAAGAACTCACTGTTTTCAAATCAGCCATCGAGGGCAGCAGTCACAGAACAAGCGTTATGAAAATCTACAAATTATTTATTCATGAAACCCTTATCTGAACGAAATTACAGAAATGGCTTATAAATGCAGAATTCTAACAAATGCTAATGGCGTTGTCGACCAACTCTGAATAAGCGTACACAAGGAATGTGATGCTTCTTTTCAAACTCTTCCTTGGTCTTGTCAAAGTCTATATTCTGATCTTAAAACATTAACATTTAGATTGATGAATGAAGTAGAGTAATTAGATATACGCCCACGCCTCTTCATGTCTTTCTACTGGTATATCTCTAGTTAAATGTAGATTTTAAAGACACTTGATATATAGCAATAGTCTTTGCGGCACGAATTCCACAAAGTAGCAGGCTTCAAAGAAACATATGGGTCTGATAGTATTTTTCTCTTTGATATCAGGATAGCATTTAGTGTAAGTAGTCTAAAACAGCCTAGTATCATAGGCGATAAAACAGCCTAGTATCATAGGCGATAAAACAACCTGGAAGAAGAGGTAACGTTAATCTGACAATATCTCACCACAAAGTAAACAATCTCATCTACCACATCAATAAATGCTGGTAGCATGCTGTACGTTAATGGAACATGCATTCTTTTGATTCTTCACACGTAATGTTTTTGCAGTGTTGACATTGATTGTGTCTTCACAATAATCGACATTATTTCAAACCAATCTATAAATGCTTCAAGTCTGCTGGTTTTGTCTTCATGACATGGAATCCTCATTTTTTGCGCCTCAGCGTGGAATTCTCGTATTAGGCAATATAACAGGTAAACACGGATCAAAGGGAACCATAACTTACTGTATTAGAAGTTCTTTTGACAGGGCTGATTTTGATTTCTAATTACATATAACGTATGAGCCACAGTATTAACGTGATCTACTTGATTTATAAGGAGATGTTACAGCAAATGAAGTTTAAGAATTGGCCTCGAGATCAAGATCCCCATTAATTCCGCCTAATGGTGGTTAACCTCTGCCTTTATTCCCAACGCCGTTATTGGACAGGAAGCGGAAGGGTTTCCATTGTGGTCCTGACTGATTCATATCGCCCTTTAAGATCTCAAGAATGGCAAACGATATTTATTTCGAGCTGTGACATCGAGGCTATTTAAAGATGTCCGCCGCCAATATCACCTATGTATAGCTCAAAACTGACTGTTTTGCCTATCAGTGGTGTAAAGTCTGTAAAGCCGACTTGTAGGATGTATATGATGATGCGTCATCAAGAAGGGCAATTTTCTCTTTGAAAATTCCCCACAGGAATTTTTATTCTGTAACATAATGCTTGGTTATTCATTGTGTAGAAGATGATAATCACAAGTCCTCTAAACGAACAATCCTTTGATAGTGTTATAATGTTTTCATAAGTGGTAGATTCTTCGATCTTTTGACACAGTTTTTGTATCGTAAAAAATAAAAAATAAAAAGTCAATGCTATGATGTATGAGTTTCAGTGAGAAACGATAATATGCATATAACACTGGTCAATACTCTGCCAGGAATTAAGAAATCAGAAATCTCCCAGGCAAAATATATCAGCAGAGTACCAGTGGAATCAATACAGTGTTGGAGAACATAGCAGGTACCTTGTACGTGACTAAATATCATATTAAAAATTCATACACTGTCCAGCCTTAAATTAATTAATAACACATTTTCATCTGCCTTCGGCATTCTACTTTGTGTTCAATTCCGTTATTGCAAGAAATTGCTGTACAGTTGGAAATATGGTACAGAGGCTGTGTTACGTCATTTTTTTTCATTGAATAAACGATATTGTAATTTTTACAATTACTTGAAATCAAAATTCTTTATAAAAACGTTTAATTAAAATTTCTGCGTATTTTTTTTTAATAAGTATAAATGTAGCATCACG
This sequence comes from Magallana angulata, assembly GCF_025612915.1. Classification (NCBI taxonomy): domain Eukaryota; kingdom Metazoa; phylum Mollusca; class Bivalvia; order Ostreida; family Ostreidae; genus Magallana; species Magallana angulata. Next base: position 52,443,142 of record NC_069120.1, read on the forward strand.
TGGTACGCTGCCATTATATAAGTTACCAGAGCGGGCAATTTGAAGTTTCGTCAATTATTAGGACTGTCTGTTTTAAAATAATGTCCAGTATTCCAACCTTAACCAAACAGCTCTTTAAAGACAAACAGTTTGCGTGACTATTTCTCCCCTAGCTATCCGCGCCGTCGACGAACCCCATTTAAAGTATATTCACAGAGATGATGTGTAATTGAAAGCGTATTGGTCGCCCGCATGGAAGCGTTGTGATGGAGTCACAGAGGAAAACCCTCGGAATAATGCGCTTTTGGTAAGGGTATGATTAAGTTAAAACAGCGTGCAGAGGAAGTCGATTCTAATTCATCACCTTAGTCGCTAACTTTACGCCCATTTTTTTGTAATTCACAGGTGTCTTGTAAATATTTATTATTGTGTTAAGAAGAGCTTTGTCTTTTTTTTTTTCAAAATCTTCATTTTTACATCTGTCTTCGTTACATTGGTTTTTAAGGTTGATGTATATATAAAGAAACAAATTAATGCAGGGATTATTTTTCAATAACAGGGAGTGGCTCGCTCTGTTCCTCACTGTAGATCATACGATAACTGATGGTGCGATTGATGTTATACTCATTGAAACTAGCAAAATATCTATGTCCGTCAACAAAAAATACACGTGTTTTTATTGTGGTTATCTAATCTTTAATAAATTCTTATTAGAGTAAGAACATTGTCCTATGGATACCCTTTACTGACAAGAACTATATTTGTGGAAAAGATTAATTAGTTAATGGAATCCAATTAATATCCAACATACTACTGCTTTCTCTCATCCTTACTTCTTCAATGCGACAATCTAAGACGATTAAGGCACCATAAGGTTTATTTCACAACTCATCAGCTAATTGGGGACGGGGGTTTTGGAAAGGAACAGAGTATGGGGCAAAGTCTACAGGGTCAGCAGCATAAGTCTTGGCTCTCAAGGTTTAGTTCATTATTTCTGCAAGACTTGGTAATAGTTGAGCAATGGTAACAGATGCACTTGTCATATTTCCTGATATGGTTGGTAGCTAGGCCATACATCGATGATGCTTAGTTTATTTAATGGCCGAGACGGGAACCATTAAAAACCCGGAATGTGTGATCGAGATCGATAGACAGTGAAAAACGTTTTAATGTAATACGTATAGCGGCTTTGGTTTTTAGGGAGACGTTTTGACACTTGTGATTTTATTGTCAGTGAGGTCAACTGATAGATACCCTGATATATTTCTTTTTTCCATATTGTCATCAGCCGCTGATAAACAACAGTGATAAGGAAGAAAGTTGGTTGCCAGCATTTTGTTCATTACTTTTTTCCTTTAATGGAACAATATTATACATACAAAGAGTCTCGTAAATTAGAGAGAAAATATCCTCTTTTTCATATTCTAGCCTTGCTTTTGTAAAAAGAAATGCATTCACTAAACTACCAATAATCCATCTCCATTTTGCGCTTTATTGGTAATACTCAGAATCCAGAGTAAAGATTGAATGCAGCCAGATAGATACAAAACAGTAGAGCGCAATTTTCAATAACAAATTAATCAAGCCTCAAACAGTTAATCTTATATTACAGGAATAATGGTATTATCCAATAATCATTACGATATTAGTACTTACATTGTGTACTTCGGTACTATAACTTATTCGCTATAAATCTAGGAAGGACGACTACTTGTACATGCGACAATTAAGACTATTTGGTTAGTTTTTTGACAATAGACCGAGGACACCCTAGTTAACTAATTGTTTGATTTGATGGAGCCACTAACCTTTTCCTCCTCGATACTCTCCGCCTCGTGGATCCGCCACACGTTCTCCTGTCCACACACCCCCACCTGCTGACCCACGCGGTACAGTCGGTGGATCGGGTTAGAGTCCTCGGAACCCAGGGAACTTTTAATAAGTGAAAGGACTTCCATGTTGGTTGATCACAGTCCAAGGGCTGGGTTCACCAGTCGTAATCCCATCACAGGCCAGCGCAAGACGGGGCGCGCGGGCAAGATAATCCTTAGAGATGGCGCTAAATTGTCACAAAGCATCAGTAAACATTGGGAGAGAAGAAGAATTAAAAAATCCTAAGAATGGTAAATGAGATTCGTGTCCGGTTGATGGGAACCTGACGTCTCTGTGACATGTTTGCTAATCAATGACAGTCAGGGGACAGTTAAGGGGGCCGATAGTCCGCCAGCACGAGGGGAGCTGTGTGAGACTCCGAACACAGAGACTTTCTGACTAACGGCCGGGATCACAATTCAGTAGTTAAATTTGTATCGAACGTTTAAACAGCAGGACCGGTAGTGTGGAAACATCCGCTGGTTCGCCATTATAAGCATATCACGACAAAACTGGCTATCGATTTCAAATGGTACACACGGTGAGTACTATATCCCGCCAAATCTCGACCATCAGTCAGCGCGCCGGTGTTCTACTGAGCTCACATTGTCTCCCTGTCAGGCGCCATGTTTACTCTGACGTGAGTGGAGGTAGAATAGAGAGATGACAACCCGACCATCAGATGTCTGGCCAGTCTATGTACATGTTCATACTGAATCAAGGCATCAGAACTAGCTCCAAGCATTCAACACAACACTCTTCTATTATTGTTGTTCTATAAAACAATGAAAGCAATTCCGCGCGCTTCCTCCCAATAAACTCCACAAGTTTCATAAATGTCACAAGAAAATTAACCTTTTTTTGTGAAAAAAGAAAAAAAAGACGAAAAAAAAATTTAACTGACATGATATGTTTCTGTTTACCAGAAAAATGTACTAGTTATTTATGAATACCTTCAAAGAAATGAGCATTTAGAAAGTTTTACTTTTATATGCAAATGATGCAAGGTGAGTATTTCAGAGAGTACTGGCGATCACAGATGGAAACGTTTCACTCATATAAAAAAAAAGTCTGTCAATGTAGTTAAACAGTCCCGCTTCACAAGTTTAAATTATTAAAAATAAACCTTTTCTTTACGGAGTTATCTGGATATTACTCGTGCTTTCTTAAAGAGGTTCTATCCTTGCAATGTAAAACCATTTTTTTTTTGTAGCTTTGACAAAGGAATTGCATTACTACTAGGGACATTTGCCTTTGAATCAGGTTGATGCCTGATAAACAATTAACAACATTACGAGCCTCAGAACACATGGAATTCAACTATCAGTTTGTAAATTTTGGATTTCCCGGATGGCAGTAAATACAAAGTTTACAACATGATAACAATCCTTGGATCTCTGAGAGATAAGAAGCAGTACTAGTATACATTAATCTGTCGAGCAATCGGAGAATCGTCATCTTCTACAACAAAAAAAATCAATTGTAGTATGATGATCAGTGAAGACCTCCCTCTCTGCTGAGTAAGTATTTAATACCCAAAATACTCAGTACACCGATGAAGGTAATATGTAAAGTTATTGATTATTTTCCTTCTATACGATATTTTCCTCAATATAAAAACCACACTCTCTTTACCAAGTCTTAATTAACTACGGATTTTACGAAACTAATTATAATCTTATTAATACTCCTTACAGAGATGAGCGAGATGCATGTAATTTTATCCTCATGTGAAAAAGTTGTCAGAATGATGGCAACTCATTTTTCCTCAATATCTAACGAACAACTGATTTCTTAGACTTTTATAAGAAAATTTACTCAATCTATTATTAACATTCTCAGCAATAGTATAAATACTATTAATCGAAATTGCAGTTATGTTGTTGTTTAAACAATATTTTTTTTTTGGTGATTCACGCGGGACATAACGGCAGACATTGCAGAAAAAAATACATAAAAAATACATAACCCGCGTTGGCGGCTTAGGTCATTTTTTTCTACATTGGTCGCTACCTCCATAACACTCATGATGCATTTTATTGTTTTAATTTACACCTTTCTTTTAACAAATGAATGAATTCATCGTAAATGGAGGTAAAAGTAACTAAACACTAAACTATTATTAATGTACTTATATCGGTACGTTTAGGAAAAGAAATAGCCAGTTAAATCGTCTAATATGGGAATTTGAGTTTGACATCATCATGATTATTTCGTTTAAACCGTGATTTTTGTAAAGTTGCTAAAGGTTTTGGTCGATTAATAAACTGGTTAGAACTGGTGTAGATTTCAGTTCTGTCAGTTTCTTTGGAGCTGTGATTTACTATCAATTTCCGCAAAGAAAATTTAGATAGAATCATACTTAGTGAATGTAAATATAACGTATATTTGTTGGTACTTTGATTGGCAGGAATTAAGTTCACGTGATGGACGTTCAAAATGGCGTCCATGTCGCTTTACAAAAACCAAACACGTCCCGTTTTAGAAATTTGAATACAGCAACGAGACGTCAACTCGCAAAAATGCAAATGTGAGCACGTTAAAATTCGAAATCGATAGAAACAATGTGACAGGCATTCCAATAACTCTTACATTTAGTATTTTATCGGGATTTAAACATGACATTAATGCGCCGGGTTGTTAGTTCCGACTTTTTCGCCATTAATCTTACACCGGAAGAGGCCAGACCTGGGACCGAGCCTCCTCGCCATGTACTTGAGTTTCTGAGCACACACTCCGTGATTACGGCTGTGATTTACGGAAACGCAAGGACGCCGGAATTACAAGTAGCCGGAAAACACGCCGTGATACCGAGCTACTTCTATGAAAGCTTTACGAAACAGAGATCTGGATTCCAAAGATCAATTTATCAAAAAGAAAACGGTTCCATAGAGCAAGGTGATGAACGCGATTGTTCAAACAAAACTATGATTAATTTTACTTTTTGTATAATTTGGGGAATCAAACGTTTATTTTGAGGCGCGATAATGAAATGAAATTAAGAGCAGATAAAGTGAAAAGAAAATGACGTTTGAGATTTTTTTACTGGACCTATTTAATTAAAGCCTTTAGTGGCACGGACTCTCTCTACAGTTGCTTGCGATCTTTATGATAGAACAATTTTTTGCTTCAAAAACAGTTGAATTGTCTCAAACAATGCAAAACGTCTTTCAGCGTGAATGAATAATACTGCAATGTTTACCACTAACCATAGAATATTAAAAGATTAAATAATAACAAGCTTAACTGTAAATATTTTTGGTCATGGTTGAGAGAGAGAGAGAGAGAGAGAGAGAGAGAGAGAGAGAGATTATTATTATTACATCAAAGCATATGTATTCAGAATAATTAGGTCAATTGTTTCACTTAGGGATGCTGTAAATGTTCTCATAAAATGAAGAAACACATGCTGAAGAGAAGATTAGGTCTAGGAATTCATAAGAGAAAGCTTTTATCAAAGACAGCCAGAAATTGGATAACAAATTAATGTAGAGATAAAACAACTTCTATGGGATCAGCTGCTGAAAATGTCGGGAAAAAACGTCCGGAAAAAACCTTTGCGAGGTCTGCAAGCATTGTCCCCTGAAAAAGAGATCACACGTAATCAATTAAACTCCTATCGAATAACGTACATGTTAAATAAGCCTACCTTTAGGTAAGAAAAATCAAATGCGCGGAGGGGGGGGGGGGGGGTAAACGTCTTTTTATTCAGGTTACAAAACCGTTAACTAGAGCGAATGCAGAACTATTTCTATAGTAGAAGAAATCATGTACATTTGTACGTCCTACTTGGATGAAAACAATATTTTCAAAATATATATATAACTTGTGCATTAGGATCGGGGTCTGCTTGAACCTTTCTGATAATATCCTTACTCTTCTAGAATACCGTGGTGGACGTTACAATACATTGAATGCTAGCTTCAAGGATAATGTTATTTTATTGACGTCGGCTGAATGAAATATATATGTAATTTTATTTTAACTAATATATATATAGTAATTCTCGCTTTTTCATACTGGGGAAGGGGTAAATAGTTAGAATTTAGTGACGAATATAAGTAATTGAAATAAAGGGAATTTTCTCAAAAGAACACATTGCAAGTCTGCAAAACATCAAACATAATTTTGAAAAAACGCTTAATCTGAAGTAGTTTACTAACAAAGCAAACAGACAGGATAGGAAAGATTAAGCAGGCTTGTAGCACAACTCGAGAAGACGGCCTCGGTAAACAAAGCATAAAACAATTCCAATACGGTCTGATTTATGTTACCCCAAACCTCCAACAACCCAACATCTACTTCAACATTGGTCCATTTTCCTGCATAAAAATTGTCTTGACTCTTGGATGGGGTCTTAAGCCATATTACCTGTCTTTTATTGTTAAATTGATTGGTTTTATTTCCTATTTTACAAAGAATTTATATTGACTCGTGAAATATAGGCCTGTCCACAGGAAATTGAAATCCACCCTTTTCAGGACCAGCAGAGTATGAGCCGCTCGTTCTGTTCGTGTATCGGGGATCGAGTTTCACCGGCTGTCTATAAACTGTAACAAGCGCTCTCTTCGGGCCCGATGCTGCTGGAATCGAGTATTTATCCGAGGATCAATCACATCTGAACAAACACAACCATCAGCGAATCCACCTTGATTTGTACATTTTCCTTTGTTACAACAACACAGGTATATGAACTCATTATAAACAGAGGTATTCCGAAAAACGTCTACGTCATACAATACTCTCCGGATTTACACTACGATAAAATCGAACGCGTCAGTCACGGAAATGGTATGAACAGACTGAGTAGTAATTTTGCTGGAATTGGTCTTAGTCTATCTCGATGTTCTATTTTAGACCGAGGTGCGAGCTGGATTTTTCAGAGCTATATCGGCATCACTCTATTGACTGCCAAGGGTGGATTCGGGACCGCGCCCTCTTCATTAGGTCTATTTTAACATTATAGCGTATAGATTACAGGTAAAAGATACTCTGAGCCCGGTTACCTTGTCAAGCCAGGATATTTGTGACATCATGCCCGATGTTTCGTTAACTTTTATCCAGCGTTATTATTTAAATCAATACATGTTGGATGTTTGCTCATATTAAGAAATGTAATATACTCAGTCACAGCTTTACTCATTCCGCTTTTTGATAATTTGGATGAGTCATTATTTACAAAGCTCTCCAAATTTGGTAACACCCCAACCCACCCCTGAGAAAATGATTTCAATTTTCATTTCTGAAATATCATTGTTTAAGATATATTTTTAAAATTAAAAATAAAATGGAAAGTAAAAAGTCTACAATGTAGATACTACATAATCACGAGGTAATTTTTGTTGTTGCTGAAATAAACGTACACGTGCAACTCGAATAAACGTACACGTGCAACTCGAATAAACGTACACGTGCAACTCGAATAAACGTACACGTGGAACTCGAATAAACGTACACCTGGAACTCGAATAAACGTACACGTGCAACTCGAATAAACGTACACGTGCAACTCGAATAAACGTACACGTGCAACTCGAATAAACGTACACGTGGAACTCGAATAAACGTACATGTGCAACTCGAATAAACGTGCACGTGCAACTCGAATAAACGTACACGTGCAACTCGAATAAACGTACACGTGCAACTCGAATAAACGTACACGTGCATTGTGTAGTTGTTCATTGTGAAGCATCTTTAAAATAATTGAATAATTTTTACTTTAAAAGAAATCAATATTTTGTAAAATATACTTTACAGGCCCTTTTAAGGATGTATGTTAAAGCTCGTAATGATAAGGGAACACAAAAGGTTATAGTAGCTTTTAAAAATATGAACTGACTTTGAATATACTTTACAGGTCCTTTTAAGGATGTATGTTAAAGCTCGTAATGATAAGGGAACACAAAAGGTTATATTAGCTTTTAAAAATATGAACTGACTTTGAATAATTTATTTAAGGCACATTTTGGGTTTTTTCGACGAAAAGCAATATTTCCAATACTGAAATGAGAAAAAGGACCTTCAAATCAAAACATCAAAAATGTATTTGAAAGTATGGATGATATAACCTAGCAATTATATAAGATAATGGTTCTACAAATAGAACCATAGCTGTTAATTTTCTGTCTTGTTGAAACATTTTAACCATTTCGGATGTTTTTATATTTCAATGAAATTTGATTTCAGCCTGCTGTAACAATTTTACTTCGTTTATTTTCGTTTTCTTGTAAACCCAATCTTGCCAAATTTCAGCTTGAACTTGAAACAAGCCACTTGAAATGGGAAAGGTGGTGTAATTTTACACTTTACAGTAATGTAGCTAAGGTTCAAATTATTTTAAACAGGGGGTCTGGGGTCTACAGTATAACCATCATTTTCAATTACGGTCCTCAACAAATTGTAACTGTACAAGGCAAACCCCGTGTCGTATAGGATCAGATCTGGTTTTGATATTTTTTCTAAGAACAAAGAGGCTTAAAGAATTAAAACAAAAACATTGACTCACATAGGCCAACTGATACCAAAAAAGCAAGAGAAATACAAAAAGACTTAGTCCCTATACTAATTTATGTGTTATGCAACCACGAAAAAATACTTAGGGTAAAGTGTTTCAAGAATCTTCTCATAATGTTATATCCAATACATAACTGTCCGACATGGAAATAAAAGATGTATTTCACGGCTTCAATCAAATGAAAACGTGTTTATTGCCTGGTCTAAGTAAACTTCAATTTTCATGTGCATTATTGACAGTCAGACCGTACATTGCGTCTATTGTTGATGGGTGGAAGGATTGGTGGGTCTTTATTAGTCTAGGACACTGAAGGATCTCTGTATTGTTATGGAGGCGAAGGATCCCTGTATTGTTACAGATGTTATGGATCTCTATATTGTTACACAGGTTAAGGATCACTGTATTGTTACAGATGTTATGGATCTCTATATTGTTACACAGGTTAAGGATCCCTGTATTGTTACAGATGTTAAGGATCTCTATATTGTTACACAGGTTAAGGATCCCTGTATTGTTACAGCAGTTAAGGATCTCTATATTGTTACACAGGTTAAGGATCCCTGTATTGTTACAGATGTTAAGGATCTCTATATTGTTACACAGGTTAAGGATCCCTGTATTGTTACAGCAGTTAGGGATCTCTGTATTGTTACGGAGGTGAATGATCACTGTATTGTTACAGATGTTATGGATCTCTATATTGTTACAAAGGTTAAGGATCCCTATATTGTTACAGATGTTAAGGATCTCTATATTGTTACACATGTTAAGGATCCCTGTATTGTTACAGATGTTAAGGATCTCTATATTGTTACAAAGGTTAAGGATCCCTGTATTGTTACAGCGGTTAGGGATCTCTATATTGTTACATAGGTTAAGGATCCCTATATTGTTACAGATGTTAAGGATCTCTATATTGTTACACAGGTTAGGGATCCCTATATTGTTACAGATGTTATGGATCTCTATATCGTTACAGAGGTTAAGGATCACTGTATTGTTACAGCGGTTAGGGATCTCTGTATTGTTACGGAGGTGAGGGATCACTGTATTGTTACAGAGGTTAAGGATCTCTATATTGTTACACAGGTTAAGGATCCCTATATTGTTACAGATGTTAAGGATCTCTATATTGTTACACAGGTTAAGGATCCCTATATTGTTACAGATGTTAAGGATCTCTATATTGGTACACAGGTTAAGGATCCCTATATTGTTACAGATGTTATGGATCTCTATATTGTTACACAGGTTAAGGATCCCTGTATTGTTACAGCGGTTAGGGATCTCTGTATTGTTACGGAGGTGAGGGATCACTGTATTGTTACAGAGGTTAAGGATCTCTATATTGTTACACAGGTTAAGGATCCCTATATTTTTACAGATGTTAAGGATCTCTATATTGTTACACAGGTTAAGGATCCCTATGTTGTTACAGATGTTAAGGATCTCTATATTGTTACACAGGTTAAGGATCCCTATATTGTTACAGATGTTATGGATCTCTATATTGTTACACAGGTTAAGGATCCCTGTATTGTTACAGCGGTTAGGATCTCTATATTGTTACACAGATTAAGGATCCCTACATTGTTACACAGGTTAAGGATCCCTGTATTGTTACAGCGGTTAGGGATCTCTGTATTGTAACAGAGGTTTAGGATAACTGTATTGTTACAGCGGTTAAGAATCTCTGTATTGTTACAGCGGTTAGGGATCTCTGTATTGTTACACAGGTTAAGGATCCCTATGTTGTTACAGATGTTAAGGATCTCTATATTGTTACACAGGTTAAGGATCCCTGTATTGTTACAGCGGTTAGGGATCTCTATATTGTTACACAGGTTAAGGATCCCTATATTGTTACAGATGTTAAGGATCTCTATATTGGTACACAGGTTAAGGATCCCTATATTGTTACAGATGTTATGGATCTCTATATTGTTACAGAGGTTAAGGATCACTGTATTGTTACAGCGGTTAAGGATCTCTATATTGTTACACAGGTTAAGGATCCCTGTATTGTTACAGATGTTAAGGATCTCTATATTGTTACACAGGTTAAGGATCCCTGTATTGTTACAGATGTTAAGGATCTCTATATTGTTACACAGGTTAAGGATCCCTGTATTGTTACAGATGTTATGGATCTCTATATTGTTACACAGGTTAAGGGTCCCTGTATTGTTACAGATGTTATGGATCTCTATATTGTGACACAGGTTAAGGATCCCTGTATTGTTACAGATGTTATGGATCTCTATATTGTTAAACAGGTTAAGGATCATTGTATTGTTACAGCGGTTAGGGATCTCTGTATTGTTACAGAGGTGAAGGATCACTGTATTGTTACAGCGGTTAAGGATCTATGTATTGTTACAGATGTTAGGGATCTCTGTATTGTTACATATGTTAGGGATCTATGTATTGTTACAGATGTTAAGAATCTCTGTATTGTTACAGAGGTGAAGAATCCCTGTTTTGTTACAGAGGTGAATGATCTCTGCATTGTTACAAAGGTTAAGGATCTCTGTATTGTTGCAGATGTTACTGAAGGATCTCTGTATTGTCACAGAGGTTTAAGATCTCTGTATTGTCACAGAGGTTTAGGATCCCTGTATTGTTACAGCGGTTAGGATCTCTGTATTGTTACAGAGGTAAAGGATCTTTGTATTGTCACAGAGGTTTAGGATCTCTGTATTGTCACAAAGGTTTAGGATCCCTGTATTGTTACAGGTTAGGATCTCTGTATTGTTACAGAGGTAAAGGATCCCTGTATTGTTACAGAGGTGAAGGATCTCTGTATTGTTACAGCAGTGAAGGATCTCTGTTTGTTACAGAGGTAAAGGATCTCTGTATTGTTGCAGAGGTAAAGGATCTCTGTATTGTAACATATGTTAAGGATCCCTGTATTGTTACAGAGGTTGGGAGCTCTGTATTGTTACAGAGGTGGAGGATCTCTGTATTGTTACAGAGGTGAAGGATCTCTGTATTGTTACAGCGGTTAAGAATATCTGTATTGTTACAGAGGTTGGGAGCTCTGTATTGTTACAGAGGTGGAGGATCCCTGTATTGTTACAGAGGTTAAGGATATCTGTATTGTTACAGAGGTGGAGGATCCCTGTATTGTTACAGAGGTTAGGATCTCTGTATTGTTACAGAGGTTAGGATCTCTGTATTGTTACAGAGGTTTAGGATCCCTGTATTGTTACAAAGGTGAATGATCCCTGTATTGTTACAGAGGTAAAGGATCTCTGTATTGTTACAGAGGTAAAGGATCCCTGTATTGTTACAAAGGTGAATGATCCCTGTATTGTTACAGCGGTAAAGGATCCCTGTATTGTTACAAAGGTGAAGGATCCCTGTATTGTTACAGAGGTTAGGATCTCTGTATTGTTACAGAGGTAAAGGATCCCTGTATTGTTACAAAGGTTAATGATCCCTGTATTGTTACAGAGGTAAAGGATCCCTGTATTGTTACAGAGGTGAATGATCTCTGTATTGTTACAGAGGTGGAGGATCTCTGTATTGTTACAGAGGCGAATGATCTCTGTATTGTTACAAAGGTTAAGGATCTTTGCCAGTGTTTTGTTACAGATGTTACTGGCACAGGTAATCGAACCTTCACCACTGTATAAACAGTGACAACTTTTAGTTTCCATCGAGTCTTGAACGCATGTATCGACACACGCATTTTGTGGTTGGTTTGAAAAGTACACAGATAATTTAATCTGCCCATAAGATTTTATTTTGGAGAGGCGGTGTTGTTTCTTTCCAATTTGAAGTAATCTCAAAGGATATAGTAACATTTAATGGTACAAATCGGTTGTAATAAAAAGCATATTTATTGAACCGTGATACATTTAATTACAATCTTGTTGCAATGTAACGTCGCAGTTACTATTTGGCACAGTGTATATAGGAGCATGCTCGGAGGGGTATTATGGTAGGAACCAAACGTTGTCGAGTTTACTATCAAAAATAAACGTGCAAAAATATTCGTAAGCACGTGCTTATAGTGTTTATACTACAACCGTTTGTGCGCGAGCAATTGTTTTGCAATCTTCACACAAAAATGAAAATATTTTTTTCCCTATAACAGAACTACCAGATTTTTGGGGGACCATTATAGTTGTTAACTTGGTAGATATATGGTAAAACTTGTCAAAACATTTTGGTAAATATTTCATACTCTGTAAAGTTATGAGTTGCTTACATATAAACATTCAATGGGTTTTCCATAAGATAAAGTTTTATTATTTGACACATAGAACTGGTCTTTTATATATATTTTTTTACGTCAGTGTCCACAAGCTATGAACAATCCGTCCGGCGATTACCACGTCTGTCTACACGCGGCATCTATCTACAAGCGGATCTGTTCAAGTCGCTCTGATCTCTGGCCAATTTCCGCAGATTTGCATTCTCCTTCTGTCTTTGTAAATTGAGCAGATATAAGATGCATTAAAAACAAAAACAAACGGCTTAAAGATCCTGAAATAGCGCAGAAATTCTTTCTGGAAATGAGAGAACAGACGAGCGGGAGCCGCGCTGTCATCACGTGTTTCTTCCCGCGGAAATGTCAGCGGTCATCCCTAGCGGAATATAGAGACGTCACTAGAGAGGAGAAAAAATATCATTTTCCCCTCACAGACATGCAGATAAAAAAAACTTGTTTTGACAGAAATTTGTCAATACTAAAAATACAAGATTTTTAAAATAAAAAAGTTAATATGTAATAAAACTGAAAATTGTTATATTTTTCCAAAATACCCACTTTTATATTTCATAAAGTCAGTATTTAGATTGTCAATCCGAGGTCGGAAATTGTTTGCCAAATGCCTGGGTGAAGTCTGCATTCAAAATCGAGCAGACTGCAAACATGTAAATTAACACCGATATAGACGCAACTCCCGAAGCTATTCGTGACCTGTTTAGATAACTGACAGACATGCATGGGCTAACAGTTAATTAAAATAATTCCAATCTTTGGAACATGGAAATCGATATTCAATTTGATATATTCTGAACCTGATTTGATTCCTTGTTGTTATCTCTTATGGTCGCCATCTCTGTAAATCACAGAGAGAGTGTCCTTGAAAGCTTTACTAGTATTGAATTATCCTAATCTTTGGATGTTTAGGATCAATCCTTTGATTATCATGATCCTAGGAGTATGAGTCCTTGGATTATATGCATCGTTGGGTAATCTTAATCCTTGGATATTCAGAATCAATCCTTGGAATATTAAGATTCTAGGAGAATGAGCCCTTGAATTATCAACATTCTTGGGTCAATATAATACCCGAAACAAATTCATTTCTCTCTCTAAGAATATCAAAAATAACGGTTAGGAATTTGGTAGGTTTTAGTTCAAGCAAAACAATACACAAAATGGTAAGCTAAAGGTGGTAGGGATTGTCGATTATAGTTGAAGTAGAATGGACAAAACCCTCCAAAACAAACCAGCACTGGTCCGCAACGATGGGTGGCGAGAGACACTACGAACCTCCTACGCGGGTGAAAATACATCATAAGCAAATTACAACTGGGCTTATTATTCAAGATTTTAACATGCAGGGAATTACATGTATATAAATACAAAATTCCCGATCGGGTTCAAAGTCATAACTTATAGATCCAAAGCTGGCGTTGTGACCAATGTAGCTACGCCGTTAGAAAAGATAGTGCAAAGAAAAATATTTAATAAGTAACGGGGTATAAAGTCATGTTTATTCGAGAATGTTTGTTGCAATATGGAGATATGTCTCCATAGTCCATCATTTTCGATTTTAACAATATAGAGTTGCCACATTACGTGCCTAAGAAATTTTTGTATGATGAAAATTGAATGTTAATTGAGTAGAAACTTAGTTGATGAAGTCAATTTACACAACTTTAGAGGCAAGTAAGGTAACATGATTAGCAATGAGGAGTGAACAGCAAGGCTTTTGTCCAATCAGGTGGGGTGAGGTTGGATGCGACACAAATGCCAGTTTAAGGTCTACATTATTGCACCGTTTGTGTTTGAGTTTGAGAGGGGGTGTGCATCGTATACTAGTATATCATTTTATTTTAAAAAATATGTTTTTCTTTGATACATTGTTTTGGCTTTATTCTGAAAGACTTTGTTGTCAAATTTAAACTACATAATTTATCAAAGGTGACAAAACACCAATAATATTCTCTGAAAATACTGTAGAAATCAAGCAAGAAATCAACATAACTTTCAAAGCAGAGATTAGCACAAGATCAAAGTAAATTCTGACCACAGCCATGAATAATTCTTTTCATTAAATCAATTTTAATTAAAATCTAAGAATAAATATTGACATCACAACTCTTTAATGTTTAAAGCATTGTTTCAGAAGAGTGGAGACAGAGTGAAGTCTTGGTGATGGTAATAATTTAGCTGCATTGACAGTTATGATGGTGGAGATATTGACGGATATTGTTCGCCTCTGTCACGGTGGGCGTCTCATGATATCAATATATGGATCTCCTTTATCAGTTTATCTCTCACATCTTCTTTTATTCACTAACTAATCATAGACTTAGAACATTCTATCGATAAATCACTCTCCTCTCACTGATGATTTATCCCGCACCAAATCACAAATCTGCTGCTAGAGAGACGGCCTGCTCACTGGATTTATAAATTGTAGTACAAGACACCGACAAGCCTTCTTAACTTTGATTCTCTAAGTCTACAAGCTTCAGGGCTTCTTTTAAACTCATCTTCTTTGATCTGTGCTTCTTTATGTACTGCAAGAAAACAAAAACAACAGATGACATGAGGTATGGGTGCAGACATGTACAGCTATAAACATGGAGCGCCGACATCGTCAGACATCGTCA
The DNA here is from genome assembly GCF_025612915.1 of Magallana angulata. Classification (NCBI taxonomy): domain Eukaryota; kingdom Metazoa; phylum Mollusca; class Bivalvia; order Ostreida; family Ostreidae; genus Magallana; species Magallana angulata. The sequence goes on from NC_069120.1 coordinate 52,458,368, forward strand.
GGCAGGTCTGTTACGTCACAATCATGTTTGTTACTGACTCATGCAGAACAATCTCCAAGTACTGGTAATGTAAGGGACGTCTAAGCTAGTGAATACACTCCAAGTTTGTTACACAAATAATGCATTGCTTTTTATAGTGGTCCTTGAAGACATTTTTGCAACTCTCTTTGAGCCTTTCTAATATCAATATTTTCATTTCAACTTTGAATGATTCATTTAAAAATAATTATATGACGACACAACATACTAAAGGATGGTATCCCTAATGGCTGTAAGCGTCCCTTTTATACAATGAATTATAGAAAACCTACCAAGACTTTGATAATTTGAAATAAGAGTGAATAAAAATAACACATCCTAATTAGTGCTGATAGCTTGGGTTGTTTTTTATTGTGATGATTGACACATTGTCAATGATTTGTACACCCTGTAACAGTGAGTTTCAATGAATCAAAATTTTTAAAAATGGGTTGACCTTGGCAATTTCAAAATTTATTTTTTTGCGAATTTACTAGGGGCATTATTTCACATGTTTTTGGGGGTTTTTTTTTTGAGGTTATCTAAATTAGTGGTTCAGAGGCAGTGACTTTGAGGGTATGCACCTTTTTAGTGTCCTGTAGAGTTGTGTAGCGATATTTGTGGTCCAAGGAACTTGACATAGATTGATACAGGGATTGCTGAGAGTGGAGGAAACTTTTGGTCAGCTCCAGCTGCTGTTTGAGCATGTCGTGTAGGGCCAGCATACAGGGACTGTAGGATGTCAGGGCTGGAAATACAAAAACATAAACATGATACAAAACATTGTAATGTTTGAGCCTGTCGTGTAGGGCCAACATACAGGGACTGTAGGATGTCAGGGCTGGAAATACAAAAACATGGTCAACAAAACTAGACAAAGGGGCAAAAATCTTGGTGGATCTTATTCTAATGTAGTGATATCAACAGCATTCAGAATAATGAGTCCTAGAACTGTATTCCCTGTTAAATGCATAAAACATAAAAAAACAAGCTGATATATTTATTCTTTATTACACCCACCATTGAGTGAGTCTGGGCTGATAACATAGGAGGCTATGGAGGCGGGATCCATGAAGCCCGGGCTGTAGTTGAATCTGTAGGTCAGGCCCGGCTCCTCAGTCTGTAGTCCTACCTCTGTGGTCCTCGTGGTCCTCCTCTTGTCTTCCGTGCCCCTCCTCTTGTCCTCCCAGGCTGTTTTTGTTGGCTTATGTCTGTCCAAGAGAAACAGAAACATGTGTACCAGAACATCGTATCCTCTAATGGAATTCTATCATATATATCACATAAGTTTTAGTCCAATCAATCTCATTTCATTACAGAAACTAGGGTTTTTATGACAGGAAATTTTTTAAACACTATTAACATTTCAGTCTTTTATAAATCATGGATTTTTTTTTAAAAGATACAATATGCTAGGTTTGGACTTGAAACCAAATTCATATCATGTCTAAGACAATGTAATAATTACAGGATATCTGATGGTTTGCAATGGTATATGATTTTTATCCAACTGGTTCTGTGTTTTCTATCCCAGAGCCTTCGGTAGGAGATAGAAAACACAAATTGAGTGGGATAAAAATCATTTATCACCACAAATCATGTGAGATAATTTTTATACAGGTTTTACCACAGTTTTGATAAACTTTGATCTTTTCCATAAACATCAAAGTTATGAGCCACACATTACATGTACCATGAAATGTCAATAATTTTAAGCATGGAAAAAGTTCCAAGCTACACAAACATTTAATTTTTGAACATATTCTTACCAATTGATGAAAGAAAATTGATAAAACAGCACTAAATGATTCACATTTAAAACTAAATTTTTCAACTGTATTATCAAGTTATTTTTTAATCTATGTCAATCATTGACTTGAAGCTATGACTATGTAATGTTCAATTGTGACATCATGATGTGTTAAAAGACAGGGCAATATTAAAAACTTATTACACAAGTGATATCCACCTCATATTGAGCTAAAATGTGATGAAGAAGAAACTGTAATGAAATACAATTTGTCATTTTCTGGATTTCTCTGCATTAAAGTACATATACAAATCAATGCAATTGTACTAAGTTTTCAAAAACGAATACTGTCAAATTTGTTCATTTAAAACTGACCTAAATTAATCAATTAGAAGTAAATAGGAGTTTTAGAAAGAGTTGGGGAGATCATACCGTTCAACTACTTCAGATTCATCGGTCTCTGTGACAGTCCCCGACTCCTCGGTAATCTCCGACTCGCTCTGGAAAGTCTCTGTGTATTCCTCAACATCAGTGTTCCGAGAGGAAGCTCGACTCAGCCTCTTCTGGGATTCGCCGATGCGCTCAGAAATAGTATCATCAAAGTCATCGGAATAAGACCTATGCACAGTACTAACCTCTTGAGTCTTAATTTCTGACTCAAGAACAGAGTGAAATGAAGTTGTTTTCTTTTTAGGAGGACCAATCTCCTCGGGAATGTCCTCTGATTCTGTTCTCACTTCCTCACTGGCCACACTAGGAGGATGGTCATCTGACACACCTCCTAACAGGTCCTCAACGGTCTGAAGTCCGAAAAACAAGTCCTCCTTCTCCGAGGACTTCTGCTTTCTGGGTGTAGATTTTTGTGGTTTGAATGGACTCTTGATGTTTTTCTTAGCTTTAGATTTTGAGGTGTCTTTTCGTTTTCTTTTAGAGCTATCCTTTGTCTTGGAATCTGACTTTACTATGGCTGGCTCTAATGCATCAATATCCATCAAATTAACTGAAAGCAAAATACCAATCTTGTAACTTTGCATTTCATATATATAAGCAGCTCTGAAATTGAATGTATTATAATAAAAAAAGTTTTCAAATAAGAAAACTTACATCTGAAGGCATCATCTGAGCTTTCATCGTACTTGTCACTCTCTAAAACATCAGACTCAATGGATGAGGATCTTGAGTGAGGTGAGCGGTGAAGCTTAGGTGATCGTCTTCTCAGGGGGACAGGAGAGGGAGACCTTGGGGGGCCAGCAGTGTGGGATCTGAAGGGGCCAGGGGAAGGAGATCTGAAGGGGCCAGGGGAGGGGGATCTGGCTGGGGGAGGTTTTGTATCCGGCGAGGGGGAGCGAGGTATCGTGGGGGAGGGGGTTCTTCTTCCTTTCTACAACAAATGAAAGTGTACACTCAAACATCTGAAAATAACACAATATCTTTCTAATATATAAAAAATACTATTTAACAAGAAATTCTTGAGAAATTTTTTAAGAATCTGAAAATACATGTAAAATATTTTTGATTTAAACAAATAACAAAAAAAAATTGATTTGTTTCACCAAATGGAGTTTTAACTACATATGTACCTTCTGTTTCCCTTCTACCTTCTGTTTCCCTTTTCCTCCTGGAAAACTCTCAGAAGAATCTAATCCTGCCACAAACTCTGCCAGGCTCTCTTCACCAGAGGACAGGACAATGTCAGCAGACAATCCAGTCAGCACAGCTATAAAACAAAGCACACAGTTTTAAAACAAAGCACATAGCTATAAAAACAAAGCACATAGCTATAAAAACAAAGCACACAGCTATAAAACAAAGCACATAGCTATAAAACAATGTCAGCAGACAATCCAGTCAGCACAGCTATAAAACAAAGCACATAGCTATAAAACAATGTCAGCAGACAATCTAGTCAGTACAACTATAAAAGAAAGCACATAGCTATAAAACAAAGCACAAAGCTATAAAACAAAGCACATAGCTATAAAACAAAGCACATAGCTATAAAAACAAAGCACATAGCTATAAAACAAAGCACATAGCTATAAAACAATGTCAGCAGACAATCCAGTCAGCACAGCTGTAAAACAAAGCACATAGCTATAAAACAAAGCACACAGCTATAAAACAAAGCACATAGCTATAAAACAATGTCAGCAGACAATCCAGTCAGCACAGCTGTAAAACAAAGCACATAGCTATAAAACAAAGCACACAGCTAAAAAACAAAGCACATAGCTATAAAACAATATCAGCAGACAATCCGGTCAGCATAGCTACAAAACAAAGTTCACTGTCATAAAACACACAGAGCTATAAAAAAGCATACAATTATAAAACAAAACATACCTAATCAAAAAGCCCACAGTTATCAATTAAAATCTATGAAACAAATCACATAGTATAAATACAGCACACAACTATTAAACTGCACACAACTATTAAACAATGCACACAACTATAAACAAAGAACAAATATCAAACCATGCACACAGCTAAAAAACAAAGCACTCAGCTTTAAAACACGCAGTGTAGCACATACAGTGTAGCTTAAAACTTGAAGAAATTGAAAAAAAAAATCCCTCAGACAATCTCACAACAAAACTCGGGGAAAAAATATATATAAAATGAATAAGCTAATTAATTACAATAATACTTATAATTTCAATTTTTCTAACTTGATGTAACCACTCATTACACTATCATTATATGTAAACCTTTTTACGTAATGAATCAGACAATACATTAACACCATTAACTTACCTCTCTTATCCCTTGATTTCCTGGTCGGTGTTGGGCTCCGCCTCCCGTGTGCCTCCTGTAGGGGGGAGGGACTCCTTCGTCTTTGCTCTGGTTGTGGAGAAGGACTTCTCTTTCTTTGGGGCTCAGGAACTGCTGTTTTCTTCTTCATAAACTTGGACCCATCTCTACCGATCCTAACACTATCTGAATCGGCAGATCCAGGTCTCTCTCTTGACTTTGGTCTTTCCCCTGACCTTGGCCTTTCCCCTGACCTTGGCCTTTCTCCTGACCTAGGCCTTTCCCCTGACCTAGGCCTTTCCCCTGACCTTGACCTATCACTGTTCATTCCAAGAGAAGACCCAGGCCTTGGCGTATGCAGGCTTTCACTACTGTCTGTCTCTAAAGTGAAGACTTTCCTTGTTTCTGCTGACCGCTTGGCAAATTTATTACTAAGAAGTGATGCTTTACTGAGAGCAGAGGAAGTCTGTGCAGATTCCCTGGGTTTGTTGGTGCGTGCCATGTCCCCAGACACAGTAGGTACAGGACTGGCATTTGACAGCTGTGGCTTCTTGAGGTATTTTGCTGTAGGTTGAGATGTTTCTGTTTGCTTTTTCTTCAAAAACTTGTTCCCAGAGGTTATCAGCGGCCGTTTCTTGGTAAGTGAGGAGCTGGTCTGGGTGTGAGTGTCAATATCACTGGAGATGGAGATGTCGCCATCCTCAAAGTTTACTGTCTTCTTCTGCTGACTGGTTGTTGTCTTTTTTGTCAGTGACTTGATGTAGGCCTGAAAAATACACAATGTAATGTGACAGTTTGTATGTTGTATCTTCAATGCATTAATTATCATTATTCTGTCGTATTTCATTTTCATTCATAGCATCGAAAAATCTGCATACATTTCTAAAATAACTGAAGGCACTGATGAGGTTTTAATACACTGTAGCTTATTCGAAATGTACCTTAATTTTATTGATCCTTGTTTATGTTAAAAGTTACACATACTGGCTACTTAATGTTTCAATGGATTACTGAAGCACATTACTCAAGCAGTGTTTAATTTTTTGCATTTTAAGTAGAAAGCCAAATCAGTCACCACTTCAATTCTAATGCAATTGTATATACCGGTAAACTGTATTTTCGAAAAATGCATTCAGAAAATCGCTAAATAAAACTTACACTAACTTGTTGAAAATGAATTTCCCCAAAGAATCATACGTGATAAAAATAATATCTTTACAGCACTTCAATTTGTCAATCATCGTATTATGACAGGAGTTTTCCTTACATTGATATCATCCTCCTCCTCATTGCCCTTGGAGACTTTCTCCCCTCTCAGTTGGGACTGGGCCTTCTGAAGAAGGGCACTGGTTGACCCTCTCTTGATCATCTCGTCACCTGAATGTGAAAAGGTCCAGTACAATTTCTTGATTTAGATATTAATTAAATAAGCTAATAAGCTATATAGCTTTATTTTGCTTTTCAGTAAAAAACAAAGTATACAGTAAAAGATGCCTATAACAAAGTGCCAGGGACAGGCAATTTTGCTTCATTATAAGCGTAATTCGCTATATACGTCAAGTTTACATGTAATAAAGTCACTGGGATTGAAAATTAACTTTGCTGTAAGCGTCAATTCATTAGAATTGTTTGCTATCACCATGTTTTACCGTAGCTTGAGGTTGAGCTATTTTGTCATGCATTTGTAATTTTTTCAGAATGTATAATAAATCGACCTTCATTGCATTGATAACTTCACCTTTGAAGTTTGAACTATTCTGTAAACAGTGCATGTAAAAATTACTCATCAAATTGTGTCCCCTTCAAAGACTTTGTACTAGTGTTGGGGCAATTAATTCATGACCACATTAGCTGCTACTTCTTGAATGAAATATTAAAGCCAGTTTAATATATGAAAAACAAGGTATTTGATTGGTATAGTCTTTCCCAAGATATTTATGCAGCACATTTTATTTTAATTATTCAATATTTATAAATACATCATGGTTCAAACTATCTTCATCAGATAGTATGAACAATCACATGATTTCTTCTTACTTTAATAATTCAGCACAATGTGAAGAATTCATCCAAGTATCCACATCCCAATGCACATAAGGTGGTGGCCAGTCAACAAAACAATAGATATAGATTTTTTGTTTAAAAGTGTTCAAAAGTTGCAATGTTAAATTTGTTTGCCTTTTGAATAGTCCATAGCGCAACTATATAAAGATCTTACCATTTGCGATTTTTTGTCAATTTCTTACAATAAAATTTTTGGTGAAAAATGCATATAAATAGTTTTATCATTATGTTTATCAAGCTATTCAGAATACTCCAGAAAGCTGTATAGCATAGCTAACATTAAATTATGAGATCATATTGGACCTGTTGATTGTACTCAGATTTCATGTAAACTCTTGATAAAATAAGTCTTACCATACGACCGTTTTACGATGTTTGTAGATATTCACCCATAAATATATACGGAAACGATTAAACAATGCAAAAAAGACTTATTTAAAAGTCCTGTTACTATGTTCAAACATGTTTTCATTTTCGAGCAAAACGTAAACAAATCCTGATCACACAAGCGCTTTAAAATTATGACTTACAAAACCCGACAAGGTAATAATACATCATCCGGAAAGATGACACGCAATAGCCGATTGTACAAAAAATGTGTTTCCTTTAATTGAATAGTTTTTTTTCTCTTACCAGATACAATAATAAAACTTGAAGATAATGCATAAAATGACAATGTATTTTTGTTGCATACGATTTAGAACCAGGAGTCGGAAGTTTTATGAACTTTTAGTATAGGATTTATGCAGTGGCGGATCAAGGATTTGTTGAAAGGGGACCCGGGGCGGCCAGGGGTCTGGGGACCGCCTTGAGGCCCCCAGTGGACAAAACCCCCGGAAGCTCCCGGGTTTTGAGGTGTTTTAAGACACTTTCATGGGCTATTCTAGTTCGACTTGACATACATGTATTTTAAGAACGATAAATAACAACAAAAATTGATTTGAAATTCTTTTTCTACACGTCTTATATATTTTTTTTAAATCTTCATTACAAAAGGGGGGCCTGGGCCCCGTGGCCCCCTCTAAATTCGCCAGTGACATGTATTATTTTTTCAGCTTTATTACTTATAAAACTTCAGAGTTCTGTGGTCAATGAGTACGGGGTAAAAATAGTGGTATGTGACCTTATACACCTCAACTCAACACTTTCTTCACATTTTTCAAGGGGATTTGCCCAGTAGCCCGAAGGTTCATTATTCCGAAGGCCCGACTCGATGTAGTAAATGTGGTGAAGGTTAAAATATCTAAATGGGTCAGGTTTGATTAATCATTTTCACCTTAACAAAGTTTTGGAGGTTAAGAACACAAAATACTATGTACAGAGAGTACTTTGATATGAATTGTTATTTCTATATAGATATGTTAGATTATTTTCGTAATTTTCGTATACCTGTATACATGTATGATAATTTTAATTCCTGGTATTCAGATTTCTGCATCTTCATTTGACTTTTAATATTTCTCATGCATGTTATTTCCAGAAAAGGAATAATATATTTTCGAACTGGAGTTTTTCAAATAGGAATAACAAGTTATATTATTGCTTTTAAAACATATGTCCAAAGAATAAGAGTGATGCAATTCGCCGATAACAAAGATGTAGTCATCGAAAAGGCATCTCCTGTCTTGAAATAAGGTTTTAAAAATTACATCTTACACCTCTCTCTCTCTTTCTTTCTTTCTTTTTCTCTCTTTCTTTCTCTCTCTCTCTCTCTCTCTCTCTCTCTCTCTCTCTCTCTCTCTCTCTCTCTCTCTCAAATCAAAATTAGAAACTCTTCTACGTTTATTTTATTATCTATTTGTAAGCACGTCAAATATTTCATAATATAGATTTTCTATAGAAATAACAAAAAAGGTTAAATGATGGAAAATTTCACACGCCATATTTGAAGTACCTATTTCCAAAGAGCAAAACAAAATCATATTGAAACAAAACCTAATGGACTTATTCAACGAGTTTGTGTCTGCCACTTGGTGTTTATTTAGCTCCCGCAAAAGAAGGAGGCATAGGAGGTCACAGTCCTTTATATAAATCGCTTAGATATAAAAATTAAGTAAGGGTCAGGAATTTTTTATTTAAAATATCGTTGTAAAAATTTTTAATTTATGATAACCGGAAATGCACAAACATTATGACATACAGACAAACGAAAGGGCAGAGCTAAATTTATATTCCTCATTTAGAGTAAAACCGGGGGACAATATACAACACGGAAACAAATCTGCATGAACTCAAGTCGAATAAGTAACTGATAAATAAAATTAAAATAAAGTGAAAAACAAACGAATAAAAATGTACAAATATTTTGAAGGGGAAAATAAACATTGTATTTTGGAAGTAACATGGGAATTTGTTTAACTTCAAGTAGAAAATACAGATTTTAAGGGGGGGGGGGGGGGTTAAAACGTAGTTCTACATGCATGTACTTTAAAACTCGTTAATTTTTTGGTATTAAAAATAGAATTAATTTAATATTAACTGGTTAAATTTGAATCATTTCAGCATTTCATTTTTTGCATTTGCTTAGAATAAATTCTTACGTGAAAAAATGCTGCAGGGAAATAATTCCGAAAGGATTTCTTAAACTAAATTCTAATCACATGTGATGCATTCGAACTAATAAGCAGTCGGACTAGTGGGCCTTCGGACTAATGAACCTTTGGACTAGTGGGCCTTCGGACTAATGAACCTTTGGACTAGTGGGCCTTCGGACTAATGAACCTTCCTACTACTGGTCCTTCGGACATAGAACCTTCAGACTACTGGACCGTGACATTTTCAAGTACACATATGCATGGCTTTGCAGATAAATTGAAAAAAAAACTTTTTAATAAACCTTCTTTAAAAGCCTATATTAGTAAAGCAAATCCATAAATGCATAACTACGAAAGACAAATAGGGCCACAAAAATATTTTTATTTCGTAATTACGAGAAAAGATATCGTTATTACGAGAAAAGATCTCGTTATTACGAGGTAATTATCTCGTATTTACGTGAAAAGATCTCGTTATAACAAGATAATTAAATCGTAATAAAGAGATATTTTCTCGTTATTACGAGATCTTTTCTCGTAATTACGAGATAAAACTATTTTTATGTGGCCTAATTCGTCTTTCGTACGTACGTTAGAAGATCTATAATATTATAAAATGATGTATTTCATTGTTTTACAGTCTTTCTGTAAAATTTATAATTTCATTGTATAGGGAATTCATTAAATTACTGAAAGAAATGTCTCCGTTTTTGTTAAGATTTTTAAAATTTTATCTTAAAAATAGTGGGTTCTGTTTTGTTCTCTTTTCCGTTTTAATTTTGGGTTATTGTGCTTTAAAGTTACACACATAAAATAATAGCCTCATTTCGGCAAAAATCAGCATTACGTAGTTGCTTGTATAATTAGCTCGATTTCAACTCGTCCACCGACAATGATTATAAAACGGGCGAAAATTTCCCCTTATGCATTATAAGGAAACACAATGCACCAATGAGTGGTGTTCTTTATTAGGTTCTGGTAAAGAACAAACTACAAGTTTGGTTTCTATATATTTTTTTATTTATTTCTCAGTTTTAGGCGATAGACAAAAATATGCTTATATTATTCTTTTTTTCATTTTAAATCTTCTAGCTTGTTTATGTCTGTATGTTCATGCAGAGTGCAGTCGACCACACTTAGTATGCATTGGCATCACATTCATGAGCCACTAATGCCCCACTAACACATAAACACACTTTTGTATATATCAACGGAAAACATTATTTTGAACACCGGTAATACAAGGCAGACCTATTTTAAACAGCTGCATTCTGTTATCAGAAGTAATGTTGGGTCGCGCACTGAATTAATCAAAAACAAAACAAGCACATCCTACAAAATTCTTACACGTCACACATAAAACCGACCAAAGCTAGAACGCAACCATCTTCAAGACCGAGGGGGGTTGTGACGACACTTTCGTGGGCGGCGGGTTGCCGTGATACCCATTACGTCATATTAATATTAATTACGGCTGCTCCGTCGGTCTTGGTCTTTTAATTACCACTATTTGTTTATTGGTGTATATGTTAATTAAGCCCTGGTCACGTATACGGTCGCTGGGGTGGATGGATAGGGACCGGATTAGGTCGGCGTGGACAGCTAGGACGTTCTCTTCTATCCCCAGGTGGTTCTCTCCCCTCACGATACGGAACGCTCCCTTCTCGCCCCACTTCGTCCCCCAACTGTTTAAACAGATCTACAATGCCACAAGTTACTTAAAATTAATCATACGTATGGTTGACGCTTTAAATAAAGGGTAACATGTCTAAATACAACGTATTTCATTTTTCCACAGTCGGTTTCTTACCCAGTATTTTCTCTTTTTGCCCTTTTTATTGGTTTTTTCACCCCATCTGCAATGCATGGAATAAATCTAATAAAATGTTAACGACAACTGCATACTGACAATTTGTACAACACGAGCTATCCTCAAGTACCATTTTGCTGAGCTCACAAGTCTTAAGAAATGTTAATATTGATTGTACCTTGATACAGTTTGTGTAATTGTAAACTCTTTTAAGTTTACAAATATTTTTCTGAAGAGACTTTCCATATATTTTTTTAAATCAAAAAGACTTGTGCCCAGCGATTTTAAAAATATTTATGATCATTTTTTTAAAAAAGTATAATTAATATGAAACTATTACCATGTAAAACAAGCATAAGACTGGCCTTGTTTAGTTAATATAAAATTATGAGCTATGTATCTCGCTTTGAAGTCAACAACTGTCATTCTTATTTGCCTCTTAACATTATGAAACCGTGTACTTAAGATATTAATGAAAGAATAAAATCATCAATATATTTTCTAATTGATAACCTAAAGGTGCTACAACTGCAAATTTGATTTTCATTACCATACATGTAAGCCAATAAATTCCCATCATAATTCCATTTTAATGGATATTTCAAATTAGAATTTTAATTTAAACCAACGAATAATTTATGTCCAGTAGTTTCAGATGCTGCCTCGTCCAATCGCATGTCTTTAAAACATGCAATTATTGATTCAAGCAAATGAAAATACTTCATTCAAAAGATGAACGAAAACTCTGTAAAATTTGAGACAGACACGGAGATGTGTCCTCTCCCATTCCGCCATTTTGTATTAACTGACGACCTGAGATTTGTACCCACCCAATTATTCTGACCGACAGCCTGCTCTCTCCCAGGTCCGCTCCTGTGTGTCTGTACACGCCGGACCGGTACATGAAAAAGTCCGAGGACACCCGAAAAGTGGCTTCAAAATGTTAAAAAGTTGTTGAATATAAGGACATGATTAGTCGATAGTACTATTATTGTTACGTAAAGTATTTTAAGTCAAAAAAGTAAAGCTAGATAAATAATTTATTTGTGTTAAATGTTGCCCTACAAGACATTTGTTTGCATTCCTTCTTCATTGGTCATGAATCTGAGTATACTGAGGTTAGCTGCACCTTAACAGGTTAAATTAGATTGATTGCAGAGTAGGACCGGATGATAAAAAACAAACCTTGTACCGGGCCGTTCCGGTAGATCTCGGCTTTAATGTCTTCTTCCTAGTAAAAAAAAATCATTTTCTATAAGAATCAACAAACACATTGTCTCTCAAAACATATATAAACTACTTTTTAAAAAATTGCGACACACAACAGCATAACTTATACACAGAAGCGTGTCTTTAACAATTAATATTTTAATGTAAATTGTCCATGCAAATAAAAGTAATTTAAGCTTATTTTAAAAACGTTTTTCGTCGTGTGATGTAAAGTTTAATAAAATGTGTATCCGCCCACCAATTAGTGGTCTGTGCAATGAAATCGTGAAGTATCTGTGAATTCCTACTGAGCGTGACTTGTACTCACGTCTTGCCTGACTCTGTAGGGGGGCGTGACGTATAGGACTATCTTGGCCGTGCTGGAGTTGGCATTGGGACACGTGGTCTCCCCGTCCAGACATTCACCGTCAGAGGCAGTGTAAGGGTAGCACTCCTCCGTTATTATCCTGAAAACAGAAAATAAACAATCAAAATCAACAACTTAATCAGATGGTCGTAAATAAAGCAACGCTAATCACTGTAAGGCCTATAAGTTTACCCCCTCCTCTTGACAAACCACCACGCCTTCTCCGTAGACCCTCCCCGACAGCCTCTCTGACCCCGCCCTGTATTACAGGACACTAGGTGCTGAGGCGACAGCTGATTGGTCAGTAGTCCCTCGGACTCTATCGCTAGCCTGTCCGCCGCCACATCTGAAATTGAAACGTAAATTGCTTGTTTATTTATCATGAAATTGTAAGAACTTATTATGCAATTATATCTATTAAAAAGATAGATTTATGGTCAGAATTTCGTAAATAAAAGGAACATATAGCTGTTTAAAATTTGAGATAAGAATTTATGACATGATCCTTCATAACAATAGATTGTTTAAACTACTGAGAGCATATTCGAATTAAAAACTGCATTAATTTAATTTAATTAATTTAAAATTTAATCCGATCGATGAAAAATCTTTACAGTGTTATTATTCGTCATGAATTTCAATCCATAATTCGGGTACGTTTGGATGCTGACCGTTTCCTTTGAATTATAAGTTTACAGTTACCCCAGGGCCCTTGGGCCGCCCCGGAAGTTGGAGATTTACCTACTGTCGAGAAAGCCCAGGATGACGCGCAGTTCTTCTGGTCTCGGACCGGATGTATCCACGACGTCCAGTTTATCCTGGCATCGAAGTGAATCGGAAGCTCATCCCGTGAGTAGCTATGGAGCGAGGACATGTTCTTTGCTCTGCTCTCTGTCTCTATCCCGACATGTTCGCTGATTCCTTGTGTAAACGTTAAATTCCAGAAACGAGAGTAGTTCGCAGTTTTCCATCTGTAACAAACGTTCGGGATGCACTGAATATAAACAACCCACTGGAAAAGTACTTTAAATGTGTACAAGGAACAAATAGAGTAAACAAAGACTGAAATTAAGATATCATTCTGAGTGAAAATAGGTCTCTCTCTCTCTCTCTCTCTCTCTCTCTCTCTCTCTCTCTCCTTACCCAAAGACCTCAGCACTTTGATTTAACCGATCCGAGTCAATCAAACAAGTGTTTTTCGAACACATCCAATCGTAGCGGTCGGGCTGTACCAATTTACATGTACTGTTTATGGAAGAAAAAAAATACATATAAATAATAAGCTATTTTTGTTTAATTTAAAGACGAAATATGAAGAAAATAAAACGTATGATTTCATATTAATTTTGTTTACACTGACACTGAAAGATGATTACATACCGAATGATTATGACCTAAAAATCAAATTTTAAGGTGTAAGGCAAAGATTCCTTGTAACGGTAACCATGGCTATAAAGTGTCAGCTTCTTGTCTACTGCCATGCTTAGTTACTTTAAAATTTCATTTGAAAATAAAACTCCACGTCGTTTCGATCATAAATAGGTCTACAGTCTTGTATACTCCTAACTCGACACGGGGGGGGGGGGGGGGGGGGCAGAATGGTTGGCCGACGGAAGGAATCAAGAACATAAGCATCTCTATAACTCTTCCTGATAAATCTTTGCATATTCAAAAGACATTCCGGCGGGCGTTACATTTATAATCTGCGAACTTCTGTTAGATATCTACCCTGTGTTAACAGGTAAATAAATCACTCTTAATGGACAGTAAATTCTTGCAACAGCTGAGGACCATCATCCGTCGACTGCTATCACCCTTCTCTGTTCAAAACGCGCCTCTATCAATAGCAACGATATTGCTCGATCACATTGTACTACCCTTTGAAGAAAACTTTTTACTACAGTCTTGTGCTTTTCCGGATTCCATCTGTATGTCTGTTTTGACGGTCTATCAGCCTTTGTGTACTGACATCTGGTGAGCTGCGTGTATCCCCGACCTTGTGACAGTTTCCAAGGTCACCTTCTACCGCACGCGCTACTTACCTATATATTAGACGGAGACATGCATTCACTGACCCAGTGCGATTTCTAATGTTTTACTTATGTTTTGCAATCAGGATTTATGCAAAATAGTAGACCACAACATGAGTAATTTCTGTTTGACTAAATCTGTGCGACATGCAGGTCGGTAACAGTGATGGTACGGTGAATACATTGCAGCAAGGTTTAATTTGAATTCCAACCCTTCAAGATCCAAAAGATATATGTTCTTGTCTCCCTCTCTTGTCTTTTTTATAAAACATTTTCAAGAAGAATGAAAACCATGAATGAACAACAGGTTCCTACCGTAAACCAGTTTGTTTACATCATTATAAAATGCGATGTAACTAATTAAATAAAAATTCTCTCTCATTAATCTTTCTTAACAAGAATTCAAAGAATGACAAAATATCTTATTTACAATTATATAAGAAATATCTAGCTTAAATAGAAGCTTTACAATTTATATCTAAATACTTCCAGGTTGCTCAGAAATCACAGACCAGTAAGTATCATAACCTTGAGATTGCCGGCGTCGGATGTCCTACAGTACGCCGTTACCGGATGTCCTACAGTGCACCGTAACCGGATGTCCTACAGTACACCGTTACCGGATTTTCTACAGTACATTGTTACCGGATGTCCTACAGTGCACCGTAACCGGATGTCATACAGTACACCGTAACCGGATGTCCTACAGTACACCGTAACCGGATGTCCTACAGTGCACTGTTACCGGATGTCCTACAGTACACCGTAACCGGATGTCCTACAGTGCACTGTTACCGGATGTCCTACAGTACACCGTAACCGGATGTCCTACAGTACACCGTTACCGGTAGATGAAGTTCCTTATTTCCTCGGCCCTAGTTTGTATTTGAATTATCTCAGATGACCACTTACGGCATTTTCTACCAGGGATGATTGTGTTTGCTGGGGGAGGGTCTAGTACCTGTTTTTCGGTAATTTTAACGTCAATTTAATAGGTTTGAATTTTCCAAGGGGAGTGACGGCCCCGACACCCCCTTTCCCCGATCCCCTCTCCGCGCGTGAGTGTATTGCAAGTAACAGACAGACAGACAAACAGAGTTGTTGATGTCTACATCTTACCACACGTTGCAGTTCTCTCGTAGAGTTTCTCCAGGTTTGTACTCATGGTCATTTAACCTGCAACCAGCTACAACCGAAAAGGAAGAGTGAGAAACGGACAGAGCGTTAGTGAAATAAGGGTATACATGTAGGTATTCCACTCTCTGTAGTGGGTATTGAAGGGCGTTTACTTATAGTTACCGAAAACCTCAGTCATAAAGTGATTATCGTCGTCACAAATAAAACCCATTTACCGGATCGGAGTACTCGATTTATGACACCTATACAACTCCAGACTACTTTATACTGTACCTAATACTAGTACAACCAAAACGTACCATTAACCTACAATTTGTAATTTGCTTTTCAAGACATAAATCAATACGTCCAAGATGACCAAATGAATATTTAACCTAGATACAATTCAGAATAAACTGTTTACTGTTTCATAAAAATATGAACGTAAGGAAACACAACGTTCACACAATGCATTGCAATGAGCAATAAGTGCAATCTAGGATAGGAAACTAGGATAAGAATAAACTGACATTTGTTTATATAAAATGAAAATCTGTTTTTACTCCAGTCTTGTCTAAAGAAAAAGGAACGGGGAATTATACAAACAGGAGATGATTGGAAATAAAATAGCTAGACTCTAATCTATTTGATTGCTTTTTGTACAACATAGAGAATCAGCAAAAACAGATTAAATCATGTAAATCCAAAAGTTTTGATTTTTTTTTGACGAAATGAAACATTAAGAATATACCTTTGGTGACAGGTGCGATTCCCATACACGTGACGTCATAGTCTGGACAGCAATCCTCGGCGGTCCTGGTGCAGAACGAGTCACAGTAACACAGAGACCCGAGGACCTCCACAGAGCACTTGTCGTCTCTCCCCGTGCAGCACTGAGGCTCTCCCCTAGAGGCACAATAGGGCCCGGGGGCCAGGTCAGCTCCCCACTCAGCGGATCGCCGGTACCTCCCCCCGCTGCAGAAGGGAAACACCGACCACAGAAGTAACGAGGGAAGGAGCGCTAGCATCCCAGTGGTAGTCTCTCCCTTCTGGTTTCTTCTGTCAGCGAGTTTTGATGAGGAGAAGTCTCGTCCGAGTTTTCCTGTAAGTTTTAATGAGAAGTATCCCCCGACTTTTCCTGTAAGTTTTGATGAGAAGTTCCGCCCGAGTTTTCGCGTGAGCTTCTCCTTTTTCCTCTGACAGAAATTTGATGGGAATATTTTTCTTGTAATTCTATTGTCACATATAAGGAATCGATATTCTTAATGCATTTCCTCGTCACTGAGGTTTGGTGGAAGGTCCCGGCCAAGGTTATCCACCGTCGCTTAACTTGGGTGAAAGTTCTCCGTCTTTGAGAATCGGAGTCTCTGCTCTGTTTCTCCGTCACCGAGTTCTAGGGAAAGTTCCTCTTGTTTTGCTTTGACGGAAGGTCCCGCGCGAGTTTTCGTGTGGCTGAGGTCTTGTTGGAAGTACCTGATCTATTTCCGATCCCCGTCTCTTAGTGAAGCAAATCTTCACTCTTGCGACTTATCTATCTCTTAAGCCATTAACACTCCGTTTCCTCTAGATTATCATTCGATATTGTGGAGGGGTATTCATTCAGTCAACACTGTCGGCTGTATAGCCCTAAACACCTTATCTCGGAAACAAACACACAGACAGAGGGATCAGGCGGCGCTAAACGCCAGGTCTGGGTCACCCAACACCTTCACCATTCACCGACGGCTCACAGCCAGGCTCTAAAAGACTTAGATTACTCCATAACGAGCAGCTTTTAATTTCTTATAGGGCTAATATTTACCTAGATTGAATTACCTGTAACTCGAATTCAAATCCTTTTAGGCAATTATAGACTTATGAAGGAGAAAGACATTCGACAAATAGGTTCCCTATTTTTAAGTCTATTGGTTTGCTCTTACTAGAATTTGAAGCTTAAATTATACAAGATTTTTCTACATTCTGTGCAAACGATTTAAATGATCTTCTGTCCATTCATTTGAAATTTGTTACTCTTAGACACAAGAAGATGGAAATAGCGAGAAGGTACAAGAAATTTTATGATTTTGAAAAACGATGGGAAAAGAAGAGTGTGTCGGAGTAAGACAGCAACAAATGAATATTAAATTTATATTCATAATGCGGGCTTGCTATACTATAGGTCACCCTTTCCGGAATAATCTTATTTCCTTATTTCAATGATTCAACGCATTAATTTTTAAGGGGGGTCCCTACTCAGCATTTTATTTTTTTGGTTAACGTGATGTTTTTCCCTTGGAATTACTAGTGTGACACCTCATGTAATTAAAAAATTAAGAAAACCTATCTGAACTTTTTACTTCTCTTACCAGAATATCCACAATATGTATACCCTCTTTGCTAGCCAATTTCCATTTACACATATTTTTAAAACAAGTAGCTTTTTTTTTATCTGAAATTCTGTTTTGGGACAGTGGTAAAAAATATCGTGAAATTTGACTTAAAGAAAATTAAGAGATACGACGCAGTGTTTAAGATAAAATTAAAAAGTTCGTTTTTTTTTTCATTTAGCTGCGATTCTCCTCTTAATATTCAGCCATACAGTTGTGTTTTTATTTCAATTAAAACGAATAGGTTAAGAAAGCAATTAAGAAATTTTTTTGGATAAAGTGTGCTCACAATGAACAAAAGAAAACCTACAGAGTTCATAATTTTAAACATTGTATCATATTAATGTGTGAAGTGTTCATTCCCGCGCTTGCGCGAGATATCACCTAGTAATAAAGAAGTTTATGTGCATCATGCGTCGATTTAGAGAGGGGAGGGGGTCGGGTGGAGGTCTAACCCCCCCCCCCCCCCGGCAAAACATAGATATCCATTGGACCCCCTCCCCGGAAAAAAATTTCTGGATCCGCGCATGCGCATGTAAGCACCAATTATGTCCACGTAAATTTGATTCAACTTATCAGTCTCTGTTGCACTTCGAAGACGTAATTGGTGCAATATGGATCTGAATAAGTACATGTGATGATCTGTTTGTGATAAGTTAAAAAAGACATATAGGATCCAAATGAATAGTAAGAGTCATTGAGACTATGTTGCGTATGTGTTATCTTACTGTTAAATAAATAACGATATACGTTTTGATAATCAGATATCATAGTTTAAACAATTTAAGAAACCAATACTTTAAAATAATAATTCACGTCACAACCAAAGGTGTGCATGTAGTAAATACATGAGAATTTTCTACATTTTTAGTAATGACAAAATTCAAGATAGTTCTGAATAACATATATGAGCGAGAATAAAAGCAATAGCCTTGACGATATAAGTTCTTTTTCTTTCGTACCTCGCTGTGCACCTGAACGTAACAAAAACGTGCACGCGCCTTAGCATGATATTATGTCTGAAGTGAAGAAGATTGCGACATGAGCACGATTGATACACCTGTCAACCGATTCTGAGAATTTATCTTGAACAGCAACAAAAAACATGTTCACTGTAAAAAAAACCTCTATCAAATCATTGCTTGATTGATTTCTTCTCATTCAAGTAGTAAATCGCTTTTACTACTCATTCATTTAGGTGTTATTTTTACCAGTTTTCTGCCACGAAATTATTAAGGAGAAATATAAATTTTATAAACGAGAAATAAATATTAATAGATATTTTGTTCAACAAAAGTATTTAATGCAAATGTATATAACGCGCGTTTATTTTGATAATAATCATCATAAAGAAACCAGCTTGTTAATCCAGATTTTTTTTCCCGAGACGTAACGCGACAACTTTTTTTTTAAATTTAGTTTAGCGATAAGTACGAAAGCCCATTGAGCTCATTTTCGTAGGTAAAAAAAGTATTTTTTTCGCGAATAAACGCGTAACTTTCGCGAATAAACGCGAAACTTTCGCGATATAACGCGTTACTTTCGCGAATAAACGCGAAACTATCGCGAATAAACGCGACATTTTCGCGAATAAACGCGAAACTTTCACGAATATACGCGAAATGTTCGCGATATAACGCGAAACTTCGCGATTTAACGCGAAACTTTCGCGATTAAACGCGAAACTTAAATATAAATATTGTTATTTCCTTGAAGAACCCCTATGAAGAATAACTACTGAAAACAAATATATCAACTTAAATAAAACAAAATAATATCATATGAAGATGTAAATGAACCAGATTTAACCTTATACAAATTAACATAAATTCAAACGTAGGAAATCTTTAAAATTTTAGTACTGATTTTCAAAGGACATAATGCATCGCGCTTCTCACATTCTAATGGGCACTGTATTATTGAAAATAAGGCAGCAACATATTTTAATTATAACAATTTTAATTCGAATTAAACGTTTTATTAAGTATCATTTTAGAATTTAAAGGATATCATTGTTTGAAACGTCATTATATATGTTATATCGCTGCGACATAACTTAACGTCTAGTTTAATAGCAGAAAGATAAGTCAAGCTGTGAATTGAAATTTTCAAGTTTTTGTTCAAATCTAGATGACGTAAATTTGTCCTCCAAATTTATCACATATGTCATTTGAAAATAAATACTAAGATTTTAAAGGTTTCCGACCGTTAAATTTATATCAATTTTATAAGAAAAAGGTCATCAATGAATGTCTGTTCGAACACAGGGTCGGTGAACAACTGAAAATCGTAATATGATGCCCAAACTTATTATCTACTTTGGACATATAACATATAAAAATGTTATAAAGTTTAATCAGATTTATAAAAACCTATATGCAAAAAAGATAATTTTGTCTTCATAAATCAACCTAACACGGATATTATGATAATAATGAATAACTAGAGCAGAGCTCGTGGCAAAGCCACGAGTAGGTCTTCCGTTGTTGCTGCGAGATGAAAATTTATGTGATTTGGTGTCAAACGATTATAATGACTAATGACTAAAATTTCACTTCTGCTTTTGTTATAAAAACGTGCTGCGATTGAAAGCCTGTATAATGACAGGAAGAAAATGTTTTAGGAAAACTATTTGTCGAACACAGTTTGTGTAATTGTTTTGAAAACTCTTTAAGGCCCTATCACACAAAGTTGCGTTCCCAGGGCGTCATGGATTCGCCGTAGGATCGCAAGGAAAATTCAGAAAGGCGTTCTTACAGAGCTCCCAACTACGTTTCCATAGAGTTCTACTTGGCAATTGACTGCCCTCTCGCTGGGTATCCGCCGAGCGCTCATGACGTGCGAGGAGTTTTTACCACGCATCCACAGCGTGCTCTGCGCGCTGACTGCGTGCACATGCGCTGTTGGAGCCTTTACGGCGCTGTCATGGCGACCTTTCTCCACTTCTACGGTGTGTTTATCGGAACGCAGAGCCACGGCGCGTACTTTGTGCATGTTCAAAGTGTGCGCCGTCGCATGGCGTTCTAAAATGTTCTAGGCTAGGATATCCCACCACGGCAAACGAAGATGCTGGTGAGTTGTTACGGCGCTGTAGAAGACTCTAGTTCGTTTACCATGGCGTTTTACATTATTCAATTACGCAGCGGGATCGCTGTGAGGATGCAGCTCTAGTGTGACAGGGATTTAAACAATGAAAAGTTTAATGGCGAGTTAAATTTTTCAGGGTAGCATGGATTGTTATATATTACATGTACTCATGATTCATGTAAGGAAATGAACGTAAAAACGTGCATAAAGAACACGTAACTTCTGTAAATAAATCTTTCTAATTTTTTGAAGACTATGTGCAAGTTTGAATTTGTTTCGTGCTGTCAAAATTTGGTAAATAGCCAAAATTGATGGCATCTATGAAAATTTATTCAGGGCTGATATTATTTGATAATACGAGTAGACTTGAACATTTAAAATAATAATCAGCTATCAAAGATCATCCGGAGAATTTATGCATAAGTGAGCGTCTACATTTTACTCCTGATATACAGACACCGCTATGTAACGTAAAATTTAATAACATTATTTACAGAAATGAATATTACTTCTCTCTACGATGCAATAATATTAAAAATCCCTACTTAAGTCAGTTTTTTCTCCTTTATCGGATCAACAGTTATTCTCTCGGAGAAAGTTTACGTATGTATTTTTTTTAAAAAGGGAGAAACTTCAATAAAAAATAAGCGAAAAATAATGGTGTTAGGTTTTTATTTTCAGTTAATTTAATTAAATGTGACAAAGGCGCATATTCGGTCGGATTTTTGGTAACATGTACATGAAGTAAATTTGATGCAAGTTCCATGTTTGTTTTTTGTGGGGTTTTTTCTTGTTTTTATTTTTTTTTTTGCTTTTCTATTCTTTATCATAAAGATATATCAAAAAACTACGTACATGTCACAAGCAATATTTGCCTTCTCTATTTATCTTGTATTTTAATAGATTGGGTAATCATTGTTGACCTAAAATTAGTATTCCACTAGCTGTAGCTAATCTTGTAAGTAAATTAAGTTGCATGACATCCTCATACCACACAACTTCAATAAAACTTTTTTTTAAAATCAATTTTCATATCATTAGCAATAAAGAAAATCCCCAAGAACACATGTCCATCTCACTGAAGTGTAACTTTGAGAAGCGCATATATTTTTTGGAGGCAGATATGTCGCTATATTATAGTCTGTAAGTCAAGTAAACTAATCTGTCCTAACTTGCAATACTTTGATGATTTCTATGGCGACCACCTGCATAGCACAATGTAGTCGTATTTCATAACATCCTATCCCAAGAAAAAATTACATTTGACTTAAAACTTTTAATTATAATATATATTATTCTGTTCATAACTATATATAATAGAAGTTTAGAGTGTTCGACATGTTAATTTATTAAAGCCACGTTCTCAGATTACGATCCCGCACCTTTAATGTGAAAATTCTTGTTGTTTGATAATTGACCACTTTGAAGAAAGCACCCTTCGAACTGTTGATTAATAACATAACAATTGATGATCTGCAGCCATAAATAAGCTGGGGCTATATATGTTCTGAGCTGTTTGCGCTGTTCAAAGTGACACAAGATTTTCGGTAGCACGTGGCGATTGAATTTACGCAATAAAGAAAGTTGAAATTTACAAAGACTGACCGAATAAAAAGAAGGGTGGGAAAGAGAAACACGCGCAGGAGAAAATGTTACACATAAGAAGAAGTCACTATCAAATGATTTTCGACGGATCTGGAATTAAAAAAAAAAAAAAAGAGCACTTGGCAGCGGGGCGGTGGGAGGGCAACACAGAAATAAGTTCTTTTTCACAATGAAACTAACGACCATGTAGAAACACTACAGAAGTTATTAATATGTGATCGATAGAATCTAAACAAAACTTGTTTCAAAACTAATGTGAATATTCTTAAAAATTATCACCGAATGCCTTAATTCAGGGCATTCTTTTACCGTGTCAGCACCTACCGCAAACATTGCACTTTGATCATAATTTGATTTGATTTGATTTTTTAAATTACCTTGTACGCTGTCGTATAAATCAATGCTAATTCAACTGTACGAGTAAAATAAAATTATCTGTTCATCTGAAACCAATATAATAGTTTAAAACAGAATAAAAACTAGAGCAAAGCTCGTTGCAAAGCAACGAGTGGGTCTTCCGTTAGTGTCAGAAGTAAAGCTGGAAGTTCCTGTCAGAAGCAGAGCTCTTAAACCAACAAGAGTAACGAAAATAAAAAGATGAAAAAATCGAATTATTCCTGGTACGACATAACAAAATACGAATGATTTTAAGTACGACTTAACAAAAACATTTCCGATTTCAAGAACGACTTAACAAAAAAATCCGAATGTGTTCAAGTACGACTTAACAATTATTTTTGGTACGAGTTAATTTTACTTTGAATATTACGCTATTTTTTAAACCAAGGAAGCGGAATCAAAATTTCCGGAAAAATCAATTTTTAAACCCCGATATCACTGTTATGCATCGTCCGATTTTAAAACGGCTTTCAGTGTTAGATTCAGCTTAATAAGCTCTACAAAACACATATTCGTTTTTGATTTGATCAGAAAATTCATTTTTTCGAAAAATTTGTTTCACTTCCGGTTTGGACCGGAAGTGACAAAATAATTTTTTCTGTACATTTGCCATTAGTCAATCCGCAGATTTACAATCACAGAAAATTTCAAGTCTTTATAAACAACCGTTTAAGAGAAAAGTGCTGGACAAAATCACTTTTTTAAAATGACGTAACTAGAAACCGGAAGTGACTTAATGACTAAAAGTTTGAAGGCTTCAAGGGACAAGAAATTAAAATAATCCCTGAAAATTTCTTGCAAATCGGTTGAATAGTATTTGAGATATAAAGCAAAAAAGAAGTCAGAAGGAAAAACAAGAAGAATAATAATAATAAAAACTAGAGCAAAGCTCGTTGCAAAGCAACGAGTGGGTCTTCCGTTACTACCGGAAGTAAAGCTGGAAGCTCCTGTAAGAAGCAGAGCTCTTAAACCAATAACAAGAGTAACTAAAATAAAAAGATGAAAAAAATCGAATTATTCCTGGTACGACTTAACAAAATCAGAATGATTTTAAGTACGAATTAACTAAAGCCTTTTTTAATTTTAAGAACGACTTTACAAAAAAATCCGAATGTGTTCAAGTACGACTTAACAATTATTTTTGGTACGAGTTAATTTTACTTTGAATATTACGCTATTTTTTAAACCAAGGAAGCGGAATCAAAATTTCCGGAAAAATCAATTTTTAAACCCCGATATCACTGTTATGCATCGTCCGATTTTAAAACGGCTTTCAGTGTTAGATTCAGCTTAATAAGCTCTACAAAACACATATTCGTTTTTGATTTGATCAGAAAATTCATTTTTTCGAAAAATTTGTTTCACTTCCGGTTTGGACCGGAAGTGACAAAATAATTTTTTCTGTACATTTGCCATTAGTCAATCTGCAGATTTACAATCACAGAAAATTTCAAGTCTTTATAAACAACCGTTTAAGAGAAAAGTGCTGGACAAAATCACTTTTTTAAAATGATGTAACTAGAAACCGGAAGTGACTTAATGACTAAAAGTTTGAAGGCTTCAAGGGACAAGAAATTAAAATAATCCCTGAAAATTTCTTGCAAATTGGTTGAATAGTATTTGAGATATAAAGCAAAAAAGAAGTCAGAAGGAAAAACAAGAAGAATAATAACAATAAAAACTAGAGCAAAGCTCGTTGCAAAGCAACGAGTGGGTCTTCCGTTACTACCGGAAGTAAAGCTGGAAGCTCCTGTAAGAAGCAGAGCTCTTAAACCAATAACAAGAGTAACTAAAATAAAAAGATGAAAAAAATCGAATTATTCCTGGTACGACTTAACAAAATCAGAATGATTTTAAGTACGAATTAACTAAAGCCTTTTTTAATTTTAAGAACGACTTTACAAAAAAAATCCGAATGTGTTTAAGTACGACTTAACAATTATTTTTGGTACGAGTTAACTTTACTATGAACATTATGCTATTTTTTAAACCAAGGACGCGGAATCAAAATTTCCGGAAAAATCAATTTTTAAACCCCGATATCTCTGTAATGCATCGTCCGATTTTAAAACGGCTTTCAGCGTTAGATTCAGCTTAATAAGCTCTACAAAACACATATTCGTTTTTGACGATGAAAATTCATTTTTTCGAAAAATTTGTTTCACTACCGGTTTCGACCGGAAGTGACAGATTTTCATTTCGAGCCTTATTACAGAGGTAAATCGACCAAATCATAACAATTGAGAATTTCAAGTCTCTATCTTAAAGCGTTTTTGAGAAACGCCGCGGACAAAATGACTTTTTGAAAATTTTAAAAATGACGTAACGTAAAAACGGGAGTGACGTTGTCAAGATAACTTAAACATCTTTGAGTGATAATAGTTTCACATTATCTCTGAAAGTTTCATCAAAATCGGTTGGAAACTTTTTGAGTTATAAAGCCGAGAAGGAGTCAGAAAAAAAAGAAAAAGTATAATAACTAGAGCAAAGCTCGTTGCAAAGCAACGAGTGGGTCTTCCGTTAATGTCGGAAGTAAAGCTGGAAGTTCCTGTAAGAAGCAGAGCTCTTAAACCAATAACAAGAGTAACTAAAATAAAAAGATGAAAAATCGAATTATTCCTGGTACGACTTAACAAAATCCGAATGATTTTAAGTACGACTTAACAAAAACCTTTCTGATTTCAAGAACGACTTAACAAAAAAATCCGAATGTGTCCAAGTACGACTTAACAATTATTTTTGGTACGAGTTAATATTACTTTGAACATTACGCTATTTTTTAAACCAAGGACGCAGAATCAAAATTTCCGGAAAAATCAATTTTTAAACCCCGATATCTCTGCAATGCATCGTCCGATTTTAAAACGGCTTTCAGTGTTAGATTCAGCTTAATAAGCTCTACAAAACACATATACATTTTTGATTAAATCAGAAAATTCATTTTTTCGAAAATTTTGTTTTACTTCCGGTTTCGACCGGAAGTGATAGATTTTCATTTCCAGCC
Organism: Magallana angulata; assembly: GCF_025612915.1. Taxonomy (NCBI): domain Eukaryota; kingdom Metazoa; phylum Mollusca; class Bivalvia; order Ostreida; family Ostreidae; genus Magallana; species Magallana angulata. The sequence continues at coordinate 52,484,481 of NC_069120.1, forward strand.
TTATTACAGAGGTAAATCGATCAAATCATAGCCATTCAAAATTTCAAGCCTCTATCTTAAAGCGTTTTTGAGAAAAGTCCGGGACAAAATGACTTTTTGAAATTTTTAAAAATGACGTCACGTCAAAACGATAGTGACGTTCTCTTTAAAACTTTAATATTTTTGAGGGACGCCAACTTACAAAAAATCTGAAAATTTCATCAAAATCGGTTAAACACTTTTTGAGTTATGAAGCAAAAAAGGAGTCAGAAGAAAAGAAAAAAGAATAATAATAACTAGAGCAAAGCTCGTTGCAAAGCAACGAGTGGGTCTTCCGTTAATGTCGGAAGTAAAGCTGGAAGTTCCTGTAAGAAGCAGAGCTCTTAAACCAATAACAAGAGTAACTAAAATAAAAATATGAAAAAAATCGAATATTCCTGGTACGACTTAACAAAATACGAATGATTTTAAGTACGAATTAACAAAAACCTTTCTGATTTCAAGAACGACTTTACAAAAAAAATCCGAATGTGTTCAGGTACGACTTAGCAATTATTTTTGGTACGAGTTAATTTTACTTTGAACATTACGCTATTTTTTAAACCAAGGCCGCGGAATCAAAATGTCCGGAAAAATCAATTTTTAAACCCCGATATCTCTGTAATGCATCGTCCGATTTGAAAACTGTTTTCAGTGTTAGATTCAGCTTAATAAGCTCTACAAAACACATATTCTTTTTCGAATTGATCAGAAAATTCATTTTTTCAAAAAATTTGTTTCACTTCCGGTTTCGACCGGAAGTGACAAAATACATTTTTTTGGTCAAATGCCATAAGTAAATCCGCAGATTTACAATCACAGAAAATTTCAAGTCTTTATAAACAACCGTTTACTAGAAAAGTCCTGGACAAAATCACTTTTTGAAAATTTTTAAAATGACGTAACTAGAAAACGGAAGTGATTTAATGACTGAAACTGTAAAAGCTTCAAGGGACAAGAATTTAACATATTCTCTGAAAATTTCTTGCAAATCGGTTGAATAGTTTTTGAGATATAAAGCAAAAAAGAAGTTAGAAGGAAAAACAAGAATACGGAAGACCCTAAAAAACAATAGAATAACAAGAGGGTCTTCCGTTGAAAACGGAAGACCCTAAATAGTTGCGTTCGTTCAAAATACCAAACATGCACGTATGATAAGGTACATGTAGACGTCACTTGCGCGGGATCTCATCGGCCATGTGCGAGGGAATGGGATGATCATTATTTAAAGGTTTTAATATTTGTGTTGTTGTTGTTTTTTTTTTGTTGATTGAAAACATTATTTGTACAGTTTTTAAAACATTTAAGACTTACAAACCAACCATTCGAATTAAAACAGTGTACAGTGTATTAACGGCTATATAAACTCAAACACGTTCATATTCATGTAAGTGTGCGGGTGCGAATCTTGTGCATTAGATAACCGTTCACAGCTAGGTCAATAAGTGCAGACGTGGATGACTTCCTCGGCTGCAGGCGAAGGATAGATTACATAAAGGTTTAACGCACACACACGCACAGCTCAAAACCTAGGAAGATTTGCAAAGTTTGCAATTTAATAACTAAATTCTATCAAATAGAAATTATTTTTTTACTTAAAACCCACAATTGATATATATGTCTGATATTGCATTAGATTGAGAATGGCATTGCTTTTATTAATTAACTGAACGATTTCTTAATTGACACCTTATCGTTTAATCCAATTGAAGAATAAACCTTAATGTGTAATCAAAACTGAAATAATTCTTCAGTTCGCAGCTAAATTAACTCATATATTGGAGACGCAACTCTCATGTATTAGATAACCGCTGACCGCTAGGTAGTCCAGCCGCGACCATGGTGACCGATTTTCTCGGCGGTGGGCGAGGGATAGCTTACGTAATAATACACATCTCTGATTCAAGGTGGATTTTAAATTCATGCAGTATGATAACTAAAATGTAATGCATAGAATTTTTTTTCAATAAGTATTTTGTGTTTTACTAGAAAAGAAAAAGAATGTTTTGTTTTTCAATTCTCGTCTTTAAGGATTGTGCACTATAAGAACTAAACAACAAGGACTTTAACTTCTCTAAAAAAAAAAGCATGTGTTCTAATTTTTTTTTCATGAATTAAAGCCTCCTGTATAAACCATCATACTGTCTGTGGTAACTTTTTGCCAGTTTTACGCGCAAAGACTTTTGTTAACTTGCCAAATGAAAGCAGGTACATGTTTACATGTAAAGCTTTTTACACTCATACTACACAAATCACTTACAAAATAAAATTGTAACGACCTTTATGAGATCCCAACAAACAACTTTTCCAGCGACAGCAATATCGAAATCCTAACCGTTTTTGAGTTATTAAGCAAAAGCTTTTGAGGGCTGCTGGCCCTTAATTTAAGGGGCCAGCCCTTTTTTATTGGTGTCAAATGAAAGCCCTTAATATGATGCACAACTTTATTCAATTTTCAATATACCGTGAAAATTTGAATGAAATCAGATGACAAACAAAAAAGTTATTGAGGATTTAAAAACGTCTAGTAGAAGAAAAATAACTAGAGCAAAGCTCGTTGCAAAGCAACGAGTGGGTCTTCCGTTAATGTCGGAAGTAAAGCTGGAAGTTCCTGTAAGAAGCAGAGCTCTTAAACCAATAACAAGAGTAACTAAAATAAAAAGATGAAAAAAATCGAATTATTCCTGGTACGACTTAACAAAACCCGAATGATTTTAAGTACGAATTAACAGAAACCTTTTTGATTTCAAGAACGACTTAACCAAAAAAAATCCGGATGTGTTCAAGTACGACTCAGCAATTATTTTTGGTACGAGTTAATTTGACTTTGAACATTACGCTATTTTTTAAACCAAGGACGCGGAATCTAAATTTCTGGAAAAATCAATTTTTAAACCCCGATATCTCTGTAATGCATCGTCTGATTTTAAAACGATTTTCAGTGTTAGATTCAGCTTATTAAGATCTACAAATTACGTATACGTTTTTTATTTGATCAAAAAATTTATTTTTCCGAAAAATTTGAATCACTTCCGGTTTCGACCAAAAGTGACGGATTTTTATTTCCAGCCTTATTGCACATGTAAATTGCCAAATTCATAACCACAGAAAATTTCAAGACTCTATCTTTAAGCGTTTTTGAGAAATGTCGCGGACAAAATGACTTTTTTCAAGTTTAAAAATGACGTAACGTCAAAACGGAAGTGACGTTGTTAAGGAAACTTTAACATCTTTGAGGTATTATAATTGCACATAATCCCTGCAAGTTTCCATTAAATTAGTTGAAAACTTTTTGAGTTATGAAGTCGAAAAGGAGTCAGAAAAAAAAGAAAAAGAAAAAAAATAATAATAAAAAGAAACCGAAGAATAACAAAAGGGTCTTCCGTTGAAAACGGAAGACCCTAATAATGAAAAAGAACCATTAGAATCAGTACAAGGTCTTCCGTTGGAAACGGAAGACCTTAATAACTATTTTATGATATAAAACTTTAAACGTGTTTGTTTTCAATCGTTTTTCTTCATAAGGGTTCTGTATGAAATGACAATTTTTATATAATGGTTTCGCGTTTATTCGCGAAAGTTTCGCGTTTTTTCGCGAAAGTTTCGCGTTTATTCGCGAAAGTTACGCGTTATATCGCGAAAGTTTCGCGTTTATTCGCGAAAGTTACGCGTTATATCTAATAATTATGCGTTTATTCGCGAAAGTTTCGCGTTTATTCGCGAAACTAGCGCGTTATATCGCGAAAGTTACGCGTTTATTCGCGAAAGTTACGCGTTTATTCGCGAAAGTTTCGCGTTAATTCGCGAAACTAATGCGTTACATCGCGAAAGTTTCGCGTTTATTTGCGAAAAAAATATTTTTTTTTACCTACGAAAATGAGCTCAATGGGCTTTCGTAGATAAGTTTTTTTTTGTCGATTTAAATATATAAAGAATTCATTTTCAAAAACCTGAATCACATTTAAAAAGTTAATGTTTAAAGTTACTAGTACTTTACATAGTACTCATACAAATGTACCAAATAGAGCTCGTTTCAAAATACCGTCGATTTTCCTATTTGGTGACAGCCAATGTTTACGTCAGCCGGTCGCTGGCATCAAAAGCATGCCGCCGTCACAACGCATGAGGTCGAAACACTGCAATTGCACAAAAAATTGTACACTGCAGGTCGAAAAACAATTATTTCCTTATTTATCCTAATAATTGGTATTATTCATATACATACTGTATTTGGAATGACTTTATAAAAATGAAGCTTAAAAACAGAGAGAGAGAGAGAGAGAGAGAGAGAGAGAGAGAGAGAGAGAAGCATACGGTTAATACGTGCAACTGCATTAATGATAGTGTACTGCAGATTGAAAAACAACCAATTTCCTTATACATGTATATACTAATATTTGATCTTATTCTTATATTTGGAAAGACTTTATTTAAATATATATATAGAGAGAGAGAGAGAGAGAGAGAGAGAGAGAGAGAGAGAGAGAGAGAGAGAGAGAGAACATAGAGAGAAATAGGGCTTCATCAGACCCCGCCGTCACCAACTTTTCTAAAGTCAATAGTCCGCCTCAAGTAGTATTTGATCTCAAATTTATGAATTTTTAAAAAAAGGATTTGAGTTGGAGAATGAGTTGGGCGATTTTAAGATTTTCGCGACGGTGGAGCAAGATTTTCGAAAAAAGTTTCTCTTTTTTTCCTTTTAACAGCACGCTGAAAATTTTATGTTGTTAATTATAGTTGCAGCCAATTGTGCTAATTAGAATGCACTACATTGTATTAAGTATCGACATGATCTATCCGGTTTTACCCCTGAATCCAATACAGATAGAACCATTTTTACAAGAGCTTGGACTTTGGGTAGTTGTGTCAAACAGCAATGTGACGTAGGCCTGTCAATATCATTGCTAGCCACTCAGCCATGGATCCTTGATATCAACAAGATTTGTCTGGCTTTTGAGCAAAGACTACGCAATCGGTGTATATTTAGCTTGAAACCAGCGTCATCTTTAACTTGTTTTGACGAAAGAAATAGATAGCTACGTCCCACTGAAAGTCCAAGGCCTTGTTAAAATGGTTCTAATGAACTACTTATGTGTAAGCTATGCTGTATCATCTCTGCTGACGAAAACAAGACTGTCACTAAGTGGGAAAACCGACGGTATTTTGAAACGAGCTCTACATAGTACTTATATTGATGGCGCAAAACAATTTGACGAGCATATCCAATTATTTTCTTTAAAATTGTAGATTTCAGAGTTCAATCTCATTTCATTGGCGATAAAATATGCCAATGGACATTAGATCAGTATTAATATACAAACAATGAGGAAAAACTTTTAAAATATGTTAAGTTTCAGTGACGCTAACAGCTAGGTCGACACTGAATTGGATATCCAAACACTTAACGTGGTTTAATTTATAATAAACAAATCCATTAATCACAAATTCTATATTTTGATATTGTCATTTTTCAGTATCTTTGTGATTACCCTACAAATCGATTTTGTAATCAGGGTTTGCATAATTAATATTCTAATCTCTAATCGTACAGTTGCTAAATATCATAAAAATATAAGTAATATTAAGGAATCATTCTTTGAATATTATGAGATGATAATTTCGGTTCGGGCGTGATCAATTCTATCATAAAGCCCTTTGGGATTGGATTGGACTCGACCAAAGTTATCATTTAATAATACTGAAATTATTCCTAATTCCGTAAATAATACTGAATGCAATACTATTTCTATTAAAGAACTATAAAGTGCTACCCAAAGATTGAAAGCACCACTATGTGAATTTAGGGTTTTTAATTTTGATTTTTTTGGGGGGTGGGGGGGGGGGGGTGTTGTCTGTTCTTTTTTGTATTGATGTTCATACATATTGCAGATGACATTAAACTGCTAGAATTAATTTTAGCAATATATATTAACCAAAGATAGAAGATATTTGTTGTGAAAATAAAAAAAAAATTGACATGCATGCATTTAAGGACCCCATTGGAAATAAGCTTTTTAACAAGGCTTTTATGGGCTATAATTAGGTAATAATTATCATTTGTGTATCATGTAATCTATATAATAACAATATTGAACAAATTGATTCTTATGTACTTGCATAGTGCTGTGATAATGTCTAGGTTTTTTTTATTTGATGTATCTTATATGTGTAATCATGGCATTCTGTTATATATTTACCTGAATAAAATGAAATGAAATGATGCGGTTAACATTAACATCTAAGTACAATTAAAGTACATGTAACATGCCTTTTTTTCACAGAAAGCAGGCCGAATTTAAGCATACCTAGATCTGATAAGTACCTAGATCTAATAAGTACCTAGATCTAATAAGTACAGATCTAATAAGTACCTAGATCTAATAAGTACATGTACAGATCTTATAAGTACCTAGATCTAATAAGTACAGATCTAATAAGTACCTAAATCTAATAAGTACAGATCTAACAAGTACCTAGATCTAATAAGTTCCTATATCAGTATATCTAATAAGTACCTTTTTTTATAGATCTATTAAGGAAGGTGAGTGGTCAACGAATCAACCCTGAGATCTGACCTAGACTTTGAATATGATAGATTTGGTCATAAACTAACATTTAGCAAAAAGAAAAAAATCCAAATGTGCTAGCATGTTTATATCTCTATACAGAGCTCTTCTTAATAAGGAGGTAAATATGACCTAGATATGGCCACGACCATCAAGTCAGTACCTCTATAAGTACCAGATCATTTATATAATGTCACACATAGTATGCGTTTTAAGTTGGAAAATATGCAAAAAAAAAATACAGATTTATGCTCAATTCTTTTACCTATGGTTTCCAAGGTAAATAATCTTCACTATATATTCACTACACAAATATACACTTCTGGAATATTTGAATGATGTTAAGTATTTGCTCATATTTATATGTCACTTGCTTGCTAGACAGTTACTCCATGCTTTTATGGGTTTCACCAACAAACGCCATACGACTTCACTTCCTGTGAGCCTCTCTCTCGCTGATGGGCATGGCTCATTGGATTTGACGGTGGTCAGCGACACCCACACCTTGCCACAGACATGCCCTTGACCGTCTGGATTGTATTGCTAAACAGCAGAGACTGATCGTTGTACTCAATAGGGGTACAACAAAGTTTCTTCTCCAACATCGCCTTGAAGATTCCGTGGTTTGTGACATTGAAATAACTCTCTAATATTGCTCGGGGACACCCACCGGAACAAAGATTTGCCTGATAAAATTCTGGGGAGTGAATAAATTGTGGATACCACTCCAGATCCCGAAGACTAACCGTCCATGGTACTAAACGGCAGTAATTTCCACTTTCAGCCGTATCCGCGGAAACCGAACCATTTCCTGTCTGAACAATAAAACGCTTTCGACGTCGATTCAAAACAGAAGCATCAAGATCCAGAAATATTGCTAGAACGGGACGTAGATGTCTGATCCAGTTCCCTGCACCCTTGACAGAGATGGAGAGAGAAAGAGTAGAACCAGAAAGCTTGTCTGCAACGAGAGTCGTAATGTCTGCCACCTTGCCGTGTGGAGTCCGTGCAGTGGTGACTACTTTAAAACAATGTGTCCGAATTAAAAAGAATGGAGAATTTTGAGTATGACTTTATCGTAATTTAGATTTTATTTAGTATGACAAAAAGACTGACTACAGTAGTAGGTCTTGATCTTTTTGTTTTGATCTAGATCTTACCTCTGCTCAGCTGACTTGGAGATGTGATATAAATGATAAAGTTTCTATGGAGATGACCGGTGAATGCAACCTCCACCTTGGTGACATTGCCGACGATAGGACCCTGCTCAAGGTCGAAATCCACTCTTCCGTTTGAATTTTCTAAGAACGGAAAACTAAAATAAGATGCGCATGAAAAAAAAACCAAATGAGAAAGAAATGATAAATGGGATTGAACAGCAGAAAAGCGGTTTTGACATATTTTAATGTCGTGGTGATTACAATAGGATTAGACACAAGGTTTTAAAAACTTAAAACGTCTTCTGTTATTTACATTTACCAGTGTATTTGCCTGTGATAACACTACGTATCGATTTTGTAATATATACGAGGGTTGTTCGGAAATTAACGAGACATTTACTCTTACTCCCTTAGAAAAAAAGATAAATCATTTGAAGTTCATCAGACAATAAACCAGGATGTCTTTTATTACCGTAAAAATTTTGAAGTTAATGACATCATTTGTTTCTTCCTTGTAAGCTAACAAAGTTGCCTACATCCAATGACCCGGCGCAACCACAATTAAACTCATCGCAACGCCATTTTAGCGTTTATTCCTTGGTCCTATGTTATAAACACCTTTCAAACGAACGGAAAACATAAACTATTATTCATTTTTCATCTTGCTTTTTATTTTAAAATGGCAACAGTTACATATACTTTCTATTCTTGACTTTTTTTTGGAAAAATCTAGTTATTTCTTCCCAAAATTCAACTTACTGTGAAATTTCTCTTACATTCATTATGTACAAATCTTAGAACTGTTAAAATCAGTTTGTGTTGCGAAAAAAGTAGTTAATATTTAGTCCCTTTGTTTTAATTTTAGTTAAACCCCGATTAACTTAAGCTTTTGACCCCTTTTCATCGTATAGTTTTTATGCAATTTCTTGGTCCAAAAAGGTCTTCTTCCGAGATTCACACTAATTTTTAAAATGTATATTCGCTGCGCCGCCTTCACGTTAAAATTCAATAAACTGTCTCGGTCAAATTTTAATTGCTTTGTAGATATTTTAGTACTCTTTTCGTATTTCAACTCGAACACTAGCTAAACTTACACAAAAGTTAGTTACAATAAATAGCAAAATAAACATACATAATTTGGTTTCTTTAATCAAGAATTGTAGTTCTAACAACACTAAAAAGAAGATGTTTAAACTCAGAGTTTGTGCGTGCGCCGGGTACCCCGACTTATTTATGTACTGTCATAAACGAACTAATAATTATTTTGTAATATTACTTTGTGTAATTATTTGTAAAGCATTCTTCAATGTTTATGCCAATTTTCATTACAATTCGCCACTTAGATATTTGTGTTGTCTCAATAATTTCCGAACAACCCTCGTACATGTAACCCATAACTTCAAATGACACCAAATTGAGGCGCCAGCGGGGTTTGCTTGTTTGTATTTAGATATTTAATCGTACGATGACCCAAGATTATATAAATATAGTAATAAGGAATCATTCTTTGAAAATTATGAGGTGATAATTTCGGTCGGGGCATGATCAAATCTATCATAAAATCCTTCGGGCTTTATTAATTAAATTAATTAATTAAAATATACAGCGATACCAAAGCTTTAAGGTCATTAAAATATGGAAATAGTTGAAGCGATGATCATTTTATAACAATCATTATATATTACAATGTTTAAAAGAACTAAATGTTTTATATTTCTTCACTAGAAGAAGGAAAATTTAAAACCCGAAATGCTTTTCTGAGAATCTTTCTAGAATGATTCGCGTCTTGTTATAACACCTGTATTAGTCTAGATAACAATTACTCTGGATTTTAAAAGTAATCGATTACAAGCAAATAACATCCAATTTCAGAATTAATCAATTACATTTGATTACCTTCCCTTCTTGTAATCATGATTACTTGTGACTATTATAGACAACATGACTGGTATTTGTTTATTCGTGTTTTCCTTGTTTAAATGTTTAATGTTAGGAAAGAAACAATATATCCAAAAGACACTCTTTTTAATAATATGGATTACACAAAATCTGTTTACATATAATTGATTGTGTTGAAATCTTTTAGACTACAAATTGGTACATGTTTTTAATACAATTAACAATATGGCTAACAAGCCATGCTTTGATATATCATTGTTGTAATAACGGTACCCAAGCTGATTTAAAACAGTACCGTATTATCTTAGCTGCTAAAACACATTGTTGTGAATTATTTCATACACATTCTATACTGAAATCACATCTAATATTGAACCTTATTCAACTAATATTACTAAATGTAATAAATTATGATTTCAGTCATTTTAATTTTACCATCATGATAAAAATAGTTATCAAATATCAATCATAATTACATGCCTTTTTTTTTTTTACAGTAATCGATTAAATTATGATTATTTGTAATCAGAAAAATGAATGATAACTGATTACACATGATAACTCCGCAACTTGTAATCGACAGCTGATTACAATTATTGATTTTGATAACCCCATTCTTCCTTGATAAAATATTCATTTAATAGAAATATCATGATTGATAACTTTTAAAAATTGAGAAGCTAATAAACTTTTTGTTTAAAATTACTTATTTAAATGTTTTTTTGATGATAGAATTTTTAATGAATATATCAAAAGCACCCAAGAATGTATGTTGAATTTATTTACTGTATTGTTTAACAAAATATTTGATTCTGGTGTTATACCCACACAGTGGGTTAGTGGTAACATTATTATTATTTTTTTTATTGTTTATTTACATTTGTTCTTAATACAATAGCAAAAGTACTTACTACATAATTTTTCAACATAGATGTATAGGATCTTTAAATATAAGTAGATATGCACATTTTCATACAGAGTGTTCGACATAAGTCTTATAAGTAAAAAAAAAAGATATTTGAAAAAAAAAACAACATAAAAAAATGATTGACAAAAAGGTAATGAAAAAAGGTTTCAGAATTGTTCAGACATACATGTATACGAGGGTTGTCCAAAAAGTTCGTGGACACATGTAATTTCATTCTAAATAACGACGCTATATTTAGGAAAGTATTGAAATATTTTAATATAGACTATAATAATGCATGTGTATAAAAATCAGAGCAATGTACATTCTTATAATGTAGTTATCACTACAAAAACATTACCTGTACAGGCCGCACGGCCCAGTCTGACGGTTACACGACATTTTTATAACGTCGTACGTAGCACGTTGGTTTCTGTTACTTTTCAACGTAGTCACCTTTGCACTGCAAACACTTCTCACACCTTCTTAGCCATGAATCGAACACATCCGAATACCATTTACTGTCGATTTTAGATACAATGGTTCGAGTTGCATATTTAAGTTCATCAGATTCCTCAAATTTTACTCATCTTAGCTGTGATTTGATGAAAGGAAAAATTGCAAAATCCATCGGAGCAAGATCCGGACTGTATGGCGGGTGTTCAAGAAGATCGAATCCTAGGAGTTCAATTTCCAGACACGTGGAAGCTGCCGTATGTGCAGGTGCATTATCTTGGTGTAGGATGATATTTCCAAGGTCCACAGCCATGGCAGGGCGTTTTTTCTAAATTGCCTTAACTAAGTCGCGGCGTAACACCTGTAATAAATAAAACCAATGTTTCGTTTGGTACACTGTATGTGGCTTTATAATATGTGAATTTAATCATATATAGTAATTAAATAAATAAAAATTAAGATTAGAATGTCCGGGTATTAAATTTATGAATTACGATATGCTAAATGTAGCGAAATGGATGTTTTTAAATCTGTAATTACAATTTAAATGTGATGAAATGGGTAGTGCTCTACCTTGGAGTAGTATGCAGCATTCACCGTCTGACCGGAGGATACAGCGTGGACCAAAATCATTCCGTGCCGATCAGCAAAGAAAATGTACATTTGTTTACCCACTGATTTCGCAACCTTTGCCTTTTTCGGTGCTGGAGAACCCCGGTGTTTCCAAATCCTGGATTCTGTTTTTGTTTCTGGATCAAACTGATGCAGCCAAGTCTCATCCGTAGTAATGATTCTGTCAAGCCACTTCTCTCCTCTTCTCTTGAAATTCTGTATGAACGCCTTACTTGTCTGCATTCGTCTTTTTTTGTGCTCCTCGGATAAAAGTATGGGCACCCATCTTGCGCAAACACGGCTCATACAGAAGTCTTCAGTGAGGATATTAAAAACCGAAGATTTGCTAAAGTCTGTCCCAAGATATTCATGCAGCACATTTGGACGATTAAAAAAAAAATACACATACCTGTGAAAGAAGTGCTATTGTAATAGTTAAAAGGGATAATTTCCAAGATAATTTCACTGACACATTATCAACTGTCACTCAGAAAAATTCACATGAACGAAAACAGATTCCTTACGGAGATTTATAATGGGGAATGTTTACATCTTCACTCGGAATACATCGCGCAATTTTTCACCGTTATCATCCGGGCTTGCTGCAATACAAAATCTCCGTAGACATCACATTTTTTAGCATTGTATTGAAACCTGATATAGCTAACAGGGACGTTTCGACTGAGAAATCTTAATTGGAATTTTTTTATACTTTTGAATGAACATCGTTTGAAGCCTGATGTATTTATAAATATCGAGCAATTAAGCAAAATGTGAATCCAAGATATCTTGGGACAGACTATAACATCACTTATTGACGCGACTTCTCGTAACGTCAGACGTCTGTCTTTCATGACAATGTCATGAATGAAGGATTTCGTTATATCGTCACAAATCAAAGGCCTTCCACTTCTTTCAGCGTCTTGTAAATCGCAAACTCCATCCGAAAATCGTTTGTGCCACTTGTAGACTTAGTAGTGATCTTGATATGTGTCGATGCCTTTTTGTGTTCTCCATCATTTGTTTCGTTTCGATAGGTGTTTTCCCGATTCTACACAGAATTTAATGATGGCGCGCTGTTCCATGCGATCCACCGACGTCGCTTTTTCTGGCGTTTTCAAAGACATGTTCTTGCCCTAAACTCCTTGAAATATCCTCTGCTCAATTGAAAACGGCTTTAAATGACGTATGAAAATGACGTACACAATTCTGACTACGTCACAGTTGAATATTTTGACGTTTTGACCTGTTTTTAAAATACTGTTAATATTCAGATCTTAAAACTCAATCTCGAAGTTTAGACAATTTTGAAACTGGACTGTTCGTGCTTTTCGCGACACTTTAATACAGTAAAATTTAAGTTTAATTTTAATGAAAACATTCAAAACCACTTTAATCTGATTTGGAATTTTATAACAAATATTTTGGTTTACAATATGCATATATAAACCCGTTTAAAATGACAAAAACGCGATTGTCCACGAACTTTTTGGATAGCCCTCGTATTTCACTTTTAGGACAGCAAGATATTGCCTATGCTAACATGAAGGGCCACAATCTACTAACTACAAGTCTCTAATGCCCCATGTTAGCAAAACAGCGACCACACCTGGTATGTGGACCTGTTGGCACCTATTTGTATAACAAAACAGATATAGAAAAGATATATAAATATATATAAAATAAAAATAAATTATGTATCAATTTACCTATTATATGAATTATAAACTGCTTCTAATACGTTTTAAAAGGATTGCAAAACTCTTTTGTGACAACGTTTTGTAGACATCAGAGAAAAAAGTTAGTACATATTTTATATGATTACATATTTCTTGAGGTTTTTCCTTTTTGTTTTCAATTCTACAATACATTTTATACTTATATATCTTACAGGCAATCAAAGAAATCAAACTGTTAAGAAATAGTGTTTTCTCATTCTTTTCAAAATAAAAACCTATTACTACTGTTTTCCATGATACATCAAAATTTAAACATTTTTGAACAGTGTCCCATATTTGAATTACATTCTTACATCTCAGAATGAGATGCTCGTTGTTTTCCTTTACATCTTTACAAAAGACACACATATCATTTTCAACAATTTTCCATCTTTTCATCATTTCTCTATTACATAATAAATTGTTTAGTCGTCTGTAATTAAAGTCAGATATTTTTTTGTCTTTACTGGCTAAGATTTTTTGTTCATAAATAGATTTCCATGATTCCTTGGAAATTTCAAAAACATTTTTATAGTAAAGTTGATGTAATGGTGCTACAAATTGTTTTTGACGAAAAATGTCATAAATTAGCTTTGAATTAATATCACAGATGTATACATGGTTTTTAAAACACAGTTCAAAAGACGTTTTTCCGAATACAATGTTTTCATATTGAATATCTGAAAAATCATATTTTTGAAACATTTTAAAAAGATCGTTTTTATATTTACATATTCACATATCCAGTTTCTTTTACAGACAGGTTGGTCACTAAACCATTTTGCAGGTTTCAAACCATTTTCGTTTACAATATCGTTTAAGTACTTAATACCACTTTTTAACCACTCTTTAAAAAAATACTGGTTTGTTTTTTAACACAAAAATTTTATTACACCATAGCGGTTCTTTTAATAGTGCATTTAGACTCATGTCTGATTTAAATTTTTTACATTCGTTAAAAAAGACAAAAATTTCTTTGTAAAACAGGGGAAAATGTTCTATCATTTGATAATCATGTAAACATGTTACATTGGTTTTACAGAGATACTCAAAGTCAAAAAACATTTCTTAACACAGACTGTCTACAAAAATTGATAAGGAACTGTTTTTTCTGAAAATGTGATTTATCCAGGACACTTTTATTGATTTAAGTTTCATCAGTATATCAACAATACCTATGCCTCCATCTTGAATTTTTCCTATCTGAGTATTTCTTTTGATTCTGTCTTTTTTATTCCAAATAAAATTATATAAAAGACTCTGTATTTTTTTCAGTATACCTTCATCTGGGAGGTTTAAAATCGGTCCAGTGTATAAGAATTTTGGTATTGCCAAACTACTTATTACACAAACTTTACTAAATATTGTTAATTTTCTTGTTTTCCATGACTCAAATAGTTTTTCTAAATCGTCAACAATTTGTGTCCAATTTTTATTGTAACACATCTCTTTGTTTTGACCTAGAAAGATTCCAAGAGTTTTTATGTCTTGTTTACTCTTACATTTTCTATTTCTTGTAAAACATTTTTCCAGGGACCTGTTAAGAGAACTTATTTAAAGTTATTAATTTACATAAATAGGAAATGGTTCCAAGTGCATATTTAAACGTTTCTTTCATAAGTACAATGTCTTTATTCATCACATTCATGTTTTTGTGATTTATAGAATTAATTTCAAGTTAAATTTGATTCCGTTAATTCATAAAATCCAATAATTTATTGTCAGCGAGACAGTCGAATTAAAAAACCCACAAAAAATATCCAAATTTGAAATTCAGAATTTCCGTTTTGATTTTGTATTTTTTAAAGTTAATGTCGGGGTCATTTTTATACGAAGAAAAATAGGACGATGTATTAAAAAATGCACAATTAAATGCAATTTATCTAACAATAAAGCGGTCTGTTTAAAAATTTAAATATAAAAAAAATATATATTGTATTATGTTGAGGAGAAACCCCACGTACTTAAATTATGACGTATCGAGTTTTGCCATCGACCCCGAAGCTATTCTGTACATTTTCGAAAAAAATTATAAAATTCCCTGGGTGCACGTTATCAAACTTACCGAGGAGCAAAAACCGTACGGAAAAGGCTACAGCTTTATAATCCTTAGTTGGTTTTTTTGTCAATTTTAATAAAATAAAAATATGATAATATTATGTCGATCAGATGCAGTTATCGCTGAAAAACTAATTGATTTCTAAATTACAAAAAAAAAACACGTTTTCTTACAACAAACTTGGTATTCTTGGAACCTTCATCACCCAAAGTTATATCATAAAGGTATACTCGGAATAAATCACATATTTTTGGCTAAAATACGAAAAAGCAATATATTTTATTGCACCTTAGCTTTAATTTTAAGTGGAATGAATATTTTCGGCAAATAACATTTTTGCTACAAATCTCACACATAAATTGAAAAAAAAAGAAACAGCGATTTTAGCGTAGACTATATCATATCTGAATCTGTTGTATATATTTTATATTACTTTTTAGTTTATATCATTAATTATAGATTATAATATATTAGCAGTTTTGAATAGTTCGAACAAATCTCTCAACTTTACATCAAATAAAAAAAAATGTTGTATTAAAATCAAAATGAAGACGATATTACCTGTGATAGATTAAAAAAAAACACAATCAATTCCAAATAAACCAGTTTTGCAATTAACGCTAGTGCCTAATTGTCGATATAATTTATTTATATGATAAATATGCCATATTTTTTTTATTTGTTTCCTTTAAAGGGGCATGGTCACGATTTTGGTAAAAAATTATTTTTCCGATTTTAATGTTTACAATGCTTTAGTAAGACATTTTTAATAAACAACCAAAATTTGAGTGTCATTCGTTTAGATATAAGCGAGTTACAGAGCTCACGATTCTTTACTATTTAAACAAAGCTTTTGTTTACATTTTGAATGTTGAAGTATAAATTCCAGTTATAGATTTAAAATGAATGTGTTAAACGTTAGGAACTGTTTACTTATTTATTTTCTTAAAATGAATAAGAAAATAGATAAATCAGCTTAAACAAGATTTTTTACTTGCATATTGAACCTACAGTATATGTAAACAAAAACAGGGCACGAGCCTTGTTTACATTACAAAAAATTGTAAGTCCTGTATCTTGCTTATTACTCTATGACTAACTCTCAAAGAACTCGATCCACAAACCATGAAAAATGGCCTAGTTTCAAATATTGAAAATTTTACCATTATATACTCTCTAGAATATGTGCTTCTTGGAAATGTTTTTCTTTTTTTAATATCTCTCATAGTTTTCTTGTAGAACGTCGTTAAATATGGTGTTATAAATTGTCAAGTCGGCTTATTTGCATGAAAATGATCACGATGCACAGTGCTGTGTTCATGCATATGCATTATATTCAGCAAATAATTGAAAAATATGTATGCAGGGAAATCAAAATAGATAACTGTGTTAATAATTTTGTTAATTGCAATATGCTGCGGTAAAATTAAAAATAACAATATGGTTACATGTAACATGTTTTATCAAGGGTCTTAATTTACAGGGTACATATAACCATGGCTGATGCACTAAAAAGCATTTATGATCTCAATTATAACAATAAATTTTTTTTTTATTCAGAATGTATGATAAGAAAAGATTAATTGTATATTAGTTTTTAAACTCAATTAAATTATTCAAACTATCCTTCTGGATGCTCTTTATTGATACACATGGACCATATGTGCACAGCAACGAACTAAATCGACACCGCTTCCAGTAAAAACATTGTCGACTCGAATTTACTCGGGAGTTTTTGACGACAACATTTGCAGCGAACATCAGTATTCTAGCTACTATCCACATGAAAAGTGTAAGTATTTTAACATCAATATTTTCTTAATTTAATTTGTCTATTTTTTATGAAGCTTATAGCTTATAGAAGGTTATTTTTTATTAGCTTAATACATGATCAAGTCAATCGGTGTCGATAAATAAAACAAAACATATGCTGAGTTCATAATCATTATATTATCCATAACCCAGAAATAAAAAAAAACCAATGATGTGTATTAAATTGATATAAATAATATTTGCCAGGAAAGATGAATAAATTAAATGCCAGTAGATCATGGTTGATTAGCTTATGAAAATTAATTACAGGAGTAACAGGATATGTATTAACATGCATTTTTTCTGACATTACAGTTATTACAATTATATATACAAAGTATTTGAGTATTAAAACATTAAATTGCTGCAGAATAATACATTGAATCATTTACATATCAATTGTTTATGCATGATATAAGTGATAACTCTCTCTCTCTCATCAATAAAATACATGTATATGCTCATTCATTCTCTCTCTCTCTCTCAATAAGATAGATGCTTGCTCTCTCTCTCTCTCTCTCTCTCTCTCTCTCTCTCTCTCTCTCTCTCTCTCTCTCTCTCTCTCATCCATACAGATTGAGCAATTAAACAAAACATTAGTTAATCAAAGTCAACATACAATGAAAAAACAGAACAGTACAGGTAAATGTACAACTTAAACTGGACATACTTGTCACACATCTACTCCTCTGGTCCACTTTCATCACTTTCACTGGAGCTGTCAGAGTCATCCACCAGTGTGGCATCATCAACAAACTCCCCCCAGTCTCGCACTCCCAGATTCTCATCTCTTTGATGGCGAGCATGTCCCAGATACCAAAGGATGGCAGCAACATGGGAACACATACCCACAACACGAGCACCAGCCCTGCACTTGCAGTACCAAGCCTTGACTTCACCCTCACCATACTGTATCCACAATAGGTAGGATCTCGATGACACGTGACGACTCTGCAGTTTTACACGAAGAAGGCCTGGCTCCTCTCTGTGGACTTGGATGCTGCAGTCTCCCTCTATATGTTCTTGGGCTTAGGATGGTGATAGACGCAGTTGGTATACACCGCATGTGATGGCTCTAAGTTGTTCCTCATCCATGTTTGGAAAGTCCATTAAGTCATCAGCCTCCTTCCAGCATACTGATCGTCTGTCTAGATGGTTTTCTTCTATATGGTGCTGAAGGGTATTCACCTGCTTGGAGAGAAAAACCATTTTTGCACCAAGGGCCTGGTCTTCTTCAGTGTCTCCACTAGCAAGGGGTTTTAGGTATCTGAATTAAAGTAAAATTGAAGTGAGTAATGAGTTTATCATGTTTGTATTTTTTAACTAAACTGTATTTAAAAAAATACAAGGCTTAAAAGTTATAAGAAGAAAACTCCCACATCTATTTGATATAACTGTATGACATATTCATAGCAAAATAATAGAAATACATGTACAATTGATACTCAATTTTTTAAAATATTTATTAAAAATTTCAAATCTAGCAAGTTTGAGTTTTGATTTCATAAATAAAAGACCCAGTAGATTTTTATATATTCATCTTTATATATTTATAATATTTGGTAATAACTTGCCTATTGCAAATGGCACACACAATCCTGACAAAGTCACCAATGTACGGAATTTGACTGGAAGGTAGGATGTGTCTTAGGTAACGCCATTGCTTGATCCTAGCGTTGGCAGACTCAACAACCCAACGTATCTGTGAAACATAATATGGAACATATAGTCATAATTATTAATAGGTTTTTCTTTCATTTCTCAAACATAAATGGTACTATTTAGGTTAGAAGGTTATTTACAAGCGTTAATTTATTTTACAAATATATCTTATATTGAAAGATATACTGATACTAATTATATTCCATACCTTTGTCACTAATCGACTGGTGTTTGCATTTTCTGTCGACATCTGCTTATCTCCTTTGTTAAGGAATGATGGCATTTTGGCATTAATCCCCATCTGCTCCAGACAATCCAAGGAATCCCTAACTCCACGATCAACCACAAATATGTCCTCCTCCTGTACCCAACTCCGAATGTCCTCAAGGTTGCTGTGCATTATGTGGTTAAGGATTGTAGCATCATTGTTTCTAGCAATATAAGGACCCAGTACTGACACAAAGTAACCTGTTGTGGATACAATAATCATTGGCTTCACCAGTGGCCGTCCTTTGTGAAGACTGAATGACTGTCGTTGAAACTTGAAATTGCCACTTTTGTGTATATATATATAAGTACCATCAAGGACAAGTATTGCTGGCTGGGAAACTGTATCACCAAGAATCATCTGGGCCAAAGGTCTTGTGTGCTCCTGAATTATCTGTTCCCTGGTAACATGTCCAAATCCCAGATTTTCGGCTACAAATCCACCATTCATCAGTACTGTCCGTATTGATTTCACACCTCTATGTACACTGGATTTGGATATGTTGAATAGAGTGGACAGAATTCGATTTGACTCCCCTCCTCTTAATTTCATTAAAAATATGGCCAAGGTTGTCCGCACTGTTCTTACTGGAGTGACCTTCACTTTCCCCTCAACATACTTCAGTAAGTCCTCAAAGGCTGTTTTTGGAATTCCAAGCAGACTTTGGTAATCTGTTGAAGCAAGATTCCCGCCGCTATCAAAGTCTAATCTCGTCCTCTCCTTCTTTAAAACCTCATTCCGCAAAAACTTAACTAGTTCTGTGATTCCTGTCTTATTAAATAAAGTAGAATCAGATAAAGGATTGAGATCGTCTATGTTCTGTTGTAGGTGGTTTGGACAGCAGCGAGCTCCAGCAGGGATGATGACCTCTTTAGTGATGAAGATGTGATGTCTTGCACCTACTGGAACTACAACCAGCTTTGGACCTTGGCGCTTGCACATGCAGCATGAAGCATGTCCTCTAGATGTGCTGGGAAATGGGAGAGGAATGGATGGAGGACTGAATGGAGGAGCTTCAGTGGATTGTGCTGGAACCTGCTGTACCCTGCTGGGCATACTGGTTTTCCTTTTGATGTGATGCTGGCACATACATCTGCATTTATTACAGAGAAAGTCACTGTTTGATGGAGTCCTTCCTGTTAATTTGGCAATAAAAGCTCTATTTCTAGACGATATAATGTGCCTATCCTTCTGTCTTACTCTATTAGGACAGTTGAAACAGCCATAGTGTTTCTGACCAGAACCTGGCATTTCTGAAATATTTATTTTAATAAAATACAATGTTAAGGGAAAATATAAAAACACACAGTTATGTATTATACTCTGTCTAAAGTTTCTGCGTCCACCATTTTTTTTCTTAATATTTTGATTATCAATCAATTGTAATACTTTTTTATCGAATTACCAATCGGTCCATTTACTGAAATGAAAAGGGTCCAGATTTTCTGTTCTTATATGCCCTTCTTCTGTTTAGAGTTTTAATAAACAACCAAAATAAGAAAGTCTACGGGGATTTTGCATAATTGCAAACAAAATGAGTACCCAGATCAGTAAGTTGAAAAAGTGTGCAAGGTGTCCCAAATACTTTGGAATGGAGAAAGATTTAAACATTTTTCATTATTAATTTGTTTTCTTTCATGTTAATTTTTCCAGGTAAAAATTGTGAAGAATCAAATTGTGAATGACAAAATTATAATTTTCCCCTTGTTTCAATTTGTCAGGTATTTGTACCGGTATTATCTTTAAAATTCATAAAAAAATGGCTGGAAACTGTAACATGAGACAGACTATAAAATGTATACAAGAATATGCTGCAAATCATATATAAATTTGCAAATTTTTTGTAGCTTAACAATAACACATAAAAAAATTGGGGGGGGGGGGTGTTACAATATGCTGATATTTTGATATGCTGTTCATTTTCTTTTTTTAATTGATAAACATTTCCCGTTGTCAAGGTCATTTCCACAATATTGAATAAAGGTAATTGTACAGTGTAGTATAAAGAAATTCATTTTCATTGTTTTTTTTTAATATAGTTAAAATTTTGGATCCGCACCTGTTGGCCAATTCGAGTTATTGCCCTTTATTGAAATAAAAAAATAAATAAACAACAAACGTATATATCACATAGAAAACAAGGTATGATTAAAATTAATAAACAACATTTATCTCTATGTGTTCTTTATCTGAAGTAGTCATACGAAGTTTTTCTCTCGTCCGTTTGTATGAGTTTTATTGTCATTTACAAGAAAAAAAAGTGAAAGAAACTTTTTTTCTTTTCATTATGAAAAGTTCATATACATTTTTTTTTTACTTTGAATGGCATTTGTCCATGTTTATAGAATGTTTGACTTATTTAGTAATTTAAACCGACGAATTGAAAATGGATAAGGAAATAAAGAGTATAGGTTATATAGGTAATGCTACATCAGAGCGTGTGGGTGTTTATGTGCATGGGTATGAGAGTAGAAGGACGTTATGAACTTGTACGAAGCACAGAAAATAAACTGTCTGTTATATAATTATACATGCCTACTATATACATGTATACACTCTATGACTGATATTAACAACAAAGTAAATAAGCCAAGAAGAAAACCAACATGACTCCCTGAGTGCTCAAAATGTGAACAGGGTGACGTGACTTTTCTCATCTCAAGTTTGTTTAATTATATTTATTAAAGGTTACAGAATATATTAAATAGAATAATGAAAAAAAACCTCACCTTCAACTTTTATGAATCCAGTAAAAATGTATGCTTTCTTTCGTGTATTCGTTACATAACGCTATTCTTTTGATCTTGACAGCTAGCAGCTTCCAGACGACATCTTTGATGTTGCCGCGAATGTTGTATTTATTTTTTCCCCGATATGAGCGCATTGTTTACGGCTTAATATTTTGAATGTAATTTATTCAATATATGCTATATCTTTATTTTCTGTAATAAAATTGAGCCGTAATGAATGCGCTCTTGGTGAATTTTACGACTGAATTTAGTAAAACTTCAAGGTTTTCCCGGAAAATGGTGATCCGGGTAGGGTTTGGGCAATTAGTGTTCATTTGCAAACATCCGGTGAAAGGAAACTAGTGCATATTTTGATTTGGACTCTGATATAGATGGAAAATATACCCTTAGAAATGTTCGAAATCTTTGTGTAATTTTTTCAAATTTACTAGGCCAAATGAGGGATGTTGTGGACCGAGTTCTTTCATTTGATCATTAGAAATACATTCCTAAACCATTTCAGATAATAAAAAACAGAAAATAAAATTTGACCAAAATCGTGACAATGCCCGGCCTTTAATGTTTTATGATTTATTTCATATCTTAGAATGTAATATTAAAAGACGAAAAAACTGGACTTGAAGAAGAAAAATAAGTTTTTTCCTGGAATCTGATATGGCTCTACGTAAGCAACCACAACAACTGTTGATCATTTAATAGTATTCCAACAATAGGGTTTTTCTGCTTTAACAAAAATCTGTTTTTAGACTAATATGAACACAAACCTGACAGGGAGTCATAAAACTGCACCCTGGGGTCTCTGTCGGGAGATATCCGTAAATCGTTTTGTTTCTCCTGAATCTGGTTAAACACGTGCTGCACGAACGAATTTATCTGCGTTTCCCTTTGAACTGGACGGTTAGGGTCAATGCCCAGCCTGTGAAGGGCCTCTTCGGCCAGGCGGAGGGAACCATCACCGCCTTTCCATCCAACAACTGCAGTTATTACCAAGAAGCACAACCAATTGTTACCTTTGGCCATGATTATCAAGGTGACAAGGCAAGTGTCAGAGCTTTATATACCGGTCCCTCGTGTAGGTATCGCTGAATGGTATTTGTAAAATTATAAAAACACAATTGACATAGAAATCTTCTCTCAAAATACATTTTTCATTCAGTTAAATAAAGAGCCTTTTATCCTAAGCATGTTTTCCTCCGTGTGCACCCAATCCATGAATCTAAATTAATGCCTTAGTGGTGTACAGATGCAATTTCTCACGCTGTTTTTACTATCTTTCACATTCATGCAAGTGGTTTTGATGGCTTAACTTTTAATGAAGGCAACATCTGGCATCACGATCAACGTGTCTTGGCAGCATTTAATGTAAAGCTGCCATTTGCATTGTGAAAGACAATGTTCATTGTCACATCGGTAACCATATACTAGTGCGAGTATTCCTTTAGTACTGGTGCCACTTCAATTTGTTTGACACTGGCAGTACTTTTGCCTGTCCTCTGTATCCATTTGAAGGTGATTAAAATCAATTTTACGTAGAATGTTTAATTGGCTAAAGCTACGTATGCCACCAACAGAGTTTTGCTAAGCAAAAACAGTGATATAACACATGAACAACATCTAATTTAATTTTGATAATACTCTGATCTGAATATCCGGTTTTTTAAGTTGTATAGAAATCTAACGGATTTTAAATAAGTCGTTTATTATTTAGAATTTCATTGTCACGAATTAAGGTACATGTCATAATACCTTAAATTGGATATTTTGAACTGCAAAAATGGATTTTTTCCATTTGGGATTTTCTAAATTTTATTCAGCATAAATGCACTTAAAATGCATCATTTATTTGGGTAAGCAAATTTTCGTAAAAGTCTATAATTTTTGGGATATGATTTTAATCAACTGTCCTATGCAGTCTTCTCTGGCAAACCGGAACTGAAACAGTGTTTGAACCCAAGCACATATCATCACCGATGACAAGACTTAGTTCTTGAAAATAATCGATAAATTCGATGTAATGTATGCTGAAGCATTGTTTTTCAAGGAAACTTATTTATAAATACCTTGAAAATAGCCAGATTTTAAATACATGTAGTAGGAACAATTGAGATATTTTTTGTAGTCCCATGTTTTTCAGTGCTAGAGTTCAATATAGTCTCGTTCAACCATCAGCTGTCTCCGCAAATTTCCGACAAGCAGACAGTATCTATCATCTCTTGCTTGTCAGAAATTAACGGAGACAGCCTAGCGTCTGGTTGAACAGACTGGATTCAATATTGCTTGGATCCATACAATTTTTGGGATATATCGATTACTGAGTCATAGTTTGATGGAATTAATTCAATCTTTAAATATTACTCTAGATGACTCATGCGAGGTTTTCTCGAAATTTTTGTCGGAAAAGTCCGAGAATTCATATTATAGAAATGTACGTAATTCAAATACAGATTACAAACTACTTGCTATGCAGAGTAATATATCGTTGATTTTAGAATAAATATTAATCGATACAATCAACTCTCGTCAGTACTTCAGTACTTTCATTAAGACTAGTCCCCAAGAAGTTTTGGATTTACTAAGAGAACAACGTCCTACCATACAGTTGCAGAAAAGGTTTGTTGATCCAAAGTTGTGACATTTCATCTATTGCAATCTGGTTTTTTATATTATTTGCAAAATATATTTAATTAGGTTTTTTTCTCTTGAAATTGTAATCTAAATGAGCGATTACAATCTATTTGGACAATCGGTCCAAATCTATTAGATGAAATAGAATTGTTATTGTCCGCTTAGAACGTAGAACACAATTTCAACATGAGTTTTAAAAATAAATACCTCTAGAACAGTTCATTTGAACATTTGTAATGCATGACCAAAAGTTTTAAAAAAAAATAAGAAATGAAGTAGCAAGCGAGATACGGAGTATAAAATCATTTGTTATGTACGAAAATTTGAGTCATGTTTTGTTTGAAAAGGAAAAAAATGACATTAACAAAGTGTCTGGAGTAGGTAAAGTACAACTGTATAACTATATTCTACACTAAACGGTTCAAGCCAAACAAAATTAACTATTTGTTATGTACATAATGAGCTATAAAAACTGAAAAAAGTTATTTGAACGGAACCTTCATCATTATAACACTTATGTAAACAAAACAAAAACAAAAAGCTCTAGTTTTCGTATATCTGCATCTCATTAATTTTGTAACTCAAAATGTGACCTAATGCTAACCATCGTGGAATAAAAAAAATTAAAACATAAATATACATTACATATCATATGAAATATAAAAAAATGAAAAAAAAAAAATAGAATTTCTTTGGGGGAATGTTAGATAATACATCTTGCAGCTAATGGGAGTTAATAAGTTTATTTCAATTCTACATATATTTGAAATTTAAATTTTGACTCGTGCATAATGAAGAAAAAATGTGATTTATGGACATACAAAATTCATTTCTGGAACATTTAAAGTGGGTCGGGGTGGGTTAAATATTATGAGTTTTCAAAAATAAATTAAATGAAGAAGGTTAAACAGTAGATTAAAATTAAATTACAAGAATTCTGTATTTGTTTTGTTTCACAATTTTAATTCAAACTCATTCCTACAAATTAAAGACGGCGTACTATGGCCAGCGGAAAGGGCAAAAAATACATTTTTACAAAATCAACGATAAACTAAATTCAGCAATCTAAAATAATATTATCAATGGCCATAGGTGCAAAACCAACAGTCTTCTCTGCAAAATGTCTGTTTCTCGAAGCTCTCCTTAATTTAGGGACCGCCATATTTTGTCCTAACTTTAGGACATCACTTACCTTCTTAAGGCTAAAAATAAGAGATTTTGGGACTGTTTTGAAGCGTTTTCTTAAGACCGGTAGAATAAGCAATATTTTCTACAGTTCCAGCATTTCCGAGAAACCTAAAATTTTTAATCCAGGAGGAGTGCGGGGGTATAGTCGTTTATTTCATCGTGTACTTTCATTCTAACAAAACTATGTGGAGAAGGGACCCCAAACTCCCACCCGTTCCCCGTTGCTACATACCTGCATGGGAGCTGACAAATTAAGCAATTTTTTTTCGCAAATACTGTCACTGTTTGTCGAATGAAAATTATTCACTTATTTTTAATATCCACATTATACACTAAGTGAGTGACATTCATTGTTTTGATTACTTTGTGATAATCAAAGTACTGAAGTACTGACGGGAGTTGATTTTTAGATTTTATCGATTATTATTTATTTTAGAATCAACTATACGTTATTTTGCATGGCAAGTAGTTTCTTATATCAGAGACATAAATATTTATGTCTCTGCTTATACGTGTATGTATTTGAATTACGCACATTTTTTGTAATATGAATACTCGGACTTTTCCGAAAAGAATTTCGATAAAACCCATATTAATCATGTCGTGTAATATTTAATGATACTATTAATTCCATCAGTGTACATGTATGCATCAGTAATCGAAATATTTCTGAAAAATTGTATGGATCAAAGCAATACTGGACTCTAGTTTCGTTCAACCAAACGCTCGGCTTTCTCCGTTAATCTCAGACAAGCATTGACGGAAACAACCGATCGTCTGGTTGAACGAGACTATAGTAATCTCTAGCGTAGGAATACATACCACTACAAAAATCTCTAAATTGTTCCTACCATTTAAAATCTGACTATTTTCACGGTATTTATAAATAAATTTCCTTGAAAAACAATGCTTCAGAATTTATTACAGCGAATTTATCGATTATTTTCGAGAACTAAGTCTTGTCAGCGGTGATGATTTGTGCTTTGATCCAAACACTGTTTCACTTTCGGTTTACCACAGTTACTGCATACGAGAGTTGATTAAAATCAACTCCCAAAAATTATTCAAATGCCCTTGGCTGGGTACAACTGAGATTACAACTTATTTCTTGTTTAACATGCTTGTGTTTTTGTATTGCAGATTAAGATGGGTGTGCGGCCATCTTATACATTTGAGGATTAGAATGTAAACATTTCTTGAACTGGCTTGTTTCTGTCCGAAACTTGCCAAAACTGTTGTCAACAGATATAAAACAATAAATATGAGATTCTACATGTTGTTTTTTTATGCAAAGTATGCATATAAGAACAGGACAATGCCTTTTTAATTACTTAAAACAGGTATCGAACTGCGCAGCTACTTATTTTGAAAATTAAAAAATATATATAAAATACGAAGGTGGTTCATCGTGGCCAAGATTGCAATAACTTTTCAAAATTCATGGATAACATCAAAATATCTCTTTTTATTTCATTCCATTTTATTTATAAAGTTAAATATGATAAATAACAGATTTGGAAGAAAAAAATACTTTAAGGCTGAGGATCGGAAAACCTTAAAAAAGTCAAGACGATTTTATGCGAATAAAATGTTAACGTTACCTAACCTAGTCTCTGAATTAGATATCTTCCTAACCTAATCTCTTGACAAATTAAATTAATGCTGGGGATGTTTGGACTTATCTTAACAGCTTTATAGGGATGTTATTATTTATTTCCTTATATGTCATTACGTATCCTCTCTTTGTCGTTCATTGCTGTGCATCTGCACAAAGAACTATATATGATAAAAGTTAAATTTGGCCCCCATAATTCGCCATTTTTTAAGTGTTTCGGGTACAATAAAATGTTAACTAATTTTTTAGAAGAGTTGATATAAAATATATTTTGCATCTATTTATTTGATTCATTTGCACTCACTGGCAGTATATGACGTCAGAAGTGACGCCATTGCTATAATTCAATCAAAATCGGCCAAAAATTGACATTTTTCTTATCTATTTACGAATGGGAAATATAGAGCGCGTGCTTGAACAAGGACAAATTTTTTGTCACTTATCAGTCTTGACTAGATACATCTCTGATTAAAATATTTTATTTGTTCAAGAATGCGCTCTATGTTTTCGGAAGGAAAAACTGCTTGAAATTAAACTGTTTTACGCGAAAAATGGAAAAATGGCGGGAAAAGGTTGTCTTTACAATGTCATATTTCTAAATTGTGGGCACTTAAACCAAGATGAATATTATGTAAACACATCACATACATATCTGTACTAAGAAAACAAAGAATGATAGTAAAATGATGATGTTCATTTTAGGGGGCCATTTTAGGCCCTAATCATATATAGTCCTTTAAAACGTTTCTGAGCTTGATACACCTATATCTGATTTGGAGTAAGTGGTCTACATGTATGCAATCTTAGTACATGCCAAAACAGTTTAATGTCGATAAAAAGTCTGAAAAAATCTCACTCAAATGGTATGTGTTTGTAAAAAATAGAACAATAAATATATATGCTAATACATACATCCAACAGACTATCAAGCTTCCTTCGTCATTTATTGCGGTGGGTTTTTTCACCAAAGTTAATTATCACAAAATTTATGAAAATAAATTGCATTTTTAAACGAGGATTAAAAAGTAATGAGGCTATTGGTTTAACTGTAATACGTAATGCACTACAATTGTATACGCCCGTTTATTTAGGAAGTATTCACCATTCAACTCCATCTCATTGATTTAGATTTTCCTTGAGACATCATACGCTGCATGTACTTTGAGTTCATACATATCTAGAAAATAATTTCAAGTTAAAACTAATGTATTTTTTAAAATAAACATAAATTTCTGTACTATGAAGATAAGAGGTTCAAAATGTGTTACGATAATTTTCTAATTTCGTTATTTCATTTTAATGTTAACAATGCTTAATTAACGCATTTCAAAGTACATGTATCTGTAAAAATTTGAATGTCAGATGTCAAGCAAGGTTCGATGCTCACGATTCTCTTAACATTCCATTGTTGATTTTTTATAGGTTATGTAAACTAAAGTAGTTTTTTCATATGCAGGATAAATCATGAACATTATTTAACAGCTTCTGTATAGTGTTTACTTTGATATTTTATCCAATCTGCGTATAAACAAAACAAAATAAAGAAAGCTTTTACCGAACATAGAATTGTTGAATTGTATCTTGCTTGTTTCTCGACAATTACGACTTATATGGTAATTAATAAAAATGCCGTCTTAACACGTTCTAAATATGAAAAAAAAAGAAACAAAACATTTCGAAATACAAATTTGTAGCTCTAATTGTGACAATATCCCATAAAAATCTAAACCATTAGTCATTAACTCATTTTACTTTTCAAAATTCTCATTTATTGAACAGGAAACGGTGTACAATTAATCTTGAAACGAATTATCCAAATTCTACATGAGAATTCAAAAAACAATATACTATTGTAATCTGAATGAACACAATAACTAAATTTATAAAATCGACATGTTTTAACCAATAATTCCTTTTCATTGCAACCACTGCAAATTTACATAACAAAACAACACTATGATTTTTAAAAAGGCAAGCTGAATACTTGGCAAATATAAGATATATATTTTCCAAAATCGATCACATTGGGTTGATACAAAATTCTTAGGAATATTTCAGATGCCCGATACTCTGACACCACCTCAAAGATAAACTCTGGCATCACCGCAAAGATAAGTTTTCACCCTGATTAATTGTAATGAACCCATAAACTTGAATTTTTAACCCACAATTACATAGTGCCAAAACTTAAAGGAGCAGCGTAAGAAAACATCATTCGATTCGGTGTCCACCATTCAAGTCGCTATCAAGTACATCATACCCACACAAAGACAAGGTGCAAAACAGAAACAACCGACGTAAACCAAAGAACTTAAACAATTTAGGATAGGATGATGGATAGGATGATGGATGCTACATTGACGTGAACATAACTGGGTGTGCTACATCTGTCAACATTACTGTAATGCATTGCCAACACGAGTGGATAGAACATTGCGCATGTCCTGTGAGTTTATCTCAAACCAATGCACAGCCAGTGCAAGATTGCACTGTAAACCTCCCGCCTCGTTCCCTTGTTGGCCATCATGAAAAGATGTAAATTCAAGGCAAAAGCATGTTGGGGATTGAGACAACTCTTGGTAACAACTATATCCTGATACCGTATTAAGTGCACATCAATGTAATTAGGTAAAAGTTAAAAAAAAAAACAACCCAACTTATATCATTTCTTTTTAAAAAGCCATTGACCATTTTTAAAAAATATGAAATAAAAAAACAAAAGGTTACCGTCTATCAAGGAATATTTTAATATATAATGATACATACATTGTACCGGTATTCTATAATCTATATATTGCATTTTTACAGAGCAAACAGAATGTATATGTCCTGATTAGTGTTATACATGTATGAGCTTTCGGCATTGATCAGGGTGTCTTGCACTTCGATCGTTTTTGTGTAAACACTATCGGTTATTTTTATTATACCTAATAACAGTGAATTTCGTTATTTTTATTATACCTAAATAACAGTGAATTTCGTTATTTTTATTATACCTAAATAGCAGTGAATTTCGTTCTGATTGAAAAAAAATAAATGGAGAGGAAAAGCTTTATTACCATAACGTTACCAGTAGAGAGATCATAAATAATACCTTTTCAAATTAACACTTACAAATAAAGGAAGTGCAATAGTAAATATTGTCCCGTCGAACACGTTTACTTCAAAGTTTATCATGTAACAAGCATGGAAGAAACGTTATGCGAGTTCACAAAGAGTACACATGACAATCATCTGTTTATTAAAAAGAGGGCAAACTTGGTTATTGCATCTCTATAAGTTATATATATGAGCGCAGTTAGATACATTTTCTCCTTTTACATAAAATTTTTTTTTGATTAAATACACCGACAAGCTCGGGGAGCACTGCGGCAAAAATTATGCACTTTGAATTTCTTCAAAGTGCGTTATGAATCGAGACACTTAACGCACTTTGAAAAATATGTAAAAATCACTAATTCTGGAATTTAATATCTATTTTATTGATTGTATATTGATTTTTATATGAGCGCAGTTATATACATTTTCTCCTTTTAAATAAAAAAAATTATTATTAAATACACCGACAAGCTCGGGGAGCACTGCGGCAAAAATTATGCACTTTGAATTTCTTCAAAGTGCGTAATGAATCGAGACACTTTACGCACTTTGAAAAATATGTATAAATCACTAATTCTGGAATTGAATTTCTATTTTATTGATTGTATATTGATTTTTTTATAAAGTGCGGTTTTTTTTCTTTGCTCTTTGAAAAAGTAATCATTATTCTCTGAGCGCGTTGAACTTAAATTTTCAAAGTGCGTAATTTTTCAAAATGCGTTGTAACAGTGCAACCCTAAAATAAATACAGCTGTATCTATCTTCCAGGTGGTTATTTTGTCATGTTGTAAAGAAGATGGGGAACAAGATAGCGCAAATGCCAATTTGGTTTAGTCATAAAATACAATTTCAAATTTCAATTTTTCTAACTAAATATTCCTGATAATGTTATAATACAAGTTTACAAAAGCACATTTTCTAACTATATTCAGTTTTGAATATTTTAACAAACGATAAGAAAAATATAAATTGTAAAATTTGGTAATATCGAACCCACAACTTAAAAATCCTTGCTCTATAATGATACCCAATGTCTGGTGCTCTTACAACTGAACCATTTCAGTCACAATAAACTCCATTGTTTAAATGCTTCATGCCACTTCGTCCACAAATTTACGGACGTATTATTTTTCTAAAACGTTAAATTGTTGCGATACAAAACGACATTTTTAAAGTATAGTTGGTCATCTCTCCACGTGTTCGGTGATTGAAATCGGTTTGATTTCCTTTAAACTTTGTATAGACTATGACAAAAATATGGAGCTCAGGCGTACCATATCAAAATAAAGGCATTGAAGTTCTAAAAATGACACTATTGTGGAGGTTTTGACACGCATACGCCAGTTTAAATCAGTTTATTCCAAATACATGTATTTAACATATTTAAGGGTTAGAAATTGATGTTACGGTAAATACTCATTGTTTTCAATAATTTAGAAAGAAATTATGATATTTGTTGATATTTTAAGAAGGTGGAGGAACAAGATAGCACAAATGCCCATTTGTCGTAAAAACAATTTCAAATTAATTTTTTTCTAACCAAATATACTTTATGATGGTATATTACAAGTTTACAAAAGCACAATTTCTAAATATATTCAGTTTTGAATATTTTAACAAACGATAAAAAAAATTCTAAAGATTTGGTGGTATCGAACCCACAACCTAAAAACTGTAGCTCTGCAATGTTAACTAATGTCTGGTGCTCTAACCACCGAGCCATTTCAGCCACAACAAACTTTTTATTGTTAAATGCTAAATGCAACTTCAACCATAAATTTACGGATTAGTAGTATTTCTCTAAAACGTTCAATTGTTGGTATACAAAATGACATTTTCAAAGTATAGTGGGTCATCTCTCCACGGTTTTGTTGTTAATTGAAATCGGTTTGATTTCCTTTAAACCTCATATAGACTATGGCAAAAATATGGAGCCCAGACCCACTCTATGAAAGAAAAGGCACTGAAGTTCTAAAAATGACACTATTTGGAGGTTTTGACACGTATACGCCAGTTTAAATCAACCTACTTTAAATATTTAACATATTTAAAGGTTATAAATCGATGTTATGGAAAATATACATTGTTTTTGATAATTGAGAAAGAAATTATGAGATTTGTTCATATTTTAATTTTATAGTATCTTTTCTATCCTCATATGGGCAGTTTACACGCCTTATTCACCCATCTTTTTTACAGCATCTAGTCTATCCTTAAATAGACAGCTTACACGTCTTATTCACACATCTTCTTTACTGGGCAAGTGTAAGTACAAAATTTACAACGTTAACATGACAACTGTACATTTTGTTTAAATTTACAGCCACTCTGTAAATTGAAAATTTATAACCCGACAATTTTATCTTCGATAAAAACACCCATAGATGCCTCCCATTTAAATCGATGTAAAATCAAGTATAGGGATGAAAATATTTTTATTCGCTAATTTAGATAGAAACGTTTGTTAATGAAAGGGGTGTAATATGAAGGTGCATATAAATATCAAAGACTTATTATAAGCAATAGGAACAAAAATTCCGGAATTATTTTACGTGTCAAATTTCTGGGGTCCGTATTTCACACCATCTTTTCTGATATAAATGTCTTCTCATGTGTGTCTATCTCATGTTTTGTATAATGGTGTTATTCTACGTTACCGAATTTATTATATTTTCATTTATTTTTAACCGACATCGTAAACATCCCGACACGTCACGAATTCCTGGAGCTCAGCGCGGTCTGCAGTTGTTCCAGTAACCTTGAAGTACCAGTAATATTTGGGGCAGTGTGGCAGTTGTAATGAGAATTGCATGTCTGTTTACAGAGTAAATAAATCAAAAACAAGAGGCCCACGGGCCTCCACGCTTACCTGATTTTACAGTTAAAATCCAATTTTGGAAACATACTGCATAGGTGGACTTTGATTGAAACAAGCTCTATTGGCAATGAAAAAGATTGCTTACTTATTCAAAGCTTATTGTAGTGAAAAGTTTTTTTTAGGCGTTTACCAACATACATGTTTGTTTCGTGAAAAATTGCAACCTGTATTATTGGCTGTATTAATTGTCAGAAGGTCACAGTGAGAACATACCGTTTTCCCTCAAATAAAAATTTACACCATTTCTTGAACCTGGAGGCAACATTTTGAAAAATTTTAAACATACACTATATCATGATGCATACACTATATCCTAACAGTTGTAATGTAATATTATAAAGTACAATGTACTTACAAAATTTGTTGAAAAAAATTAAAGATTAAAATTAAATACCTCCCATGCATTGCATTCCAATGTCTCAAAGTATAACTTACTGAATCAGGAGTCACAAGTAAAGACAATCTTAAAATGCATTTTACCAGCTTGCTCGCACAGGGATTATATTTGATATGCCTGCTATTTTAACCCCAAAAAATCATCACATTATACATATTTGTTTACAAAAAATATCTAACTAAATGAGTTAGTTACAAAAATGAAGAAATTTTACAACATTGTTAGTTCTTTGTGCTTTTATGACATCATGTAAATGACCTTTTCTTGCAATTTCACAAAAACTTCAATTCATCTTCATAGTTAACAGAAGGAAGTAAAGAGAGTAACATTGCTCCAAAACCATTTTCACACACACACACACACACACACACACACACACACACACACACACACACATATATATATATATATATATTTATAAAATACTTTGGTGTCATCAATATTCGTTGAATACCAATTTCTGTGGATTTCTTTGTTAAGTTGATCCACGAAATAAAATGTTCATTGAAGTGCAATCTCTATTAACATTTAGTATTGATAGGGTCATTGGCCATAAATTCACATATCCTTGAAACCACGATTTTCACTTTATCCACAAAAAATATAATTGATACCCTTGAATAACAATGAAACCACAGTAATATTCATATTATTTTGCACATCGTAATAAAAAAACTGGTGTTGGAGCAAACACGCGCTCGATGTTTCTTTTTCAAAAAACGGATCCGAGATACCCAGTTTTTAACTGAAATGCAAACTTTTTGTGAAATACAATCATCATCAATTGATGACATAGATCATCTTTACAAAGATGAAAATTATATATCTATACTACTACATTAAAATAATAGACTCAAATTTTTGGTTACTGTCTTTTGTTTTATATATTTTAAACATCATTGGTACTTAAAGATTACCAATTTGTTTTTATTTTTTCTCAGTGAAGCTTCGCTAATTAATAATCAACGAAAATTCCTCAAAAAATCCCGGAAATCACCTGGATTTTTGGGATTTTACAATCTTGCGCTTGCGCAATACATTCACGCTCACGGGATCTTTAGTTTATGTTTCCACAATATCACATCTGCATCAATAAACTTAGAAATGATAATACAAATACGGGTAAATTTTCATTGGACTTTTGCTATATATTCTGTTCATATATATTAATGATTTCTTATGAGAGAAAGTATAAAATAACAAATATACATTTTAACTAAGTACTTACTTTTGTCTTCGTGATGACAAAAAATATTTGATTACATGCAAAAAAGTTACATTATATTTATTAGGAGGTAGGAGTGAAGATAGAATATGTTTTATCGTAAAAATGAATAATGTCCTATGGACCCAGTTTTAAAAAAAAAATATGAGTACGTTGGTGAAAAAGTGTTGGAGTCTTCCATTGTAAGGATTAAAATTTTTAGTTGAAAGGTATTTGCAGTCTCAAAAAGGTTTGTTGTGATGAATTTGACTTTTATTTTCAAGGCAACTTCATTAACTTTCTCCAAAATCGTACCGGAACGATTCTGCAATTTTCTGCTACTTTACGGGTATAAGGAAGGCATTCTAACTGTGGTAAAGGCCTTTCCCGAGACACAGATTATTCAAACTAAGGAAAGTGTAGTGAAATTAATAGCATTATTGTAGGCTTATAGCTTTGTTTTGTAAATGTCAATAGTAAGGTGTGTCGATGTACCTATTTCCTAAATGTCCAATATGCAATGTCAACCCGTGCACGCACGGGTCAAAGTCTAGTGTTTTAATATATCTAAAACAAATTCTAAAGCTCTATTCATAACTTTAATTTTGGGGGCATAAACATCTTTTCCCGTTCCTGAAAAAAAATTACCTCATTATTCAAATGTACATCTTCTCTAAAACCACTCAGTTTCAAAACTGAAAGATAGCAACCTTGGATAAAGAGCTTTCAAGTTTGTTAAAATGAAGAAAATGCCCTTTCATATGGGGAAAATAAGGTGAAGAATTTTTTAAGAACTTCCCCTAAATCAAACACCCAATATTGCAAAACCTTATATGAGATATATTGTGCATAGTGTGCAAATATAAAGTATTGACTACTTGAAACACTTTTTTGTTTAAATCTTTAATGAATAATTCTCTTGACAGTAATAAATGCATTGCTCCCTCTCTCTCTCTCTCTCTCTCTCTCTCTCTCTCTCTCTCTCTCTCTCTCTCTCTCTCTCTCTCTCTCTCTCTCAGATCTTGGCAGTCCTTAAGTGGGTGAGAAGTGTCAGATTTAGAGTAAATAAGTCCTGTATGGAGCCCCAGGTTTCACTCAGTTTCTGTTTCGCCTCTATGAGAGCCTCCACTAGTTCCGGATGGCAGAAAGTCTTGTGTTCTATTCCCGGTCAAAGTAGACATAAATCATGAACAGGTTCCAACTATGCTTTTGCCAAGGATTCAGAACCAATAATTCCTTTTCATTGCAACCACTGCAAATTTACATAACAAAACAACACTATAATTTTTAAAAAGGCAAGCTGAATACTTGGCAAATATATTTTCCAAAATCGATCACACTGGGGTTGATACAAATTCTTAGGAATATTTCAGGTGCCCGATACTCTGACACCACCTCAAAGATAAACTCTGGCATCACCGCAAAGATAAGTTTTCACCCTGATTAATTGTAATGAACCTATAAACTTGAATTTTTAACCCACAATTACATCTGCCAAAACTTAATGGGAGGAGCGTAAGAAAACATCATTCGATTCGGTGTCCACCATTCAAGTCGCTATCAAGTACATCATACCCACACAAAGACAAGGTGCAAAACAGAAACAACCGACGTAAACCAAAGAATTTAAACAATTTAGGATAGGATGATGGATAGGATGATGGATCGGATGATGGATGCTACATTGACGTGAACATAACTGGGTGTGCTACATCTGTCAACATTACTGTAATGCATTGCCAACACGAGTGTTTGCATTTAAATAGATAGAACATTGCGCATGTCCTGTGAGTTTATCTCAAACCAATGCACAGCCAGTGCAAGATTGCACTGTCAACCTCCCGCCTCGATCCCTTGTTGGCCATCTTGAAAAGATGTAAATTCAAGGCAAGAGCATGTTGGGGATTGAGACAACTCTTGGTAACAATTATATCCTGATACCGTTTTTAGTGCACATCAATGTAATTAGGTAAAAGTTTAAAAAAAAAAAACCAACTTATAACATTTCTTTTTAAACAGCCATTGGCCATGTTTAAAAAATATGAAATAAAAACAACAAAAGTGTACCGTCTATCAAGGAATATTTTAATATATAATGATATATACATTGTGCCGGAATTCTATAATTTATATACTGCGTTTTTACATGTTATAAAAAAATTTCAAAAGAGAGCCAATAAAATCTACATGCCCTGATTAGTGTTATACATGTATGAGCTTTTGGCGTTGATCAGGGTGTTTTGCGCTTCGATCGTTTTTGTGGAAACACTCTCGGTTATTTTAATTATACCTAAATAACAGTGAACTTTGCAGAAACATTATCAGTTATTTTTATTATACCTAAATAACAGTGAATTTCATTCTGATTGAAATAAAAAAATAAATGGAGAGGAAAAGCTATATTGCCATAACGTTACCAGTAGAGAGATCATAAATAATACCTTTTCAAATTAACACTTTCAGGTGAAGGAAGTGAAATGGTAAATATTGTCACGTCGAACACCTTTATTTCAAAGTTTATCACGTGACAAGCATGGAAGAAACGTTATGCAAAGAGTTCACAAAGAGTACATATGACAATCTTCTGTTTATTAAAAAGAGGGCAAACTAGATTATTGCATCTCTATAAGTTATATATACGAGTGCAGTTAGATATATTTTCTCCTTTAACATAAAAAAAAGATTTTGATTATATACACCGACAAGCTCGGGGAGCACTGCGGCAAAAATAACGCACTTTGAATTTCTTTCAAAGTGCGTTATGAATCGAGACACTTAACGCACTTTGAAAAATATGTATAAATCACTAATTCTGGAATTGAATTTCTATTTTATTGATTATATACTGATTTTTTTAATGGTGGTTTAATATCCATGACATCAATGCACTTTTTTTTCTCTTTGCACTTTGAAAAAGAAATCATTATTTTCTAATCGCGTTGAACTTAAATTTTCAAAGTGAGTAATTTTTCAAAATGCGTTGTAACAGTGCACCCCTAGAATAAATACAGCTGTTTCTATCTTCCAGGTGGTTATTTTGTCATGTTGTAAAGAAGATGGGGAACAAGATAGCGCAAAAGCCCATTTGGTTTATTCATAAAATACAATTTCAAATTTCGATTTTTCTAACTAAATATTCCTGATAATGTTATAATACAAGTTTACAAAAGCACAATTTCTAACTATATTCAGTTTTGAATATTTTAACAAACGATAAGAAAAATATAAATTGTAAAGTTTTGGTAATATCGAACCCACAACTTAAATATCCTTGCTCTATAATGATACCCAATGTCTGGTGCTCTAACCACTGAGCCATTTCAGTCACAATAAACTCCATTGTTTAAATGCTTTATGCCACTTCGTCCACAAATTTACGGACTTGTATTATTTTTCTAAAACGTTAAATTGTTGCAAAACAAAACGACATTTTTAAAGTATAGTTGGTCATCTCTCCATGTGTTCGGTGATTGAAATCGGTTTGATTTCCTTTAAACCTTATATAGACTTTGACAAAAATATGGAGCTCAGGCCTACCATATCAAAATAAAGGCATTGAAGTTCTAAAAATGACACTATTTTGGAGGTTTTGACACGCATACGCCAGTTTAAATCAGTTTATTCCAAATACATGTATTTAACATATTTAAGGGTTAGAAATTGATGTTACGATAAATACTCATTGTTTTCAATAATTTAGAAAGAAATTATGATATTTGTTGATATTTTAAGAAGATGGGGGAACAAGATAGCGCAAATGCCCATTTGGTTTTGTCGTAAAAACAATTTCAAATTAATTTTTTTCTAGCCAATATACTATATGATGCTATATTACAAGTTTACAAAAGCACAATTTCTAAATATATTCATTTTTGAATATTTTAACAAACGATAAGAAAAAAAAATAAATTCTAAAGTTTTGGTGGTATCGAACCCACAACCTAAGAACTGTAGCTCTGCAATGTTAACTAATGTCTGGCGCTCTAACCACTGAGCCATTTCAGTCACGATAAACTTTATTGTTTAATGCTAAATGCAACTTCAACGACGAATTTACGGACTAGTAGTATTTCTCTAAAACGTTCAATTGTTGGGATACAAAATGACATTTTTAAAGTATAGTGGGTCATCTCTCCACGTTTTTTGTTAATTGAATTCGGTTTGATTTCCTTTAAACCTCATATAGACTATGACAAAAATATGGAGCCCAGACCCACTCTATAAAAGAAAAGGCACTGAAGTTCTAAAAATGACACTATTTGGAGGTTTTGACACGCATACTCCAATTTAAATCAACCTACTCTAAATATTTAACATATTTAAAGGTTATAAATCGATGTTATGGAAAATATAAATTGTTTTTAATAATTGAGAAAGAAATTATGAGATTTGTTCATATTTTAATTTTATAGTATCTTTCCTATCCTCATATGGGCAGTTTACACGCCTTATTCACCTATCTTCTTTATAGTGTCTAATCTATCCTTATATAGACAGTTTACACGTCTTATTCACACATCTTCTTTACTGGGCAAGTGTAAGTACAAAATTTACAACGTTAACATGACAACTGTACATTTTGTATAAATTTACAGCCACTCTGTAAATTCAAAATTTATAACCCGACAATTTTATCTTCGATAAAAACACCCATAGATGCCTCCCAGTTAAATCGATGTAAAATCAAGTATAAGATGAAAATCTTTTTATTCACTAATTTAGATAAAAACGTTTGTTAATGAAAGGGGTGTAATATGAGGCGCATATATATATCAAAGACTTATTATAAGCAATAGGAACAAAAATTCCGGAATTATTTTACGTGTCAAATTTCTGGGGTCCGTATTTCACACCATCCTATCTGATATAAATGTTTTCTCATGTTTGTCTATCTCATGTTTTGTATAATGGTGTTATTCTACGTTACCGAATTTATTATATTTTCATTTTTTTTTTAACCGACATCGTAAACATCCCGACACGTCACGAATTCCTGGAGCTCAGTGCGGTCTGCAGTTGTTCCAGTAACCTTGAAGTACCAGTAATATTTGGGGCAGTGTGGCAGTTGTAATGAGAATTGCATGTCTGTTTACAGAGTAAATAAATCAAAAACAAGAGGCCCTCGGGCCTCCACGCTTACCTGATTTTACAGTTAAAATCAAATTTTGGAAACATACTGCATCGGTGGACTTTGATTGAAACAAACTCTATTGGCAATGAAAAAGATTGCTTACTTATTCAAAGCTTATTGTAGAGAAAAGTTTTTGTAGGTGTTTACCAACAAACACATTTGTTTCATGAAAAATTGCAACCTTCTTTGGGCTGTATTAATTGTCAGAAGGTCACAGTGAGAACATAGCGTTTTCCCTCAAATAACAAGAGATGTTTGTGAAACACTTATGCCCCCCTCCCTTGGAAACATCAACAAAGAAAATGAACATAAACTGCAAATATTTGGAATTTTTCTAAGTCCAAGGGGCATAAATCTGTTGGAAATTGCTCTATCATACCAAATATCAAACTTGACCTAGATATTATTTAGATAAACCTGCATACCATATTTCATATTAATATGTGCACCCTCTGCAAAGAAAATGAGCGGAAACTGCAAATAACTCGAATTTTTCTAAGTCCAAGGGCCATAACTCTGTCGAAAATTGTCCGATCAAACCTAAAATCGAACTTGACCTAGATATTATTTAGATAAACCTGTAGTATACCAAATTTCATTTCAATATGTTTATCCTATGCGAAGAAAATGAGCGGAAACTGGAAATAACTCGAATTTTTCTAAGTCCAAGGGCCATTACTCTGTCGAAAATTGCTCGATCGTACCCAATAAAATTGACCTAGATATTATCATGATAAACCTGTATACCAAATTTCATTTTAATATGTTTATCTTTTGCAAAGAAAATGATCGTAAACTGACAGACAGCAGCAAAGCATTATGCCCTCCCTTCTTCGAAGGGAAATAAAAATTTACACCATTTCTTCAACTTAGAGGTAACATTCTGAAAAATTTTAAATATACACTATATCATGATGCATACACTATATCCTAACAGTTGTAATGTAATATTATAAAGTACAATGTACTTACAAAAGTTGTTGAAAAAAATTAAAGATTAAAATTAAATACTTAGTACCTCCCATGCATTGCATTCCAATGTCTCATAAGTATAACTTACTGAATCAGAAGTCACAAGTAAAGACAATCTTAAAATGCATTTTACCAGCTTGCTTGCACAGGGATTATATTTGATATAATGTCATTTCTGCCTGCTATTTTAACCCCCAAAAATCATCACATTATACATATTTTTTTACAAAAAATATTTTACTAGATAAGTTAGTTACAAAAATGTAGAAAACATTGTTAGTTCTTTGTGCTTTTATGACATCATGTAAATGACCTTTTCTTGCAATTTCACAAAAACTTCAATTCATCTTCATATTTAACAGAAGGAAGTATAGAGAGTAACATTGCTCCAAAACCATTTTCACATATATATAATACTGTGGTGTCATCAATATTCGTTGAATACCAATTTCTGTGGATTTCTTTGTTAAGTTAATCCACGAAATAAAATGTTCATTGAAGTGCAATTTCTATTAACATTTAGTATTGATAGGGTCATTGGCCATAAATTCACATATCCTTGAAACCACAATTTTCACTTGATCCACAAAAAATATAATTGATACCCTTGAATAACAATGAAACCACAGTAATGTTCATATTATTTTGCACATCGTACAAAAAAAACTGGTGTTGGAGCAAACATGCGCTTGATGTTTCTTTTTCAAAAAATGGATCTGAGATACCCAGTTTTTAACTTAAATGCAAACTTTTTGTGAAATACAATCATCATCAATTGATGACATAGATCATCTTTACAAAGATGAAAATTATATATGTTTTAATATATCTAAAACAAATTCTAAAGCTCTATTCATAACTTAAATTTTGGGTACATAAACATCTTTTCACGTTCCTGAAAAAAATTATCTCATTATTCAAATGTACATCTTCTCTAAAACCACTCAATTTCAAAACTGAAAGATAGTAACCTTGGATAAAGAGCTTTCAAGTGTGTTAAAATAAAGAAAATGCCCTTTCATATGGGGAAAATAAGCTGAAGAATTTTTTAAGAACTTCTCCTGAATCAAACACCCAATATTGCCAAACCTTATATGAGATATATTGTGCATACATGTAGTGTGCAAATATAAAGTATTGACTACTTGAAACACTTTTTGGTTTAAATCTTTAATGAATGATTCTCTTGACAGTAATAAATGCATTGCTCCCTCTCTCTCTCTCTCTCTCTCTCTCTCTCTCTCTCTCTCAGATCTTGGCAGTCCTTAAGTGGGTGAGAAGTGTCAGATTTAGAGTAAATAAGTCCTGTATGGAGCCCCATGTTTCACTCAATTTCTGTTTCACCTGTATGAGAGCCTCCACTAGTTCCGGGTGGCTAGATATCGTATCTCCATGAATCTAGAATTCAGAAGTGTCAAACTTTATTCACATTTACCAGTAATCACAGTCACAAAGACCTCATTATCAAAGATGCAAACAATTAAGCAGAAAGTCTTGTGTTCTATTCCCGGTCAAAGTACACTTAAATCATGAACAGGTTCCAACTATGCTTTTGCCAAGGATTCAGAATAAAATTGAAAGTTTAGGGGAA
Organism: Magallana angulata; assembly: GCF_025612915.1. Lineage (NCBI taxonomy): Eukaryota > Metazoa > Mollusca > Bivalvia > Ostreida > Ostreidae > Magallana > Magallana angulata. The sequence goes on from NC_069120.1 coordinate 52,527,068, forward strand.
TCATGTGAGACCATGATGTAAAGTATTGTCATATGTCGATGTATGTACAGGAACTGAGAACTGAGAATTCATATAAACTGAAGAACTTCACCAATGGTTGGCAATTATAACATTTCAATATAAGAGAACCATGATGTAATGTAAAAACATCAGAGAACCAATCAAGATGTAAAAATTATAGAATTATAGTTCATATAAGAAAAATAGATTAACATAATTATTACCTTTAAGAACAGTCCCAGGTATGCATTGCTGATCTCAAAGTCTTTCTTTGTGTCCAAGACATAACTGATCATGTCCAGGAACTGGCACATAACGGTCACTGATCCCCCTGCATCAGGCCCCAGACACCGAATCTCGCTGTCCACCGCAGATGGACCCAGCTCCTTCAGGTAATCCAGGGCAGTCAGGCCTAAAACAGATCACTTTATACTGTATTTGGCCAAATTTCACCACAGCTTTATTTCATTCATTTTTACATGTATCTTGTATTACCAGGTCTGCAGCGAGTGAAGCCTCGAGAATCTTATGAAACACTTAATAATCTTTTTCAGAAAGTTTTATTCAGGTTTTTTTTCACTCTATTCTTTTTTTATGAGCTACATATTTATAATCCTATCATGTATTGCGTTGTGTCAAGACCCATCTTCATGGATTTGGAATTGAGGCAAAACATTTATTTTAAATTCAGTCACAACCCTTGCATTCGTCACTCCATTAACAACTGTACAATACCTTCGTTGCCCTCCTCTAGTTTGCGTCCAAGCTCGCTGAGTGAATTAAATCTCGAGAGATCAGAACGTGATTGCTTCTGAAAAAAAAAATGGATGTACATGTACTACCATCTTTGATATTTTGTTAGTAAAATATGGGCTGTAAATATATTTATCACTATCATCTTTGATATTTCCATTCATAAAATATGGGCTATATATATATTTATCACTATCAACTTTGATATTTTAATGAGTGAAGAACGGGCTGTGTATGTGGAGTACTGTGGAGAGAATGGCTAACCTTGTCCCCTTCTTCCTTGTCGTCTTGGATATCAAACTTTGGCTGTAGGCCGGCAATAGTGGGTAGGAAAAATGGTGCAGCTTTGGGGACTTTAGGAGGTTCTTTGGGTTTATTTCTCATCTAAAAACAAAATATGTAACATTAAATACCAATTTGGAATCAACAGATTACTATTGAATTTGTGTCTTGCAAATACAGTAAAACTTTGTTATAGAAAAGTCCTAAAAACCTGTGGATTTACTTTGCTATATTTGTGAATCTTTTTTCCTTAATACATGTACCAGTATAGCAAACTCATTATGATAAGAATAGCAAACTCATAGTTGCTATGGAGCCAAAAAGAAATATCTATATCTGTGATTTCACTTTATCCTAGTTTGTACAAATTGAGATTTATTGTTTTACATTCTGAGTATAATGCAAACTTTCAATCAACAGTTTCCTCTAACACATATGTACTTCAATTGACTTGTAAACGGATAACTGATTACCGTACTGTAGCTGCAATGTTTAACAGATAATGTAATTCTCACCTTGATGACGTCCAGATTGAGCAGGTTCTGCCAGCGGGAGTTGGGGAGAAGTGACAAGGTCACTAACTCTGCAGACAGCTGTTCAGGCGAGGCATAATCCTGAGGATCATCCTCCATAGAGTTGTCTTCTCCTGGAATCAGCAAGGCATGCTATATTTTATTTATCTCAAGGAATAATAATGGCAGTCAACAGAAAAGTTTCACACCACTTGACTGTTTACAACTTTAAGCAATAAACACTTCATCAGGAACACAGTTGTTTCTAAAAGGCATGTAAATCTTAAAGGTTTATCCACTTAAAATTGTTTTCTATTTTATTAATTACATGTTTTTTATCATATATGCATTTTTTTTTAGCTAAATTACTTGTTTATACAGATTATAAACAACTAGTATTTTTCAATTTCTTTCAAGGTTAACTTGTTTTTGTTTTAAGAATTCTTCCTGAGGCATTTAATAGATTAAATTTTCTCAATATTTTCATAATTGCCAGACTTAATAATTATAGCTTGCATCTAAGTAAATAAAGTCTAATTTGTATGTACACCCCCCCCCCCCAAAAAAGGAAACATAAAACATTATAACAACAAAATTCTGTTTTTAAACAAATTATTTGTGGGTCTTTATACAACTTAAATTTTTTGAAAATACTTCAGTAGTTTAGGCTTCAGTAAAAAACATAGAAGCCGAGCTTTCCTCAATTTTAGGGAGTTGATTTTAATCAACTCTCCTATGCAGTTACACTGGCAAACCGAAACTGAAACAGTGTTTGGACCTCAGCACAAATCATCACCGCTACAAGAGTTAGTTCTTGAAAATAATCGATAAATTCGATGTAATGTACGTGAAGCATTTTTTAAAAGTAAAATTATTTATAAATACCTAAGAAATACCCGGTAGTAAGATTTTAGATAATACGAACAATTTCGAAGTTTTTTGCAGTTGTATGTATTCCTACGCCAGAGTTCAATACAGGTTCGTTCAACCATCGGCTGTCTCCGTACATCTCCGACAAGCAGAGAGTCAGTCTATATTTAGAGGTCGCATCATCAAGCTATCACGTGACTTGGTATCTCTTACTTGTCGGAGATTAACGGAGACAGCCGAGCATCTGGTTGAACGAGACTTGAGTTCATTTTTGGTTGGATCCATACACTTTTTGAAATATTTCAAAAAATATATTTTCATACATGTATCTAGAAATTATACTGAAAAAATCAAATAAATAAATTTTCAATACTTAAGCATTTATGTAAAAGGTATGACAAAGAATTAATAAGGGTTTATCAAACCTGTCTGGCTGTCGACTGAGGCCGTGACTTGCGTATCCGGCATGTCAACTTCCTGTGGTTGATAATCATCGGGGAGAGGAGCGAGAGAGACAAGAGAGAGAAGCGTCTTGTTGTACCAGGTGTAGAGACCTACGCTGTCGATGTGGCAGGTCACCAGGAAGTCTGCGGTAGGAGACATTGTCAGAGAGGTTACAGCCATCTCTGTCATAAAACAGTCCACCAACCTGAACAAAGATCAGGGGATTGAAGAAAAATCAGCCTGGTAATCAAAATCAGCACAATGAACACAGTACCTGATATTTTATCTCTAGTGAAACAATCTAGACAATTTTAAAGGAGTTGCACACACAAATTATTTCAGTAGAAGATTTAATTTGGCAAAACTTACAAGTTCTAAAGGGGCATAACTCCAAGGAATAAATTTTGAATCAAAATCTTCTGGGATTAATAAATGGTGTGCACTAGTTTATTACCAAGTTTCATGACATTCTGTTCAGTGGTTTGGAAGGAGTTAAGTTGACCAGTTCTTTCGGTAACAAAGTAAAGTTGCATAACTCTCAAAAAATAATTTCCTCAGGATACTGGTACACACATCTATACTACACCTGTCCTTATTTTGTACAAAGTTTCTTGAAATTCTGTTCATTGGTTTGAGTCGATTTGTGCTGACAAACAACTGGACTAACATACAGGTCAGAAACATAATTAGACCTTCCCCTGCAACTCATTGGGTGGGATATAATAGCTCTTTTCTTTTACCTTCCTGAGGGTAGATCCCAGGTCCTCACTGTACAGTCCATGCCAGCCGAGATCAGCCATCGAGCATCAGGGCTGAAGGACATCCCAGTGACCTTGTTACTGTGACCTTGAAACTTCCTGACCACTCGACGAGTGTCCAGATCCACCACGATGATCTGGAAATTGTCTAGGGAAACAGCGAGCATGGAGCTGGAATAGTGTTAGACATACATATATCTGACAGATAGTAGGAAATTGACAAATCAAATTAACATTAGGCCCTGAATAAACATAAGAATAATGCATTACTGAAACAAAAAGCATAAACAATGTTCACTAGGGACATTAAGTATGAATTAGTTTATTATACATACAAAGTGTACTTGTCAGTTAAAAAAATCAAGTTCCATGCATGTTCTAGAAAAATTTACTTTTCCATCATTTGTTTTTTATCTTATTGAAAGAAAATGCTTCTGCTAGGTATTTTTTCAAAACATGTAAGTTTTCTCTTAAACATCTTGAAAATGTGGATTTAGATAACAACCAATCTGTATCTCTTGATACATAACTACGGAATATACCTATCTCTGTGCAGCACAATTCCAGAGATATAACCATCGGTGCGTAAGCTGTCGATTTGCTGGTGTTTCTTGAACCCCCAGAACCGGATTTCTCCATCGAGACCCGCCGTGACTAGTATCTGGTTCATCCCATCCACCACTACCCCCATCACACAGCAGTGGTGGGCTGCAACAAATAAACTGGTTCACTGTCATGCTTCATGAAAAATCATTTCTCTCATAAACCTATCTTAAGTACCTGTACAATGATGCTCGAGTTCATGCGAAGTCTACAGATTGACTCATTAATTAGCAACTAAAAGAAGCAAAACTTACCATTCAAAATAATGAAAAAATTAATCAACAAAATATTTATATATTATATAATAGTTATGTTGCAGTCTCAACATTCAAAACCAAAGATATCCTTGAAGAAATCTTACCTGGATCCCCTATGGAGCCCCTGTGTATACCTGACTGGAGGTTGTACTTGTCCACATGACCTGAGCTGTAACCAATCACACAAAAGTTTCCACAGCTGCTAATGTCCACACACTACAAGTTAAATATAGTCACATATTCTAATTGAGTTAAATAACATTATTTTTCAATTAAAGAATAATTTCAAATCAATTTAATATGTGTACCAAGATATTGTCACATACCAGTTAAACATAAAAAACCCAATGAGAATTGTCACATAATTCAATAACAAAGGTTCAAACTTTATGAGAAGTGTAAAATAATTTTCAAAAACAAACTACTCTTGTACACAGTTTATTGCTGACAAAACATAAAATGCTTGCCTTTGCTGTAGCTGTTTGAAATTCTTTCTCTTCAAATCGTGGATGACATAGACGCAGTTTTCCCATGGTGCTTTTCTGGAAGTTCCAGGTCGTGACTTGAGACAAGCCTCTATGACAGGCTACGATACTGTCCCAGTCACTGGCTCTAGTGACCTCTACAAAAAAATGCAGCAACAGCAAAGTCAATCCCCATCAGGGCATGAGAATGGATACCACATTGTAAACACAACTACGCTCAGTGAGATCCAAACTGAATGATTACCTGCAGCAAAAGCAGTGATAGGGGGCATCATGTATTTGTCTTTCTGTAGCCCCATCCTCTTAGTCCCTGCCTTGTTGAAACTGGCTCTTCCTAAACTCTTGTTCTCCGAATCATGAATGGTGGAAAAGGACTTCAAAAAACTGTCTTGACCTAGATAAAATATTTAAAATTAATTTTCCTTTACAACCTGCATCCAGATATACCCCTAGTTTATTGAATAATAATCTTAAAAGTCCTCCACATCCTCTGGAAAAGTTTCTCATAAAAGTCCATTTTTTATATTCCTCAAAGATATGGTATTCAAGCATGCATTTTACTTGATTTGGGGGAAGGAAATCAATTTTTAAAAATGTATTGCTATTTATAAAAACATAAGTCCCTGCTGTATTCACACTCAGGACCTGCAGATTCATTGAGCAACATTTTGGTGACAAAACCAGTTTCGCATTAGGTTGAAACTGCCATGTTGTGATGTACTGCCCTAAAAAGTCACAGGGTGTCGAGGACCATTAAAAATTGTGTAAAACATAAAATAATAATGTCAACTACCTGCACTTAAAACATTTTTGCCGTTGTTTCCATAGTGATGTATGACATTAGGCGGGGCGCTATGACCAGATCGTTGTCGTAGTAAACGGCCTCCCCCATCAGGTAAATCAAAGATCCATACCTAAACAGCCACCATCATAATAAACAATTCTCTCCAATAATTGATCTCATGTACAGGAAAACGCAATCAAAACATTCTTTATTAATGGTAATTTTAACTCATGGCAAATTCCTGCTGTTTCTTGTTGATTGAAACATATACAAGTTTGATTTCGAATGCCTTACTTCATGACTATGCAAATCAGTTGAAAACTGATGTACAATTACAATATGTACTCAATCACCTACCTTGAGTGAGTTGTCTGCAGCTGAGGTAACCATCAGGGGTTCCGACGGGAGACAATTCATCCCAGACACAGCACTGTAATGAGCATTCCTGATCTGACTCTGGAGCTTTTTCTCCTCCAAATTCCAAAGAGCTATGTGACCAGCAGTACTTCCTGTCACCATGATAGGGTGACCATCTAAAACATGCAGGTCAAGTTTTGTGATTTAGTTTTTTGTGTGAAATATTTATTGTAAAGAAGCATAATCAAATGTCCCTAAATGTATAGTTGTATTAAGTCAGACGTCTAGCTACGAATTTCATGTTATTCTGCAGTACATTAATTCTACTTCCTGATAATTTTGCGTCCTTTCTGATTTCCTTCGTTGTGCTATTCACTAATAACACATACACTGCCGGTCTGACAATAAATGATTTTAGATCCTAGAGTTACCTGTCCTGAATGAGATGGCCGACACTGGTCCCCAGTCCTGCTGAAAGTGCATGATGGTTTCGTCGTACTTAATATTGTGTAGGATTGTCCGTCCATCTGCTAGTCCCACTGCAATCACATCAATGGCCGGAGACTACAAACAGAACATGTCCAAGAAAATTACAACTGTGTCCATCCAAGTTAAAAGGACAAACTAATTAAGTCTAAAGTTATACCAACAAACTGTCCAAAACCTCACTACTATCTGTCCATCTAGATGGAATATTGATTACACATATGAACAATAAACAAACAGAATAAAATATCAGTCACTGTGGAATCATTAGAAATCATGATGGCTCAATTTTCATGGTATTCATGGGTAGTCCTCCTCCTCGAATTTCATCCTCAATGAAATCAAATCAAGAAAGAGCTAACTTTCTTACTGAAACTGAAAACCGAAGTATCCAGGAAATTACATCCTCATGAATTAGCATAATCCATGAAAAATTGCCCCCCCCCCTTCAAATTTAAATGATTCCACAGTTTAGTTATCTAACAGATTGGAAGAACAACTGCATGGATGCAACCAAAACCACCCCACCTGTACAAGAACAACCCCATCTGTATAAAGTCCACCCAAATTTACAGGAACCTGTACACACCTGTACAAGAATCACCTTACCTGTACATGTAAAAATTCTGCCCCACCTATACAGGAACCAACCAACCATTACACACAGCCAGAGTCCTTGAAATTTTTCGGTCCTGTCGGCAAGACGGATAAAAATAACAAACGACCGATTACTTGAGGTTGCCTGTCAGTCCAAATGACTGGTAAAAGTTGACAGGGGAACTTGCAAAAATATGACTTAATTATGTACAAAAGTAATAAAGTTGATGCAAACTATTCTGGGTAATCACTGAGGAGATCCAAATGCATACAATAAATCAAGAGGATTTTTTCGTGGATTTTTGGCTCTCTCTACACAAATCATGCGTTTTCGGAACATCACAGTACTAATGTATAGAATTTACGTCACTTAAATGTAAACTTCCAATGCTTTCGATAAGTGTGGCATGTGTTTAGTACATATTCACACGGTGGGTTTATAATGCGACTAACAGATGTGTAGTCAGGCAATAGGAATAAGGCTTTCGATCATTTTCCAACATAGATATCGTCAGAAATCACTTGGAGAAATTGGAGAACTTGTTTAAGCATAGCGTGAACCGATGGCCCCCTATAAATCCAAGATGGCGAGTGTCATCTTTTTTTTTTACGTTTTTTATGTACATTGAATACACTTTCTACATGATTGAAACAGGGTTGTAAGTTAATGTTTTTATTGTAATATACAAAAATACACACAAAAATACTAATTCTAATCATTTATGTCTTCGGGAGAAAATAATAAGAACTCCACTATCCGACAACTAAGTCCCTGCTTGTGGCATGATGTGTGCAGAAAGAGAAAAAAGAGAACAAGAAAGAAAGAAAGAGTAAAAAGGAAAGTTGATAATGAGAGAGAGGGAAGGAAGTTAAAATTAATGAAGTGATAAATAAGAACGTGAGCGTGAGAAGCCAGAATGGGAAAGTTAAGAGGAATCGGATCAGGAAAAAATGAGAGAGACTGGAAGGCTTGTAAGTTAAGAATGAAATAATTTGATAATAAAATTCGAATATAGTTTTTCATCTTTCTATTAAAAATTTTTGGACTCGGACTGACAAACTTCAGATTGTAGTCAGTCCAAATGACTGACAGCAGAAAAAAGATTTCAAGAACTCTGCAAAGCACCCCACCCTAAAATAACAACCTGTAAGTGCACACCTGTACAAGACCAACTTGTAAGCATACACCTGTACAAGAACCACCTATAAGCACACACCTGTAGAACCACCTGTAAGCACACACCTGTTGGAGGATGGTGATGGGGCTCCCCCAGCCGGTGAAGGAGTACAACATCTGGTCCTTCAGAATGTTCCACAGCTGGAGGGTGCCCTGCTTGCTGCCCAGAACCACTTTGTTCAGGTAGGTGCTGGGATGGACAAGGGCACTGATGTGGAAGGTGGAATTACTGAACTCCATTTCCAGGTACACTCCTGTTGAGATAGTTATCAAGAACATATTTCATCTAAAATATTACGATAACTGATAGAATAGTTATCAAAAGCACATTTTTTCTAAAATATTAAGGTGATTAATAGTTAGGGCTAATTTTATGGCTATGTTACATGAAAATTCAAATTGTACCCCTGCAAAATCCATATCTAATTCCATGAGACGCTGTTGTACATTTATATTTTAAGAAAAGCTATAACAAGTTTAAGGTTATGATGAAGAACTTTTTCTCAGGCAAATGTTTTTCTCCCAAATACAATTTATTAATAGACAGCATTCCTTTTTGTGAATTAAAAGGAACATCTTTTTTTACCACTTAAAAATTCCACTGTGTTCCGTGAAATAACAAAAATCAATGCACAAAAATAAAAAAATAACATAGTAATTTTATTTACCGCCATTTTCCACGTCCCAGATTTTCAAGTTGCTGTGAATATCCACTGAAATGAGATGGTTTCCAAAGGGAAGGAGCAGGTGAACCTCAACACTGTGACCATCAAAGGTGTGAACAAGCTGGAAAGGGGAACAAAATGTGATGTAGAGATGTGAAAAAAATATCATATTTAATAGACTTTTATAGTTTATTTCCTGACATGTAAAACAGTTCTAGATAGACAATTACAATACATGTCTCTATGTATGTGTCTATGAAGCTATTAAGTAAGTTGCCAAATATATTCTAAAAGAATATCATATTTTTTTCAATCAATCTGAAAGGTTTCAACAATTTGATTTTTATGAACTTGTATCAACTGTTTAAACAATGTGTACCTGTCGGCTTCTCTTGAAGGCTCGCACTTGGTTTCCACACCCGGTAAATACATATCTGTTGTTGACTGCTATACAGGTGATGCTGTCTGGGTGTTTATCACCTGAAAGGTTAGAAAGAATAATCTTACCGTGACCAAGCTACGCTCAGGTCACAGTAAGAATTCGTCCCATATACTTGCAATGTAGCAGCTGCGAAGCAGATCAGCTTCGCGTCGATTTTAAGTCTGTTAAAAATAATCTGCTGAGGAAAAACACATTTTTATACATTACAAACCTTTTTGAACATGCATATGTAGTTTAGTCCACAAAATATCCATTTAATGAGTCATACCAAGGCATTTTGTTAAAATACACCTTTGAATTTGCCTGCCATTTTGTAGAAAATCGCACTCGGAATATCTCAGATTTTATCATAAACATGGTGACCATAAACAGCGAATTTTCAAGCGTGATGTTAAAAGTGGCAGTGATTTCGTTGCAATAACAGTTAATGTGAAAATATGGGATTATAAAAGAGCAACATTGTAGGTATTTGAGACCAATCATACGAAAATTTAGGCGAGATACAGCGCTATATAATTTTTTTATTTGCTACAAAGCGAGTGTATGGGACGAATTCTATCGTTAAACCGGGTCCGTAGGACATATATCATTTTAACGATGGAACATGCATTTTATCTACTGAAAGGTGTAAACCAATCATATAAATCTAACAAAACATAAGGAAATAATGAATTAAATAAGTTTAAATAATTTCGCTGATAAAATACATAAACAAATAAAAACACATTTATATGTGTAGAAACTTGAAGGCACCGAAAATACTCACTTATTTGTGTTATTCCTAGCTTGGAGCACTGAAAAAAATATAATTAAATCAGGATTTTAATCAAGCGAAATAAAAATTCCTTGGCTTATCAAAAATTACTTTAAAACAGATGTATGAATTTCACTTTTCCAATAAAAAAATATTTAACATGTTAGATGTAGATCAATCTGATTAAAATCCGATTGGATGTAGATGTCTTTGACATATGACAATGACAACTGTATCGAAACATGGCTCTGATCTGCTGTATGGTCATGATAATTTGTGGCTATAACGTTTGTTGCTGTATGTGAATAACCTCTGTTACTGTGTTGGCGGACTTACGTTGTATGTGTGAAAAGCATTTCCCACGCTTGTTATGACATAGTTCTCCTTCAGTCTCTTGTTATATCGCGTGGCAAGGGGGACATGGTCACTAACAAACCCCAGTGCACGGTAACCAGTAAATATCTTGCTCCCGCTGGACATATTTTACCGATCTTATTAAACTGTGAAGGTAAACATCCACACGTGGTTTTCACAATTCTCCATTTTGTTTTTAAAATACAATAGCTCTTCCAAAAAATATTCGTGTTAATAAATTCCTTTCATTAAATCTTTAGCAACTGTATTTATACCTTATTAGATATAAATTCCTGAATCAAAATGTGTGTTTTTATTTAGGCTTTATCATTTATGCAAATATTACTCGTTGGTTTATTTTTTTTTAAATAAGTACAACTTATCAACAATGTTTGAGACATTTCATAACATCCGGTTTCATTTTGCTGTCATCTGTCAACAGTAGTGTAGAAATATATTCATTTAACGCTAGAGCAAGGGTGTTTATATTCAGGCTTAAAAATGAAGTGTTGTCTTACACTCTGCGGAAATGATATTTTTGAACAAAGTGAATCGAGGGTTGAAGTAAAAACTGTTCTACCATCTCGATTTGATGGCAAAAATTTTCTTGTCTCTTGGAATAGAAACGGAGAGGCAATATTTCATCTACCCTGTTGGCAGCGCCTCTTAAAATCGAAACCAACAACTAATTACAAAAAACTTGGAGCAAAACGAAGTCGGTTAAACTCTTTAGAATTGGTGACAAAGCAAGAGAAAAGTCTCATCCGGGAGGCAAAAAAGACGGCGGAATTCTTTGATTCTGCTGAACAAATAAAAAAGGAGGCCAGTAGAGTAGCAGGATGGCTGCTTTCTGCAAAACACTGTGTTGTTTTTACAGGTAGGTTGAAATGTTTCTGCTTTACAAAAGTACAAAGTTGTGACTGATCTCTGCAACTCTAGTCATGAGCTCTACCACTGAGCTACCCAGGCTGATATCCACGGTCCATATAGCCCCAACTACTACATATTGCCTCTATTAAGTAATCTCAGCAAGATTTGTCAAGACTAAAAAGTTTTTTGTACTCACATCTCTTCCACAAGAAAAGTCAGAAAAACCGTATACTCTTGATGAATCTTGCTAGACTTTGAACCTAGCTGGGTCCTCAGGCATACAAACCAATCACTTAACTAATCAAGTTATAGAGGGTCTAGCCAGGCCATTTCTATAGTAGGGATGCCATGTATCTGACTTTACCACATTGTAAAATACAATGAGCAACTAGCAAATTAATTTTCACTTAAATTCTAATGTTTCTAAATTCAAAACCATTATCTGAAAAAAATGTTACAGTTTTATTAATGAATGAAAGTGTTCAATACAATAAGATAAAAACAAGGAGAACAGTTATCATTGGTCATAACAAATATTCCAATGACTGTTATACTGTATAGAGGGAAATATTTGTTCCCGTTTTATTTTCGCCCTCGTTGTCAGAGGGCAAATTTAAGAAAGGGCGAATTCTATGTTGCAAATAATATCTCTGTTAACACAACTGCATCTGGGAGAATTCAAGATGAGGCGAAACTGTTTGCAAGTGTAAAAGGGCGAAAATAACACAGGCGGAAAATAACCCTGTATACAGTAATATTTATTGTGTAAATTTAAAAGCAAACAATATATCAATGTTTTTATAAATGCAGGAGCTGGGATATCTACTGCTGCTGGTATTGGGGACTACAGAGGCAAAAGTGGAAAATGGACTGAAATGGACCATGAACAAGTGTCAGATAAAATAGAACAGATATTCGACGTGCAGGGGCCATCTCCTAGCGAGAGGTGTCACCCAGAGAAGGAACCTCATAAAGCAGGTGCACTTCATTAAAACAAAAATTTAAAATAAGATGACTCTTTGTTTTTAACTTCCCTAATTTCAATAATACAAACTATGTGAGAATCAGATAATATTTAGTCTACAGAAGTCATGTCCATTTATGAAATCAGCTTGTATTTTAACTAGCATATTCCCCTTTTTTCTTCACTTTAAAATTTGTGAACATGAAGAATGCACATTTAAAAAATTGGAAACAATTTATATATATGTAGATCATGCATCAGGTGATGAGGATCAGGAGGACAGAGGAGATGAGGGGGTAGATTATGAGGAGCTGAGGCCCACCTTCACCCACGAGGCTCTGTGCCGGCTTGTTGACCTGGATCTTGTGAAGCATGTGGTCAGTCAGAATGGGGATGGACTGCATGGTTTATCCGGAATTTCCAAGGAACATCTCTCTGAGCTTCATGGCAATGTATTCATTGAGAAATGTGAGAAGTGCCACCACAGATATGAGCGTACTTTCTATGTAATGGATGACACAGGAAGTCAGTATTTTGAGGACATTGAGGATTATGGAAAATCAGAAGTGAAGAAACCGAGGCATGCTAAACGGTGTGACACATGTGGACTCTCCCACAGGACAGGAAGGAAGTGTGAACAGAAGGTCAGGATATAGTTTAAGTCATGGCAATCAGGTTACTCTTTCCCATTCAGCTTATCAATGTATAATTCTGAAAAAGTAAAATATTCTTTAGAAACACTTACTTTTTGTCTCACTGTGCCTGCAAATACTTTTTATTCAGGAAATTTTGCCACAAGATTTAAATGTTATTAAATTATACAGTTACAGTATTAAATACCATACATCTAACTGAAAAAAGGAATAGTATTTTTGTTTCTGCAAATTTTTAATAATTCTTTTGATTTTCAGATGAACTGGTATTCAGATTTTTGGTTTGATTGATATAAGTGACATTGTTGGCAATTGTTTGTACAATACAATCTTCAAATAATGTCATGTAGGGCTGTAAAGGCTTTCTGAAAGACACCATTATTAATTTTGGCGATAATTTGGAGGAAGAGATTCTAAACCGGGCCTTTGAGCATGCCCAGCAGTGCGACCTCATGATTTGTCTGGGCTCCACCCTCACTGTGACTCCAGCCAATGAACTCGTAGAGGTCATCCAAAAAACAGGCCGTCTTGTCATATGTAATAGGTAAGATATTGTAGATGATGGTCTCCCCTGAAATATTCTCTCTGACTCAATTGTTGTATTTTTTCATTTTTCAATGTGAGCTTCTGATGTATTGTAGACAGAAGACGGACTATGATGATGACTGTCTACCCAAATTTGATGGGATCCCGGAGGCGGCTGGTTGTCGTGTTTACGGAGACTGTGATACATTTATCAGGGAGATTCTCAAGAACGTTATAGGCGATGAGAGACTAAAGAGCTGGGAGGGGGACAGGCCACAAAGAATTGTCAGTTACGAAAAAAATCGCTGTCAAAAGCACTCCGATTGAAGGGAATAAGTCCAGTGCATTATTTAATTTCAAATATTTTAGCTCACCTAAACTGCAAGAAAAAGCAGTTATTTTTGTGACTGATATCACTATTTGTCTATTTTGCCTCGCCTTCTATGAGAGTGATCAACCTGATATATTTCCATAGTCAGCCAGTAACAAACCTAATATTAATATAATATGAGAAAAAAAATAATATCAGGTGCCTGTGATATTTTGCACCTGAAAATATTTGAATTTGTCTTTTATATTTATATATTGTTATTACAGATGTACATATTATGTATGTTTATAAATCTACATAATAAATAAACCATTTTGATTTATCTTTTTATTCTTCACTGTTCATTTTTATGCTGTAGTTAAAGACTGTTATTAAAAGAAAGATACTTTAACACATATAAACTGCCTCTGGTAATTAATAAATGAGTCAGAAAATCCTGAAGCTCTCTGTCATTTAATTGATTTTTATGTCATAATCTGTTGATCCAATACATTATTTTTTGGAAGTAATAATTTTTTATTTTTTTTTCACTTTTATCAATTTTGAAATTACATGGATACACATTTTAAAAGTTTATATTGTCAAAGATATCACAGCAAAATAACTCATACAATAGAGAAATGTATTTTGCTGAGTCCAAAATTATACATGTAGAATACAATTGACAATTAAAGTTGCCAACGTGATTGATACGTTAATTATTGTTTTTATTGAACAGAAAAAGAAATCCCTAAGCAGAGGCGTCGGAAGCAAATTGAAAGTGTGGGGGATGGGTAGGGGCTAGACTAATCCTCAGAAATCTTGACAAGCAAAAAAAAAAAACTATTCCCAAAATCATAAAAATCCTTATCCGTGGGTGGGTGGGGGGGGGGGGGGGCAGTACGTATACCTATAGTTTCCAAAAAAAAAGAATGTAAAAAAAAAATTTGATACTTTTCAAGCAAAATCTCGTAGGGTCCTATGTTAAAAATTAACAAACTTTGAGATGATCCCCTAAATAACGACGTGGTAAATGTCTGATTTTTTTTTTATCTTAAAATAATAATTTTATCAGTAGAAATTCATGTTAAAAATTTCAATAAGAAATCTAGGGCAGAAAAAATTAGACCCAGCCTCGTTAATCAAAATTGTTTTGTAAGGGTTTATTTCACTAATTTCTTTTCCCCCTCTCCAATTTACATTTTGATTTTAACGCTACATTACTGGCGTGCGACCAGTTAAAATTCTCGCCGAGTACAATTTCTCGTCAGTACGTACATTGTGATGTTCGATTTTATCAACATATAAGATTATTCAATTCATTTATTGACAATTACCATGTCGGCATACAGTCATGAATATGAGTTACATAAAACAAAAACATTAAACATAGCATGCAAAAGTTAAACATTAACTAATAAATCTACACTACACATCTACAATGGACAAAACATTGGGTGAACAAAACTAGGTTTGTGCGAAGACTATTATTGGTATTCATAAAATATTAGAATTGTATAAGTGTTCATTGTTGACTTTCCTTTCTAGCGTTGAAACAGTTTTTTTTAGAAAACAACATATCCTTCTAGCAGCTGCAATGTTTTTAGGATTGACAAGTTCCTTAATGGGATTGACATTTGTATATGTGTTCACATTAAAAATATCATTATAATTCAATCTTCATTGGTCATATCTTGAACAATACAATACAAAGTGTTTCTCATCTTCAATAAATAATTTGCAAAAATTACACAGACGTTTTTCTCTTGGAATAGGAGGTTTAGAACATCTACCAGTTTCAATAAATAATGAATGAGCACTGATTCTTAGTTTTGTTAGAACAGATCTGTCACATTTTTTTAAAGGTAGTTTTAAGTATTGTTGTAGTTCATATTCATTTTGGTTTACAAATTTGCTATAAAAAGACAATTTTCCAGAGTCAGCTTTACATATATTGTTTATAGTTGTTCATGTATTTTGTTTTGATATTGTTCTTTTAACTTGTTCTTTAAAATTTTGTGACAGATATTCAAAGAATTGATATTTAATTTTTGTAGCAATGAAGACAGTTTTCTTTGCCAAGATACTCTAGAAGACAATTTTTTGTCTTCTTTGAATGCAGATGTTACTAAGTAATTATTATAGTCATTTTTGTGTTCCATATCTTCCAGTCTCTTATAAAATTTGAACATATTCTTAATACATAGATAATACAGAGGAAATTTTTATAATTCACATAAAACAGCAAGATTTGATGCATTTCTGTGTACCCCCAAGATGTCTTTAAAAATAAGGTGTTGTGTTTTTTCAAATGTAAATTGTTCTGAAAACATTAAATCACATTTGAAGTCGGATATCCATATTTCAGACCCATAAGTCATTATTGGTATTATTATTGATTGATATAATTTCAACATAATTTCCACAGCCTAATATTTGCAGGAAAATTTGTTTTCAAAGCATAATATGCCTTTTTTGCGCGTTATAGACAAAAATTACGACACAATGTACTGGCGAGAAATGGTACTCGGCCAATCTCTCACCAGAGGACGTATAACGCTGTGCTTGCGGAACGCGCCCTCTGGTGAGAGATTGGGTACTCGGCGAGAACTGGTCGCACGCCAGTTCACTTATCTAGCATGGTTGAACAAAATTTCGGGAATTATTTTTAATCTAAACAGTTCAACACAAGTCGGGGGCCGAATTGTTCCTGGAACGATATGACAATAAAAAAATTCTTTTTGCGAACAAATTATCAAAAATAATTACACCGGAAGTACACGTTAAAATGGATGAAACTGAGGAGTTGGAACCCTCTTTGCGTAATGTTATTGAGCAAACTTCATTAAAATGGGTGTTTGTAGGTGGTAAAGGAGGTGTTGGGAAGACAACAACAAGGTAATCACTGGAATGTTTTCCTGGGAAATTCTCATCACAAAATATTGAACTGGGTGTATGACGTGTATGATCAAAACCAAAATTAGATAAATTAATCCATTATATTTCTGTGGGTCACACCACACGTTTTTAACATAAATATTTTTAGAA
Organism: Magallana angulata; assembly: GCF_025612915.1. Taxonomy (NCBI): domain Eukaryota; kingdom Metazoa; phylum Mollusca; class Bivalvia; order Ostreida; family Ostreidae; genus Magallana; species Magallana angulata. The sequence continues at coordinate 52,544,018 of NC_069120.1, forward strand.
ATATGGAAGAGCTATATCAAAATGCAGGATGGAAGGAAATGGAAATGCAAGGTTGTCTTGAAAATGTCAAAGTGGCATGTGCAACCTTTCATTGGGCGTTGCTGATATTAATGGTTACATACATCTAGAAAGAATAATCTTACCGTGACCAGGCTACGCTCAGGTCACAGTAAGAATTCGTCCCATATACTTGCAATGTAGCAGCCTCGAAGCGGGTCAGCTTCGCGTCGATTTTAAGTCTGTTAAAAATAATATTCTGAGGAAAAACATATTTTTATACATTACAAACCTTTTTGAACATGCAAATGTAGTTTAGACCACAATATATCCATTTATTGAGTCGTACCAAAGCATTTTGTTAAATTATGCGTTTGAATTTGCCTGCCATTTTGTCGGAAATCGCACTTGGAATGTCTCAGGTTTTTTCGTTAACATGGCAACCATAAACAACAAATTTTTAAACGTGATGATAAAGTGGTAGCGATTTCGTTGCAAAAACAGTTAATGTGGTTATATGGGATTAAGAAAGAGCAACATTGTAGGTAATTGAGACCAATCATATGAGAATTTAGGCGAGATACAGCATGATATAATTTTTTTTTTTCTACGAAGTGAGTATATATGGGACGAATTCTATCGTTAAACCGGGTCCGTAGGACATCTGTCATTTTGATGATAGAACATTCTATCTAGCATACATCATGTTATGTAGATAGACATTTGTAATGAAGGTTACATTTTACATGATTTTATTTAAAGTGTAAACTGTAAGGTTCGCCATTTAATGTATTCTTATTTTTTGTTTAATCATTATCAGCAAACAAAAATCTGTTGGAGCTTTTGTACCGGTATTTAGTTTTTTGCTCATTACCGGATACATATTCAGTACATACGCACCACCTGAAATTTTATCAATAATTTAATATGAAAACGGTGACTGTTGCGCCAAGCACAGATTTTTGGGCTTGAAACTCAGACAGTAGGATCTGCCTTCCAGTGCCTACTCAAATTATAAGCCAAAGTTAAACGAATGCTCAGTATCAATTATGACGCTTTATTTCCTATGTAAAATGTAAAAGTTGTGTCTTCAGAGAGAGTCAAAGGAAAGTGCGTGATTCCAAGATTTTTTTATTTCTTCTTTCAATGCTTATCTATTTTATAAGTTGATAACTTTACTCTGTATTTAAAAGATATATTTGATGAAATGTTTTTATATTTTTCCATCTATTAATTAATAAGACATACATGAAATTAGTCTTATCGCCTTGCTAAAGCACTGTTGAAACTTTTTGCGAGGCTGACTTTGCACATCTCTCGCTGTGCTTGTTATAAAAAAATTTTTATGTAAAATTAAAAAATGTATATGCTAAATTTAGCTGTACTGTTCAAAATATCATCCTTCTCAGCATATAATATGTGTAATTAACACACCAAGTGGTGTATTTATAGAAATCTCTATGGACTAACTTTTATTTCTATGCAAGAAATATTTGCAAGGTTTACAAGAGCTTTGTCATCGTGAATGTTTCTCATGCCAACCAGTTTTTGTCAAAACTGTCAATACCAGATATCACAAAAATTTAAAAAACTATAAAAGATGATCAGGAATTCATAATCTTACAGTGAACTCGCTGAATTTTCAAAATAAATAGGAATAGGCTTTTTATAAGCCAATTTATTGTATGCAGTATGCTTATATTAACGACAGTTGTATATCAATATTATATACTGAACATATTCTTTCTGATTTGTTGTAGTTGCTGTTTGGCCACACAGCTGGCCAAAGTTCGTGAAAGTGTTCTGATCATTTCAACCGATCCTGCCCATAATATTTCAGATGCATTCAGTCAGAAATTTTCTAAAGTTCCAACCCTTGTCAAGGGTTTTCAGAACTTGTATGCAATGGTGAGTGTCAAATTTCTGTAAATGAAAACATGAAGATATTTCAGTATTGTAACAAGCATAAGAATAGTTCTTAAAAATATTTCCAATCTATTTTAGGAAATAGATCCAAATGTAGGGTTATCTGAATTACCTGATGAATATTTTGAACAAGGTAAGTTTTTTGCATCAGTAATGATATCATCATTTTATGCTATTCTTATAATAATAACGAAGAATACCACTGTTTTCAACTATATTTTACGTTATCTTTATTCTCTTCAGATGTGATGAGCATGAGCAAGACTGTTGTCTCTGACTTACTTAGTGCGTTCCCTGGAATTGATGAAGCCATGAGTTTTGCTGAAGTCATGAAGTATGATTTTGTGTCTTAGATATACAATCTTGACTTGTAACATCTTTTATAGTCAAATTTGCATGTTTTAATTTAAGCCTGTACTGATACTTGTATTTCTATCATATTTACCAGGGTAGATAATCAGAACCTTATTTACGATATACATGTCCCTTATTAAATATACTGAACCATGGTGAAATCACAGTACAAAAAAAACACTTGAATCTCCTGTGTTTTTCACAGGAATACACGGAAAAAATGGGACTGAAAATGCTATAATATATTAATATACGACAATGATCAATATTTTTATGTTGTAATATATTGCAGACTTGTCAAGGGAATGAACTTTTCCTGTGTGGTGTTTGACACAGCTCCGACCGGCCACACGTTGAGGTTGCTTTCATTTCCCTCTGTAATAGAGAAAGGACTTGGGAAAATTTTGAGACTTAAAAATAAGATTGGACCATTTGTTTCCCAGGTACACAGTCTCAAATTCCACTGGAATTATGGAATTTTCATATTCAATTAACAAGTGACACTGTATGAATTTTTGGGTTTGAGATGTAGAAATAATGCTGTAATGTGCATGATGTTCTAGGCATTTTATTTGTGGGTGTGCAATGTGTATTTTTTTATGCATATTTGAGTTATCCGGTAGTCTTATATACATTTCTTTTACAGATGGCTGGAATTTTGGGCATGCAAGACGTTAATTCAGACATGATGTCTACTAAGCTGGATGAAATGATGGGCACAATAAGACAAGTGAATGAACAATTCAAAAATGCGGCAAGTCTATAAGAAAAATTATTTCTTTTGTATTTCATTTTTGTCCTTTGATTTGCACTATTCTGTGTAAATTTAAGAGTAGTGTGTTAATGAAGTAACTATATCAAAATATCTGCTTACAGGACCAAACGACGTTTGTGTGTGTTTGTATAGCGGAGTTCTTATCGTTGTATGAGACAGAGAGGCTTGTGCAGGAACTGACCCAGTATGGTATAGACACACACAATATTGTTGTCAATCAACTTCTGTTCCTAAAACAAGGGGAAGAACCATGCAAGCTCTGTAAAGCCCGGCATCGAATTCAGGCCAAGTATTTGGACCAGGTAATATCACCAATAGATTGAAAATTATATCCACAAAGTTATTCCCCTTTATATGAGATTATCTAAATAGGATTAGAAAAGTGCATATTGAAGAATTCTAAACAAAATGTTGACCAATGTTTTTAGAAAGGTTTGGTATAATTGTACCATAGTTTTGCGTTTTTTTCTGGCAATTTGTTTTCCTGTAACATGCATTATATTTTGAATTTTCTACTTTGAAAAATCTAATCAAAATTTTACATTTTGCATGTTTATTTAGATGAATAATATTAGTTGTTGGGAGAAATGTTTAAAATCAAAACAAAAATTGGCAATTATGCAGATAAAGATGTCAGATATTCTTCTTTTGTTCAGATCGCAGACTTGTATGAAGATTTTAACGTGGTCAGGCTGCCATTACAGGAAGATGAAGTGAGGGGAGTGGAGAAGATCAAGAACTTCTCTAAATACCTGATAGAACCCTACAAGCATTGTTGATGTCTGATTTATTTATATCAATAAAATAATTGTTGTTATATCTAATGACTTGAACAATTTATATTTAGGTCAGTATTTACCTCCCAAAATGTTGAAATTGCATGCTTTGATATAAAGTGTATTCTTTTGTATCTTAGATTTGTGAATGTACAGTAAAACACGCTTATAATGAAATGCCAGGGACTTGCAACTTTGTTTTGTTATAAACTAATTCTTCAAATCCCTTAGTAATACAATGTTTAAAACCCACACTGGGAATGAAAATCACCATACAATAAGCATCAAATCATTATAAGCGTGTTGGCTATAAGCCTGTGTTACTGTATACAGTAATTTGACAATAACTTGCATGCCTTGTTTTTCTGCTACATGTACGTAATTAAATACAGTATCTAGATTATCTTACACTTGATGTGCTCCCATAGAAGAATTTTGAATTCCTGGTAATAAGAACATGCCTTCATTCTGGGGTCCTCTGTTCTTTCTGGACCAGTTTTAAGATGTGTTCATATGTTCTACCTGTTTGAATTATAAGTATGCTGGCATAGCCATTAAACGGGATATTTTTACACGTGTCAAATGTCAATCTGGTTGTAGAAGCAGTCTCTGTTAAGGTGGTATGGTACACTTCATGTTGTGACGTATTGTTTATCAAAATAAACATAAAATAAAGTGTAATTATATAAATTGGTTCTCTCCCAGTATGGTCACCTAACAGTGAAGCGCAGTGAGTAAGAGAGTTTACTACGAATCTGTAAGTCATGAATTCGAATCCCACTTGTGTGTTTTACAATTTTTACCTCTCTTAATATTTTTAAAGCCATGGTTTGGTTAAATATTGTAAAATTTGAAAATTCTAAACTGGTGAAAGTATTTCAATTATAAAGTACTTTAATCCACATTTATATCAATCTAATTAGATTGCATTTATATCGACAGATGTCCTATACCACCTTAATTTATTATGTACATATCATTTTCGAATGTGTAATTTATTTTAAAATTAAATGCTCATATACAAGCTTGATCATTAAGACTGATTACCTTCATGCTATTATTTAACTACTGATGTACATATTGTCTTTTTTTTTTTTAAAATGACCAATTGTTAATTGAAATTGAAAGTTATTGTAGGATTACAATATTGAATATTCATTAATGTAATGCTGGTCTTTCAAGGGCAATAACTTATGTCTCAATGAAAAGATGGATGAATTAATTCATTATATTGATTATAATTGATTGTTTCACTTGAAATGAATATTGAATTAAAGAGAGTCCCTGTTGTACATGTATTGCTTCAAGTTTTTCAGTTTTGTATATCAGCATTTAATGAGATATAACTTTTTAAAGACTGTGGCTTGAGCCGATGTTATTCATAATAATATTACAGATAATAGCATTTTAGATCATGAGATGTTTATTTGTTGAGCTTTGCGAATTGCGATCCTCATTAGCAAAAATGGTGACCATACTTTCTTAAGAGTCCTATACTCCACCAAATTTGAACTTGGGATCTGCTGATGAAGTCTGATGCCATTATAACTGCGCTGTTAAGTTAGACATACGAATGTGGAGATGTAAACAATTTGCCAATACAATTAAATCTTGTTGCAAAATACCGTCATCAATTAATATCACAGGGCATGATGCACTGTAAAGATTTTTCCCTATATATTTCTATTTTGAACTTCGTACGCTTCCATGAGGCACCCAATTTTGGTCATGTAGGAGCTATCAGGAATTTACATCATAATTTGCATTTCCTATGCAGTGGTTCTTGAGAAGATAGTCTCACATACCCTTTTTTCAGGATAAAGGCTTAACATTTTTTTTACAAGCCCATGTATCCAATGTGTGTAAACTTTGACTGTGGACCATATACCAGTATCAAGAACCATTAAATGAAGAAGAAATGTGGTCCTTGCACAAAGGGAGATGATAAGGGAAATATGCAGTGGTTGCTAAAAATCTTCTCCAGAACTACTGGGTACTTGGATATGTAGTCACACATCAACTGTTTAACACATCACTCTAGGACTAGGAGTGTTGTCTAAAGGTCTCTACATTGCTGACCAGTTTATACTTGTCCACTTTTATAGCCAGAAGCATCAGCTCTTTTCAGTTGAAGCATCTATTCATTGACCTTCACATTTGCAGCAATCTATAGCAGTAAACCTTGAAAATCTTTTTTTTTCTGTTAGACTTTCATGTTCTCAAGATACATAACAAATGTCAGATTTACATATATTTTAATGTATACAATCCCTTGAACAAACATTACAGAAATGCATCAATTAAAAATTCGGAGATCATTTACAGGTTTAATCATAAATACATAATCATAACCTAGTAAAAGTACACAAAGAAAAATGGCAGAATTAGTAGTACAAGTACATAGAAAAGTCACAGTTTAACTGTCATATAACTCAAAAACATGATCCAATAAGTAGAGATAGTTAAAAATCTAATAAAAAGAATTTCGATCACAAAAATCCATCCCATCAGCAACATTTTTAAATCACAAAGAATTTAGCACAAATCGTATTCAATGAAAAGCAATTCAATATACTATTGCAATATCATGGCACAAGACCACACAAAGTCTATCATCTACTATGTATCATATTTACAAGACATCACTTCTCATTGCTTGGGATTTACTATCGATGAACACAAATGGCCTAACATTATCAGTTTACAGCTTAATTACCTGCAAAAATTTAATATGCCTATTGCACAACCTGATTACTTTTCACCAGTTATTAGATCTTGATGTTTTTAGTCTGTAGGTCAAAAAACTGCATTTTTAACATGATTCAACAATAAATGTAAATATGTATTGATATATAAACATATGAATTATGAAAATTGGAATGAGCATATACAAGAAGTGAATCATTTAAACATGCATTGGCAGTCACTCCCACAACTACACTGAGGAGTTGGAGGAGTCGGTCGTCTCGCTGCCCGATTCTTTAGGAATCTGATTCAGAGCCACATCAACCAGCATGAAAAACGACTTGAAAAGGTCTGCGTTCTGTGGATTGCTGGAGGGGGACGAGGGTGGTGAGGGGTTTTCCTGAGAGAAGCTGTCTCCTCTGGTTCGTGATTCGCTGACATCAGGCGAGGCCGATTCTGGCTCGGAGGAAAAGTCACTGGAGGAAGCCTCACAGTCGGACATGTAGCCATCCGGCTCCACCAGCTTTTTATCCCCGGAGTTATCCGAGCCATACCCTCCAGGAGTGAATGTGACTCGGTCTAACAGGGACTGCTTGTGCTTGCGGGTGATGGTGTATTGGAGAGGATCCTGGCCATCCTTTTTAATCATTTCTGGCAAAATTCTCCGACGAGCATTTATGAACCAGTTGCACACTTGCAGAACAGTCAAATTTGTAGCTGATGAGAGATAAACCTTTTCCTGGTCAGAAGGATAAGCATTATATCTGTGTTCATACAGCCACGTTTTCAGGATGCGGACAGCTTCTTTGGGTAAATTTCCTCGCCTGCGTCTTGCATCACTTAGACCATCATCATCCTTCCTGGAATCTGAGTCATAGTCATTTTCCCATGGCCTTGCAAATTTGAAATCACGAACTGTAGGTGAAAAAATAATAGGATTAAACTCTTTAAAATGGTGAAAAATTAAACATTTTTCCTACAAATATATTTTGATAGCAACCCCCCTTATTTTCATTACACCAAAAAAAAGCCCCCTTTTTGGCAGGAATATAACAAAGATTGGTTAAAAAATAAGCTTCTGTCAATGGCTTTTTTAAAGATTTAAATTTAAATTTATTTTTTGACATTTTGAAGTTTCTCTAATTATTTCAGTGTTGTTTACAAGTATCCCAGTGGCCTTGACACACTGAGCAGTGCCTTATCCCACACAATTAATTATAAATTTCATGTCATCGGCTATCCGAGGGCAGTCAAAGTGTTTAGAGTACTGTTTTCAGAACAATTAAACGGCTAACATTAGCAGGTTGTTGTGAGCAAGTGTCACTTCACGGTCAACAACATTGACAGATGCATCAATTATTCACAAATTCGCGCTAAATGCTTCCAAATACACACAAAGAAAAAATAATACACCAACAAAGCCATTGCATGTCGCATATAGGAATAAAAAATTATAAATCAACGTAAACTTTAATCGCAGCGCGTTGTTGTGATGCGTGTTTCTTTGTTGTACGAACATCGAGCACGTGGTGTCAACGATTTTTGATAAAGAATCAAACAACAAGATACGACAAACATTTCTTTCCATTTCAAAATATTGATTTACATACCTCGTCTCATCTTAAGTGATTCTGACATGATGAAAGTCCGTGTAAATAGGTAAAACTTCGAAATGAGCTCCTTCTTCTTTTCAAAACTGTCAATTTCCTTTCCACCACGCGGGATCTGACAAACCGCGCAAACCACGTGCCAATCGCTTGAGATCGCATTTCATTGGACAGTATTTGAAATTCCTCAATTTGATTGGTCGGTAAACTTTTGACAGCTCGAAGGGGCGCGAGAAAATTGCTTCCATGTGTCACCTGTTCAAAAAAGAGAATATGACAAAGGATTTTGATTTTCAAATTTGTTTTCTCTTTATTTGTGTGATAATTGCGTTTCATTTTTAATAAATATTTTATTAGAGAATATTTGATAATTCCACAACAGTGGAAATTGTAAGCGCCACGGAAGAACTATAAATAAAAGTAAATTCATAAAAGCAATACCTGAGTTCACACCATGCACACAGGCAAGTAGCAGCAAACATTTTCCTTAAATACATATAAATAATTCGATTATAAAGGAGTTGTCCCCAACCCACATTTTTGGGTATATAATAATTGAAGTGAAATTATCATTTCAATTTATTTCAACTTGAAGTTGTCTTTCTATAGGTAGTACACCTACATACACAATTTTTATTTCTAAAAATCGATTAATTTTTTATGCTTCCTGTCAGTCAAATCTTAAGTAGTTTAAAAAAAGGTTGAGATAGACCCCTTGAAAAATTCAAACTGTGAAATCCACAAAGTAAATAATTTACCGATGATAAAAACGATAAATGTCGGACACCCCCCCCCCCCCCCCACTGGCAAACACAATACCCTTTCTTTTTTTTCTTTTTTTTGGATCGGCTCATGAACACAGTTTTCTAAGCAGGGACTGCTAAGTCCCACGTACGTACCTTTCATTCAGACTGACGTACGGGTTCTGGATGTATAGCCAGTTCGCCGGTCATCCTGTAACAGTGACTGTAAAACTATATATTAAGATATGATTGAGATTAGCAACATATAATAGGCTTTATTTAACAGACTGTACATATTTGTACATTGTTATGGGTTTTGATTCTTTAATTTGGATACCGCCCATGATTGGACAGATTGACTGAAAGGAATGATATTATTAACATTTGACAATTCATAAAGCTCATTTCCTTAATTCTCCAGTATACGAATGGTATTTTATTCTAATCATCAGCTGTTTTTAAAATGTATTTTTATTGAGAAATATTTGTACAATTTCTCAAACCATCATAGAATGAGTTAAAAATTAAGATATAAAAGATATATATACATGAAACGTTAATTGATATATATAGATATATTAGCGGAAAGAATTTCATATCAACATAATATAAGTTTAGATAATCCAAAAATTGGAATTTCCTTCTAAAAGACATAGTAATAACCTTAAACAAGTCAGTGTAGATGCATTTCGTAGATATATTTAAAGTGAATATGGTGAACAATTTCGCGAAAAATTTACAGTCAGGAAATTAAACTCGAATATATTTGACACGAATTGTCTGGATATAACAAAGAACCCCGAACCCGATCAAAAATGTTTGATTTTCAGACCGGCTTTTAGTTTTAAGTTTTAACTGAAGTTTTATAAAATCAACAGTATTCCTATTTAAAACTTTGTTTACCACATTAGACTAATTTTCATGTAGCAAAGATTACATAGTTTTTTGTTGACAGCTGGTTGAATTGATATTAGAGCTGATGGCAGCATGGAGTTTTTGGATTTTCACCACTGCTGTGATCTGGTTTGCCATTTTCCTTACGTATTTTATGCCTGTAAAGAAAGAATTCATCGGGATTTCCACACCAGAGACAGTCCTGGAACAATCAGGGTCCCTCGTGCCAGGGGTTTCCCCTTTGAAACGTCACTACAACAAAACAGTTTTGGTTTTGATTGATGCTCTTAGAGCTGATTTCTTGTTCAGCCCTGATACTCCAATGTCCATGACAAAGAAATTAGTCTCACAAAACTTGGCTTTAGTGGCTAAAGCCCATACTCCAACAGTGACTTTGCCAAGAATCAAGGTATATTAAAGAAAACTGTATGTAAAACATAAAGATCTGCAGATTCACTGTCCAGTTTATTGCGGGAGCAGGATCAACAGTTCTTGCTAAGTACTTAACTCACCAGGCTTTGTCACTTCACAATATCAACGCATAAAATTATATGGTATCTAGAACTGTTGTGTAGCGAAAATAGCCAGTATATTACATATAAATGTTTTAATAAAGATTTACTGATGTGATTTTACCATCCTTCTTGTAAATTGATGTGACATATGAAACGGAACATCATTTTTTTTACAGGCTCTGATGACCGGCAGTGTTCCTGGTTTTGTTGATGTCATCTTAAATTTCGGCTCAACAAAATATGAGGGGGACAACATTTTGGCTCAGATAAGTCGGGCCGGTAGAAGGGTCGTATTTTTCGGGGATGACACATGGATCAAACTTTTTTCCGACCATTTTACAAGATATGAAGGCACTACCTCCTTTTTTGTCACTGATTATACAGAGGTGAAAGGACTTTGCATTACTTCAGATAAATGGAATTTAGCTTTCATAATGTTAGTGCTATATTAATTCATTAACACCAAGATTTTACCCTAAAATACATAAAGAAATGTCACAAAGTCATTTACATAAGTTATTGGTGTTAATTAATACTGATAGAATGAGTATCATTCCTTTTAAATGAACTTTTCTTCTGTCAGAATTAAGCTACAATTAAAGAACCTACAATTTGTGTATTAAGATTTATCAAAGAGATGCCTAGGATCTTAGAGCTTGTTTTTAATTTTCATAATTGTGTTTCAGGTGGACAACAATGTGACCAGACATTTGCCGTTGGAACTCTCTGCAGGGGACTTTGACCTACTTATCTTGCACTATCTAGGATTGGATCACATTGGTCATCTGGCTGGTCCCAACAGTCCATTGGTTCCTCCAAAGCTCCGAGAAATGGACGAGGTCATTGACACAGTATACAGATCACTTACAAAGGTAGGAGGAATATAATGAATCAGTCAAAGGACAAAACAACAGGCATCAAAGTGGATTTAGTGAACTGTACTTTATTTGGCAAACTTGAGGCCTGAGGGTTTGAAATTTGGAGATTTTTTTCTTCTACTTACATGTATATGCTAATTTTGCTTGGAGATTTTAAGCAGCTAAATCTTGAATTTATATATATATATTTTTTATTTGTTGATTTGTATTACAATGAATTACATATTTTATGAATTTCTCAATTTCAGAGGAGTTATTCCCCTTAAATTTTATATGTTTTTTTTTTCTTCACTTTACTTTTAGTCATTTCTAAGACTTGCTTTCCTTGTATTAGTTTGGATATTATCTGGGCAGGTGCTGTTAAATTTTGTTTATATTTTTTATTAACTCTGAGCAGTGGACATGCAATGAGTTGATCTTTTTCTTCAAGTAATCAAATTGTGCAATACATTCAGAAGTGAATTATGAAAAATTATCTCTGTATATTTCTAACAGAACCAATCATTGGATGAATTTATAAGGACGTACATTGACACTTTATATCCAATCCAATGCAGTAAAAAAATCAAATTTAAAAGAAGTCCCATAGAGATGGGTTGGACTGTACACGACTGGTATTAAGGACATTGAATGTATTAGCATTAAGAGCCTCTTACTTGGTTTTAGCACCCACTTACAATCCTCTTGTCCTTATAGTTGCAGGGAGAGGGACTGCCCAACCTTCTGATAGTGTGCGGGGACCATGGAATGAGTGACCAGGGCAGTCATGGGGGAGCTTCTTACAGTGAAACTCGAGTACCACTCGCGTTCCTGTCCACCCAACATAGGTCCAGCACAGGTCAGTCTGTGACAATTGTTGTCAAGCTTTGGTGTGTTCAGTGATGGTTAATCTTGGTGTTGCTTGTAGATTTCTCCACCCTAAATTTGTCTGTGTGATACAGATTTTTTCAAAGGGGTTCCAGAAAACTCAACTTATTGTAAACTCATTTAAGCCACTTTAGTAACTGACCCTCAGTTAGGTCCATCATACCAGGTATTACCCTGAGTCACCCATGACCCAATGCTTACTTGCCTCTATGTTGATGCATTAAAACTCTATTAACTAATTGATTCAATAACAATCAATACCAAAAGGGGCATAAAATTATTTATTTTATTTTATTTGCTTATTTTTTAAATGAATGATATGATGGTTTGGCTAAATTTATCACCTGATTCCATAAACAAAACTTTTTTTCTTAAATTCATGGAAATTTTTTGTCAGTTGGTCTAGGAAAGATGGTTGAGTGGCAGGAGGCGAGTTGACAATGGGATGCTGCACTTTGTATGTGTTTCATTCAACACATACGATGTTCAAAAGAGAAAAGTTAACAGATTTAATGATTTTAACTCTCCTCTTCACTAATCATGAAAAAAGGAATCACAAATTGATGTGATTTAATATTTTGAGTTATATTGCCATGTCATAAAGATAGTGTAGTTCAAGTTCTTTCTAAGGCATTGGCCTTATAGGGTTGGTGTTTATACTCGGTTTCTGTGTTGCTAAGTGGATGAGAGCCACTGTCTGACACTCTCTGAATGAGTTCAATCCAAGGTTAACCATTCAATCCCAGCGTTTTTGGGTGCACATTTCCAGCATGATAAACAAAGCCAACTTAATTAAATTAACAAAAAAATTAGCAACTTGTAATGCCTGGTAGGATTTTATCTCGCTGATTTTAACTAGTCTATGAAAACTTAAGTTTTGAATGAGTGGGATGTAATTTTAGCATGAGACATGTGAGAAATAGAAATAGAATTTGCTTTAACTCTTCCATATTCAACTCTGGGTGCATTCATAATTCTTTCATAGGTTAATATTGGTGGATCATACGATTCTACCACTGGCAAAACATTGACATTCGTAAATGACTTAAAATTATCTAGGGTGTATTGTGGAACAGTAACCTCTATATATTATTGCACATATATGGAACAAATGATTGCTCTTTAGGAAAATGAATATTACAGGATGTCACTTGATCATACAAAGCCTAGCTAGTTTCATTTTGCCTCAATAGTGCAATAAAACACCTAGTACTGTTAAGCTAGTCATTACTGAAAAAGAAGAAATTCTAAAAACTAAAGCTCTGCTATTGGTTGCCATTGATCACAATTTGTAACCATTATTAACCAGAGGTACCAAAGTGCACTTTTGGTAGCCTTTGGCTTTTATTTTGCCATTGGTTTACCAATATGCTGTTCACAGGTTTGAAGCAACACATTGCACCATTGTTTAACACTGTTACCAAAGACAGCCAATGGCAAAATCAATATTTTTACCAATGGAAGAATTGTAAATGCACCCACTGAAGGTAAGAAATGATTAAAGAGAGTTAACATTTTAATATCTAATGAATACAGTGTGTAAAATAAAATTCTTGTATGAGATGATTTTATTTTCTTTGAGAAGAATTCTGTAGGTTGTCATAATAAGTACTGTATTGAAAATGCAAAATTACTACAACAAAAAATTACAAACAAAAATTCAATCACTTTTCTTTCATGTCAAAATTTTATATTTTATCACTATCAACCCTTTAACCTCATCCCCACCCACCTGTAAGTGAAATAACTTTACGGTAAGCGCTCTTCTTCTCCAAGTAAACATAACAAGGACAGCACCTCACCGGTGGCTCTCCACCCCCAACATTTAAAACAGGTGTCATTCACCCGAGACCATATTAGAGCTGGTTTCATAATACCGACGATTTTCACACTTCGTGACAGCCAATGTTTACGTCAGCTGCTCGCTAGACCAAGTCGGCCGGTAACTTTTTTGGCATCAAAAGCATGCCGCCACCACAACAACGCATGAGGTTGAAACAGTGAGTTAGTACACTGCCGGTTGAAAAACAGTTATTTTCCTTATTTATTCTTATATTTGGTATTATTTATATACATATTTGGAGTGACTTTATTAAGATGTAACTGAAACACAGGTACAGAGAGAGAGAGAGAGAGAGCCAGCATGTGGTTGATACGTGACTGCATTAAAGATAGTGTACAACAGAACGAAAAACAACTAATTTTCTTATATATACTAATATTTGATATTATTCTTGTTTGGAAATACTTAATTTCAATATATGTCAAGAGAGAGAGAGAGAACTTAAAAAGAAATAGGGCTTCATCAGGCCCCGTCGTCCCCAACTTTTCTGAAGTCAATACTCCGCCTCAAGTCTGCATGAGTATTGATATCAAATTTATGAATTTTTTGAAAAAGGATTTGAGTTGGAGAATGAGGGGTGATTTTAAGATTTTTGTGAAGGTTGAGCCAGATTTGCAATAAAAGTTTCTCTTTTCTCTTTTATTTCTTTTAATAGCACACTGAATATTTTATGTTGTTATTAGATAATTATAGTTGCAGCCAATTGTAGTAATTAGAATGCACTATTAGGTATCGACATCTTTCTGGGTTTACCCCTGAACCCCATAGAGATCGTTAACTACTTGTGTGTAACATCTTCGCTGATGGAAAATGTTGACTGACCCTTGTCCAATCAAACCTTAGTAGGCTGAATTAAGACATTTACCACCCGTGACTTGAATGAGAGAGATAGAGAGTAAGGATACAATTCAAACATGTAAATAATCTGTGACCTATGGTGTTCAGGAAATCAATACTGTAAACCAACTTTAATTCGCGTGCGAGAAATTTTCGTGAGGTTACTGGTACTGTACCAGTTATCGGCTAAGACCAGTTATCGGCTAAACTGAGAGTTCGGGTTTATAGCACGCGACAATCCAAGATTTTTTAATTCAGTCGTCTTTTCCGAATAAAGAAAAGTAAGTTTGCTTGAAAACTTTCTTGAATATGTTTTATACATGAGCTTAAATGATCATTGTTTACCGCTGATTTTACATCTTTGCACTTTCAGCAGTGGGGGAAGTGAAGTAATAAGTTAAAAATAGAATAATCCCTTTTGGTGTACGATATTATATCCCTTCTTTGATTTGACATATAAAATCAATACATTTAACATGTGTAAACAAAAGGAATTCACGAATTTCCGAGAGATTCGTAGCGCAATTGAACGCCTGATTGCACAATTATGTATTCAATAGTATACAATTTGGTGTATTACCGTATGATAATAAACAGATTATTTTATGAGTTTTGTTTATAATGTATCATGACCCCGAATACTTTAGTCTGACCTCACAAGGTGCATAATTCAAACTACATTTAGCAGAGTATAAAATCAACATGAACAGGGATTTTTACTATGTTATTATCACGAAGCCGATAACTGGTACAGTAAATCGTAAAACCTCGGCAAATTCAGGGCGTGCTTAAAAGCACAAAACAAGATGTTTTGGTTTCTAAATAATGATATAAACTAACAGATTGATAAATAAGGAGTTCAGTTTTTAAAGTATGTCAAGTTTTATCCAAAAATATCAAGAAATAAGGAATTACGAAAAGAAAACGTTAAATTTTAGCCGATAACTGGTACAGTGCCAGTAGCGAGAGCCTTGTCATCGCGAATATTTCTCATCGCGAACCAATCCTTTGTCTATAATTTTTTATAACAATACAGGTCTGGATAAGGCTTGGTCGCGAACATTAGTCCTATCGCGAAAGTTTATCGCGAAATAAAGTCACCGCAAATAAAAATTGGTTTTCAGTATATAAACAACATTTGTCACTAAACGCATGTATATATGCATGCATTATATATAAATACTAAACAATCTTTCTTTTAAATATCACGTAGAATTATCGTTAAAGTAGCATCATATCTTTTATGCTGGAAAAGTCACCCAGCCAGCTCTAATGCAGTCATACTGCGTGGGAGTTTTGGCGGCATGTCTTTGATGCCGGCGAAGCGACAGGCGTCTGGATTTTGCGAGCTGCTGAGGAAAACAAGACTGTCACCAAGTGTGAAACGAGCTCCAACTTGCTTTCCACCCCCAACATTTTTAAACAGGTAAGTCATTCACCTAAAACGTAGTTCATATTAACTTCTATTGATGTTTTTGTAATTTTCAGATGCAAACCGAAAGTAAAACAGTGTTTGGACCTAAGCACAAATCATCACTGCTGACAAGACTTAGTTCTTGAAAATAATAGAAAAATTCAAAGTAATGTATGCTGAAGCATTGATTTTCAAGGAAACTTATCAATAAACACTATGAAAATAGTCAGATTTTATATAATACGAACAACTAAGATATTTTTATAGTCTCATGTATTCCTATGCCAGAGTTTAATATAGCCTCGTTCAACCAAAGCCTCAGCTGTCTCCATAAATCTCTGACAAGCAGAAAGGCTCTCTTGCTTGTCGGAGATTAACGGAGACAGCCGAGCGTCTGGTTGAACGAGACTAGAGTTCGATATCAATAGTGCTTAGATCCATAAAATTTTTAGAATTGCTTCGATTACTTATACATAGTTTGAAATCTATCTTTAAATATTACACAACATGATTCATATGGGGTTTCTCGAAATTCTTGTCAGAAAAGTCTAAAATTCTTATAATAAAAAAGTGCATAATTCAAATACAGACTAGAAACTAATTGCCATGCAAGATAAGTTGATTTTAAAATAAATGATAATCGATAAAATCAACTCCCCTCAGTACTTCAGTACTTTGATGCATTGTCAATGTACTTATTACAGGTGGTATACTTTCAATGTACTTATTACAGGTGGTGTACTTTCAATGTACTTATTACAGATGGTGTACTCTCAATGTACTTATTACAGGTGGTGTACTCTCAATGTACTTATTACAGGTGGTATACTGTCAATGTTTGATTACAGGTGGTGAACTCTCAATGTTTGAATAAAGGTGGTGTACTCTCAATGTTTGAATACAGGTGGTGTACTCTCAATGTTTGAAAACAGGTGTTGTTGATTACAGGTGGTGTACTGTCTAGGGCTGGGACGTTAATTTATTTAGCCGATTCGGTACATATCACAATCCATGAGATGCGATACGATACATTTCACAATACATTGCAACTAAGTGAAAACATGAATAAGGGCTTAGAATTTATTGAATCTGTCAATGTATTAACACATGTCCAAAGTGATTTCATTATATTGAAAATGAATGTTGCACAATTTACAAATTACTTTAGTGTTGTATTCACAACTTTTTCATAAACAAGTTATCCGAAAGTTTTCCACACTCCAGATTTAGCTTCATAACTGTTTTGACACCTTTATGAGGTTTTCCGCCATCTTTGTACTTTCATATTAGGTGCGTGGACTAAAAATAGCCGATATATGAAGCTCGGATATTTTTGGAAAATAAAAAAAAGTTCACAAAGGTAGTGTTGTATTAATGGTAAATGAATCAATCCAAATATCGTCAAAATAAATACCGTGATGCACCGGTGCATCAGTGGATTACTGTGGAGTACTGTCAGTGTTCTAATTACAGGTGGTGTACTGTCAGTGTTCTGATTAAAGTTGTTGTTGTTTACAGGTGGTATATTCTCAATGTTTAAATACAGGTGGTGTGGTTGAGTCAGAAGTTGATCAGATTGACCTTGTTCCTACATTGTCAGAACTGCTAGGTCTTCCTATCCCTAGCAACAACCTAGGGCACCTGCTGATGGACATGGTTCAAGAGCAAGGTGCTGAGGAACAGTTAGCCTCACTACTGAGGAACACAATCCAGCTCCTGAATCTGCTGAGGGAGGACCAGCCAGGTGCCGATTCAGGTAAATCTGTCAGTCATGTATGGCCCAGTCTCCCTCTGTAACTATGGATACTTCTCTGTATGGTTTGAGTACTACCGATTCTCCAGACATGTCTTTAATCATCTCTGTTATCTCTATGTGTGTCTCTCTCTCTCTCATATTATATTTAAATTAAGAAATGTTTTCTTTGGTGATTCATGTGGGTTAAAAAGGTAGCAACCATTGCAGACAAAAAACAAAACCCTTGTTAGGTGGTTATATAATTTTTTTTTTGCAATGATTGCTAGTTACCTTTAAAATTTCAGGCAGTCGGTGATTTTTGTAAGGTTGCTAAAGGTTTCGATCGATTGATAAACTGGTTAGAACTGGAATGTGTAGATTTCCATATTACAAACTAATAAATATTGAATTCATTCCTTAAGTCATGCAATGTCTACATTTTTTAGCAAATTATTCTGAGTCAAGTTAAATATACAATATATTGCAACCCAATTAAGAGGATAAAGTTTATGTCTAGCTTCTTGGTTCTGGGTTTAATCATTATGTCCTACATTGGTACATTTCTATATTAGTTTATAGAAAAATGATGTCATACATTAGCACATTTCTCTTAGTTCAAAATCATTTACTAATATAAATGACAGGACCAGATTGGCTATTGAAAATCATTTTATTTTTAATCTTCATTCTAGAAGTTAGAGGTTTTTTCCATTCAACTTGTCAACTCCATTCAAAATGGTTATCCCTAACTCCACAGGAGAGAAGTAGTGCAATGGCTCATCAAATTCAAATCAAATACAACGAGGTCATCACCATGGCAACAAGCACCATCACCAAAAAGTTGACCACTTACGACCTACCAGCTCTGATCACTTGTGCCATTGGATTGTGGACAGTGAGTGACTTTAGTGAGTTATTAGTTGTTTAGAAAAGTATTTAAACTATATACACATATTAAAAGATTCTCCAAAATAAGTTTTGCCTCTTCCATAAAAATGAGTGGCATCATCAGACCTAATTTAAGGCAATCAAAATGATTTGGGTTTACCTATTTATGGAACAGATTGCTTTTCTCTTGCTACCTTATTTTCATCACCTTTGGAATGTTTCAATGTTTTTATTGAATAATTATTAAATAATTTGTTATTGTTGTTGAAATGTATGACCTGTGGTGATGTATCTGTACTTGTTTTTTCATTTATACAAGAATTGTGTTTGTGTGTGTATATTTTCTATTAAAATGCAATCTACTAGTATCTGTTTTAAGGAGGCCAACCTTATTTTTCATTGCGCATGTTTTTGCACAATCTATTAAAATACAGTGTATTTATACCTTTAAGAACTTGTTTCGATACTATTTTTTAGATTGAACACAATAAAAATATAATAGTTAAAAATATTTAGATTTTTTAAGGGAACTTGTTCGTTATATGATTATTGCCATTGTGCATTTATGAGATTATGATAAAAGTGAAGCTTTGTAGGGGTAAGAGATAACATAAAAAGAAGTAGAAAGTGTATGCTTTTGAAATTTTATCTACAGAATAATGCCTTTACCAGAGTTATTCTCCTTAATGTTTGAATGAATCCATTGTACCAATCTACATTTGTAATACTCCAAATATATAGCAAAATTTTGGTGCATTTTGAGATGACCCCACTAAAACCCAGATGGTAGAATTTAGTATTTATTTTTTCATATACCGGTAAGGTAGAAAATCATATTACCTTGTTCTATTTTCATATATGTATTACAATTTGAAGAAAATCGCTATTGTAGAACTTTTTTAATCTGCTTCGAAGTGTGGAAAATGGCAGTTTTTTCTATTATAGGCAGCGATCCTCCTCCTGCTGAGTCAGCAGAGCCCGGTAAGATGGGTTGTCATGGTCCATGTGATCTCTACCTTGTATTTGGTCGGCCACCTGACACAATTCCAGTCTGTTTGGCCGTTCTCTGGGTCCGGGTACTTAATCTCTGTAGCCTCCCTTATGCTTGTACTCTCAACAATTGCACTCCAGGCCAAGAAAACAATGAAGGATGTAAGTGTAAATGTTATTGTATTACAAAAATTTCTTTAGACTTTCTTTTTCAAACTACACTGTACTGGTACTGTACCAGTTATCGGCTAAACTGAGAGTTCGGGTTTATAGCACACTGTTATCCTATATTTTTTAATTCAGTCATCTGTTTTGAATAAAGAAAAGTAATTTTGCTTTAAAACTTTCTTGAATATGTTTTAAACATGAGCTTAAATGATCATTGTTTACCGCTGATTTACATCTCTGCACTTTCAGCAGTGGGGAAAGTGACGTAATAAGCTAAAAACAGAACATTACCTTTTTGTGATGCCTTATTATATCCCTTCTTTGATTTGACATAAAATATCAACCCATATAACATGTATAAACAAAAAGAATTCACTTAATTCCAATAGATTCACAGCATAGTTGAACGCCTGAACGAATAGTTGTAAGAGTTTTGTTTACCTAACATAACCCCTACGACCTTAAGTCTGACCCTACAAGGGACATAATTCAAATTATAAAATTGAAATGTACAGGGGGTTTTACTATGTTATTATCATGAAGCCAATAGATCGTAAAATCTGAGCAAATTTTGGGCTTGCTAAAATGCACAAAAACAAGATGTTTTGGGTTCTAAATATTGATATAATCTAACATATTGATAAATTCACCATTTTAGCCGATAACTGGTACAGTGCCGGTAGAGCATCTCCACAAGTAGAGGTTTAATGAATATTGATTATACTATAGCAGGTGCTGGAGTGGATGCGGAGTTCATTTTGTGGAGGTGGATCTCTGTGTGGGGGATTCCTGATCGCTGGGACGCTCCTCCACACTGTCAGTCTGCTGTCCAGCAGCTACGTGGAGGAAGAACACCAGACCTGGTACTTCCTCTCCACTTCCATCCACATTCTCCACTTGATGTCAGTAATCCTCACCATGAACACAAATCAGCATCCTTGTAATGCATCATTTAACTCCTCCACATCAAACCATTTCCTGAGGAGCTGCCCCAAATCTGATGTAGAGAGTGATCAGGGCTCTCACTCAGACAAATTCAGACAGGAAGTACTTAACACTGCTGTTTTATTACTGGCTGCAAGATTGATGAGGTCTTGGAACCAGACAGGAAACAAGTGGCTCCACCTACCTGACATTGGGGACTGGCTGATTCTGTAAGTCAACAGGTGTTTGAATTTCATTCAAAAGTTTTATTTCTGACATTGTAACTTCATAAATTTCTGTAAAAGTTAGATAACAAATGTACTTGCTTTATTGAAATGAAAATCTACGTGTGTTTCTGAATCGCTGTGGAATCATTAGATTTCGTGGTGGCTCAATTTTAGTGGAATTTTTAGGTGCGTCTCATCTACGAAATAGCATCCTCTACGAATTAATCAATTAGAGTTTATAAGTCATATTTCCTTATGTTGGTGTAAGAGAATACACAAAATTTCCCCACAAGAACCTGTAAATTTATGGAATCCACAAAAATTGGCCCCCAGGAATTTAAATGATTTCACAGTATACTTAGAATATACCACATTTGAATTCTGAGGAATGTTCGGCAGAGAAGGCCCTTACACAAGCTTGCCAAAATTTGTGTTGTAGGTATTTGAAATGTTAATGCGTTCATGAACACCATCTCTATCAAACAGGTTTCTGATAAATTAGTATCAGTGCTAACACTTGTATTGCTTTCAGAGCAGACAACAGGACACTCCTCTCCGTCCTGGTGGCGGTATCTCTTCTACTCATTCTAGTCCTGCAGTCCCGTCGGCTGACCTGGGTGCAGACGATACTGTCAGCCGCGGGGTTGTTCTGTGTGTTCTGGTCCCGTGCTTCAACTGGTGCCCTCTTTCTTCCCTTTGTTCCTCAAGTGGACAGGTGAGTTGCCTAACATTTTGTTTATCCTTCAATATAAAACTTTTCAATTACCAGTACTCTAATTCTTTGAAGCATTTCAATTTAGATAATTTTAATGTATTTACCAAGATCATTATCATTGGGCTATTTCTACCACATGTAATTAGTGTGTTATCAAGTTGATAAAATATTTTTACTCTCTACTTGCAAAAGTGAAAATTCCATAAAAATTTTGTAGTTCATGTATCTTCATTCACAGCAGTCTCCATCAATCTGGATAGATCTCTGTTTTTGTTTCCTGTACAGGGGAATCCTTCCGGCCAGGCTGAGCTTCCTGTGTGTATTCCTTGTATTGGTCAGTCAGTTCCTTCCTGGTCAAACCTCAAGGTCGTCTGTAGGACATATGGATATCTGTCTGACAGCATGGACAGTCCTCCATGTTTTATTGATGAGGCCTCATAACACTGTACTGGTGGCCTTCATGACAGTCCAGCAGTCTGTGCTTTGTGGATGTAAACTAGTGCTCTCCCCCTCTGCTGCTGCAGTCTTCTATGTGTGGATGGGAAGAGCTGCTTTCTTTTCTCAGGTAATCACAACTTGGCCAAAGGATATTTTGTTTACAAGAACTGTAGGATGTTTAGCAAGAAATTGCTCTTTTCTCTGAAAGATAACAAATAAGATTGAATTGACAAACATGAAATAATTACATGCTATTTGTTGTTCCATATATCACATGCTAATGAGACTTTCTGTTATGAACTATCTAATTCAATAAACCCCACTGATTAAATTTTTAACTATGAATATCATTTGAATTTGATATTTGAAAATTCTATAATTTATATGCATATTGACAAACAGAAAATAGTTACATGTTATTTGTTGTTTTTGTTCCAAATGATTGAAAACAAATTATTTTTGTTTAAAAAGGATAAAATATTCAGTAGTATTCATCCCAATTTATCACTGTTGTCAGGGTAACTCTAACAGTATAGCCACTGTGGATGTGGGGGCGGGCTATGTAGGACAGGAAGATTACAACGCCTTCCCCGTCGCCTTCCTCCTGGGCCTCGCTACCTATGCTGGTCCCATTTACTGGTTCATGGCCTTTCTTGCAAAGCTCAACACCCTCAATCCAAGTCGTTGGTGAGAGTTTTAACTAATATTTTATAATTCATTTTTCAGAGTTATGATAGTTGGAAGTTTGTTTTTAACAGAGAAATCCAATTTTGGGGCCATTTTTATTGTAGCATGATGTAAGAAATTTTGAACAAAACTTGAGTGTTCATGAAGTAGATAGATGTATTTTGATGTGTCTGTCATCTTGCAGGGACCTTCACCAGGTATACTTCACTGTGGCAGTGACTTGTTTACTACCGATGGTGGTCTATGCGGTGTTCGTGGTGACCGAGCGGTACCATCTGTTTGTGTGGACGGTGTTTCTACCCAAGTTATTGTATTTTGGCATGGACCTAGTGATCTACTACCTTCTCTCTGTGATACTAGTGCTGAAGTACTATCTACGGTGTGAATGATGATGTACCTCTATAGTTCTAATGATAAAGTACTACACAGGGTTTTAAACTAACTTGAATTTTTTGCTAGCCATGTGGGCTACTAAACTTTGTTATTCCAGGGGCCCACATCAAAATTTAGTTGCCCACACTTTAAATTTAAAAGAAATAAAAAAAAGAGTTTATTTTTTTTTCTCATTTGATAACATGCCATTGTACATACATATACATTCATATTGAATTTCGATTTTTATTAAAATTTTCAAATACTTCATTTTCTAAAATTTATAACTCAAGTCTTCTGAATCAACCACATGTCTTGTTGTTCTTTTACAGTCATCTGTATTGGTTAATCCATCTCCTATTACAAATAAAAATCCTTTTCTTTTGGTTGGCTGATACAACCATTACCAGAAATAGAGAATAATACATAACCTTTTCCATATCACAGCCAGTATCAGCCCGAGACTCCAAGATTCATTTATCACTAAGTCTTGTGACCAGTACATTTGATTGCATCAGCTGTATGTTTGTGTTATTGTTTTACATGTTTTATACGAATTTATATTTATAAACTACACCTGTATATGATATACTGCAATTGATCCTGTTAATGTTATTTTTATGTAATATCTAGTTCATCTTTTTATGGTTTCTTGATCAGGAGAATAACTGTATTAACTATTTATACATTTTTGCTCAAAATAAATATGAATATAAACATTGAGTTAAAAAGACGTGTACATCTGTGAGTCTGTTATGGCTATGTATTGTTAAAGTATGTGTCAGATTAACTATAATTTATTTTAGCTCACCTGAGCTGAAAAGGGTGGAATTTTTTACATTAATAGAATAAAATCTTCTTTTAAAAAAATCAATTGGCCAAAAAAAAAAGCTGAAACTTGTGTGTAAGCATCTTCAGGAAATGTTGAGTTTGTTCAAATCTTAATCCATAGAAGTAGGTTGGGCCTGCAATGGGAGTTGAATTTTTACATTTGTAAAAATAGAGAAAAATCATTTAACATGTTCTCAAAAACTGAAGCCACAAAAGGAGCTCAATTTGTAGCAAAGGAACATGTGGATATAAGTTTGACATCATTTAAACAAAGTCTACTCTGCTAAATTGTCTACATATTATGCATATGAGTCCATAAAACGTGTTTGATCAGTTATGACTATTGTTGCTCATGTGAGCAATGTGGCCCATGAGCCTTTTGTTTTCTTTAACGTCACAAATTCAATTGAGATGTGGTGGATTTCACATTGACACAGTAAAGCTGCACACTTACTGCACACAGTGTCAGCATTCACCTGTTAGATGTATATGAAGTGGCAGAGAGGGAGATAATTACAAACAACTTCCACTTGTCAGAGATTCAAAACAAATGTACTTTATTCTAAAGGATATTACATCAGTATAATAATGAAGTTTCGTGTTCTGGATGACATTGAGGAAGTGAATGCCATGAAAATTCCACATAATGCAGAAATGAAAACCAACTTATTTTAAATGACCTCTTTAAAATTTTGGTTCAATATTAAACTGGCGTATACTCCATACATAGATGGTAAGAAAACAATAAAGTTTCCACGTACGGCAAATCTGTAACCCAGTTACAATTGAAACCAGACCGATGTTATAATCAGACTTCCTAATCTAAACTTTAACAAAGCTTGAAATTTTGTTTGAAATCTGTGTCTTTTCTAAAACTGGGTAAGGAGGGTAGCAGACCCTTGTATCTCTATATATTTCTGTTTTAAAACAGGGTGAAAAGGGGGTCTGTTTAACCCTCGTTACCCTGTTTTAGAGCACAGATACATAAAGATACAAGGGTCTGTTACCCTCGTTACCCTTTTTACCCTGTTTCTGAACAGAGACAAGTATAGAAATGAGGCTCTGTTACCCTTGTCACCGTGTTTCATATTGAATCAAGCTACCTAGGCCTGTTGTAGACAATTAAGACTGTAAAAAAATTTTTAAAGGTTCACATTAATATATACCTTGCCCTATTTTGACTCTACATAGGGAACATAAAGAAGATGGGTGAATAAGGCGTGTAAAATGCCCATATGAGGAATGATTAGATACTGCAAAATTAAAATATCATTTAATCTGATACATTTAAAAAAAAATAATTAAAAACAATTATATTTAACGTAACATCGGTTTGTAGCCCTTAAATATTTAAAATACTTGCAATAGGTTGATTTAAACTGGCGTATGCGTGTCAAAACCTCCAAATAGTGTCATTTTTATAACTTCAATGCCTTTTCTTTTATAGAGTGGGTCTGAGCTCCATATTTTTGTCATAGTCTAAAGCGAATTAATGGAATTTTAACTGGTTTTAATCAGCAACAATGTGGAGAGAAAATTTGTGGCCAACATCTCATATAGTATTTAAACAAAGTACTTTATTGTGAACAAAATGGCTCAGTGGTTACAGCACCAGACATTAGTTAATTTTATAAAACTTAGGTTTTTAAGGTTGTGGGTTCGACACCAACAAAACTTAAGGATTAAGTTGGGGGTTTTTTCCTTATCGTTTTTTGAAATATTTCAATCTGAATATAGTTAGAAATTACCCTTTTGCAAACTTGTATAATTATAACCTATCACAAATATGTTAAATTTGAAATTGTATTTTACGACTTAACCAAATGGGCATTTGTTTAATCCTATTCCCCCATCTTTGTGTTCTTGGTGTAACTGGGTTACAGAATTGCTGTATTGGGATACCGTACTGGATTCGAGACATGTCTGACTCCATGATGTTTTTAATTTAGAATAACTTTTATTGTAAAGCAGCCTATGGAATCAATTAAACAGCATGACAAGTAAAAAGGGAGTGTCTCTAGAACTCTGTGTGAAAAGTGTCCCTTACAATGGAGAGAGTTGTAGGAGTTTGTTTGTTATAGCAGACAGCACATCATGTAATTAAAGGGCACCTGCATATTAGCGATATACTGGTGCCAATGTATTATATATAAATATGTATTAGTCATGGGAACTTATTAAATGGCTGTTTATTCTTGTAAATAGCGGTACTCACTGTCTAGATGTACCTGTCTGGATGTTGAAACTGAGGCTTTAAACCAAACCTTAAATTAAGAGGCCCTATTTACCTTCATCAATTAATTGTTACGTTTAAAGTATGAAACATAAAAAATAAACTTCAATTTTATATGACCAAGTGATATTATTTGACCTCTTAAGGTATGGTCACATGATTTTTCATCCAAGTTTTATACGATTTTTGTACAATTTTTTCTGTACACTGAAATCAAACAGTTCCATCGCCCTACTGTAAAGTCTCTCTCACTCTCTGTCTTCTCTCTCTCTGTGTCCCTTTCTCCTTTTTCTCTCTCTTCCTTTCTCTTTTTCTCTATCCCTCTTTCTTTCTCTCATGATCTTTTTCTTGGTAGTAAACGAACATTTATCAGTATGATAAGCCAGCCTTGACATTCACAACCTGAAATTGTGTTGCTCTAAATTTGATTTTAGCATCAAAAACTTTAAATCATTTGGCACAGTAAGCTCCAAGTTATTATATGTAATATTATTATATGAATGTGTTTTTGATTCCATTGACATATATCTCCTGTGTGACTGGTTATATAAATATTACTGTTATGTTTACATATTGGTATCTTAGAACCAATGAGCTTCAGTATATGAAATCAAATTTTAAAGTGGCTCTCTTATTCAGTAAAACTTAATTTATAAATTGTTTTCCAGTTTTTGTTCACCAGAGCTGAAAGCTCAGGTGAGATTTTCTGATCATATTTTGTCTGTCGTCTGTGTTTCTGTCCCTCCGTCTGTAAACTTTTCCCATTTTCAACATCTTCTCAAGACCTACTGGGCTAATTTCAATCGAACTTGGCACAAAGCACCCTTAGGCAAAGGGGATTCAAAGTTGTGTAATTAAGTATCATGCCCTTTTTCAAAAGGAGATTATTAGGAATTATTGAAACTTTTTTAGAAATTTTCAAAAGTTTTCTACTCAAGAACCATTTGGCCATGAAAGCTGAAACTTGTGTCAAAGCATCCTCGGGTAGTGTAGATTTAAGGTTCTGAAATTCATGACCCTTGGGGGTTGTTTGGGGTCACAAAAATGGTCAAATTGTTACACAGGAAAATATAGAAAAATCTTTAAAAATGTTCTTCTCAGAAACTAATCAGCCAGGAAAGCTGAAACTTATATGGAAGCATCCTGTATTAACAATTGTTTAGGATGTTTTTGAGAGCTGCAATGCTGAACATGAAATATGAATATGACTCTTGGAGTAAAGAGAAGCAGGAGTTAATCCAACTGGTTTTTAACGAAGGGGAGTTCACAGTTGTTGATTTGATAATTTTTTGCTAAATAGGTGAAATCTAGGATGTCATATGTGTTACTTTTTAGAAGCAAAATTAGTTTACACTCATAGACAAGTAATTTCCATTGATTTTTGAAATATCATTGCAAACTGTGAGAATCATGAAATACAAAATGTTAAAGGCAAGGCAATCGTGTTAATTATATTGTGTATATGAGCGCACTGATTGACGGATAACGCGGCAGTAGTTTATTGGGAGTCGACACCTTTGGTTTTAAAATTTTCCAGGTAAGTTTCTCCGATCTGCAGGTATTTCCATTCCTGTTTAATTGTATTCGTGAGTTTGAAGTATCAGGTAAAATTTTGTGAGTAGAAATATATTTTGTCTCATAATTATATATAGAACTCAAATGATATTCGGAAACGTGATTACATCCAGAAAATGTAATGCATTGATTGTAAACTGTAGTGATGTTGAGGAGATCTGTTTCAGTGTTAATACTTATTACAAGGTTAAAGAAGATATCTCGATCGTCTTTAATTTTAAAAAATAGGTAAGATAAAAATAATCTAAACTTTCTATTTATCATGCTTTAAGTGTAAAGAAACAAATTGGGGGAATCGATTCAGCGACCTCAAAATTAAAAAAAATAATCACGTGCGTAACCACTAGGCCACGCATACAACAATGTTCGCCATGTCTTTTTAATGTGTGTTGCTATATTAATGGATGTTTAAAAAACATAACTAATTGAAATATTTGTCTAATTTTCGGTACGAAGAGAATATTAAACCAAATGCATTTAATGTTAACGTAAACTGCAATACTACCATGATTAAAACCAGATTTCGTTGGTTTAAAGTGGTTCAGATACTCAAAATTTGTAATTTTTTAAAGAACTACATATGATATTAGTCAAATTTGGTCCTCATAATTTACTATTTTTAAAGTGATTCAGGTACATTAATTTGTTGTGTTATTTTATAAACGAGTTGACATAAAATATGTTTTTCACCTATTTATTTGTTTTACTTGCACTCACTGGGAGTATATGACGTCAGAAGAGACGCTATTTTTATTATTCAATCAAAATCAGTCAAAATTGACATTTTTCTCATAAGTGCAACAAGAACGAACTTTTTGTCACTTATAAATACTGGAGAGATACATCTTTGGTGAAAATATTTTGTTTGTTCAAGCAGTCTCTCAACGTTCCCTTAAAGGAAAACTGCTTCAAAATAAGCTGTTTTATATCAAAAAATGCGAAAATGGCGGGAAAAGGTAAACTTTATGATGTCATATTTTTAAATTGTGGGCATTAAAATCAAAATGAAAATTATGAAAAACTTCAAATGTATATTCATACAAATAAAACAAAGAACTACGGTAAAATGACAATGTTCGTTTAAGGGGGCCGTTTTAGGCTCAAACCATATATAGTCCTTTCCAATTATCCATGTGCTATTCAATTTCATCGATGTCGTTTAAGATAATTAGGACTCTTGGGACCAAATAATTGTGTTAGATATATTTTAACCGATTTTTTTTTATAATATTGAAAATGGCTGATGTTTGCAAAAGCGCTATATTGGATAGTAAATGCGCTATATCTCTTTGTCCAGACTGTACTTTCTAGAGCTAGCGTGTTACTGGGGGGTTCAAAATTTAAACATAAATGTTTTGCAAAAAAAATAATAAATAGATAAATAACAAAAAAAAAATAAGAATTCAAACTGGTTGATGTTTGTATAATGGATTTAGAAACATATTATAGTGCATTGTATAAAGAAGTTAAAATGTATTCGTTTTATGGTACCCGGGACAAGAAGGGTGGGGGGGGGGGGGGGGGGGGGGTAATGCTCGATAGAGATGAGAAT
Source organism: Magallana angulata (assembly GCF_025612915.1). Classification (NCBI taxonomy): domain Eukaryota; kingdom Metazoa; phylum Mollusca; class Bivalvia; order Ostreida; family Ostreidae; genus Magallana; species Magallana angulata. The sequence goes on from NC_069120.1 coordinate 52,573,464, forward strand.
ATTGAGACGATCATTCACATGCTAATTTTCTAATTATCTGTGTGCATGTATTATCTTTGTGTCCCCTCTTGATCCACAAGGGGGTAGGGGGTGGCATAGTATAACCATTTTGCTTCAAATCAATTGTTCATGCAAACGTATTATATTTTGCGTAAACGATATTTAACGGAAATTTCATTATGAACATATGATATAGCGGATTTTTGTATGCACGTATGTAGCTACAAACAAGTATTTTTATATAATCAGGCAGGATATTTGGCGACATACTGGATTAAGCGATATGTGTACCGCAAATCCGCTGTACAGAATACATAACCATGCAAATATAATCCGTTAACAGTATCGTATAAATATGAATTATCCTCATTTCTTTAATATCAGTTCCACAAAGATTGAGAAATAATACCAAATTAAACTGATTGTTTTTACTACTCATGCATCTTCGCTAACTAAGGGTTTCCGATACACTACAGAAGCGTAGTGTATCAGAAACCCTTGGCTAGCGAAGATGCTACTCATGTAGCTTGCTTCCGCGTTTCTTTCACATTTATATCTTGTATACCTTATTTTCTCGCACAAGATTTTCTATGCCCCCACCCCCCAAGAAAAACAAAACAAAACTAACAAAATAAACAAAACGTGGCCCCACTTTAAAGTATGAATAAATTTGAAAATCCTCATACTAGCATTCTTGTGAATAATTTCACACATCGGAATCCTCTTTATTGCTAAAAACATTTTTCTCTGTATATCCTTAAAATTGACCTACTAACATCACCTCCTACATGTTGTATTGATAAACTGGCTTTTTGGTTCTTCTTCAGAAGATTTTTTTAACACTCACCCCCTTTTTTTTTTACTCTTTCCAAATTATTTTCATTTTGAAAGGGCCCGTTACTTGAAAACTCTTGAAAGCTCCTCATCCAATGGTTCTTGTGCCAAGTTTGGTTAAAACTTGACCAACGGTTCTGAACAAGAACTTGAAAATAATAACTTAACACATGGATGCTGGACAAAAATGATCAAAAGAGCTCACTTGAACTTTTAGTTCAGATGAGCTTAAACCATTTATATTGTTTTATATGGGCATTCCATCTGGTCGACTTTGGTAATTGTTGGTCTTTATATCAAAGATCAAAGATACATATAGTATTATGATATTGTATTATGTGGCCCTTTCTACGAAAGCCGAATAAGGACACATAAAAAAATATTTTTATCTCGTAATTACGAGAAAAGATCTCGTTATTACGAGTAGATTATCTCGTAATTACGAGTAAAGATCTCGTAATAACGAGAAAAGATCTCGTTATTACGAGTTAATTATCTCGTAATTACGAGAAAAGATCTCGTTATTACGAGTAAATTATCTCGTAATAACGAGAAAAGATCTCGTTATTACGAGATAATTTTCTCGTTATTACGAGAAAAGATCTCGTAATTACGAGAAAAGATCTCGTTATTACGAGATAATTTTCTCGTTATTACGAGAAAAGATCTCGTTATTACGAGAAAAGATCTACATAAAATGGTGCGTTTCTGAAAAGAATTCGACTGGATCACCCTTAATTCAGTTTTTTTCATTCAAAAAACGTTGATTCAATTTTGATTATTTAAAAATAACAACGATCATTTTTCATTAATTTCTACATATCAATAATTGGATTTGACATTTTATCTTATATGAATAAAAGGAGAGAACTTCATGTAATTTTACTATTTATATTATATATATTATAATCCCTCTACGAAGTAGATATACCAGGTAGTCCTATAGTCGTAAAAGTTACAGATAACTTTAATGACTTTATAGTTTCAGTCATGGATATGGATATACACGATTTACCCGAATTTGTGTTTTATATGTTTATACACAACCTACATGTATATTGAAAATAATTGATTTTGTATTCTAACATTTTGGAGTCTGAAAACAAATTACACGTATCCTTCTTAATTATTGATAAACAGTTCGATGAATTTGTTAATCAATCTGCTTTGCTACTTCTTCTGAAATTTCTTTAAAACTGCTTGATCCGATTTTATATCAAATTATGCGTACGCTTTTAAACGATGATTATGCTAAGTTTGTGTATATTAATAGACATTGCAGTAGTTCATACACTTTACAATGTACATAAAAAGAAAAGAATAATGAAACGCTCTTTTCTCGTAATAACGAGATAATTAACTCGTAATAACGAGATAATTAACTCGTAATAACGAGATAATTAACTCGTAATAACGAGATCTTTTCTCGTTTTAACGAGATTTTTTCTCGTAATTACGAGATCTTTTCTCGTAATTACGAGATCTTTTCTCGTAATAACGAGATAATTAACTCGTAATTACGAGATCTTTTCTCGTAATTACGAGATCTTTTCTCGTAATAACGAGATAATTAACTCGTTATAACGAGATAATTAACTCGTAATAACGAGATCTTTTCTCGTAATTACGAGATCTTTTCTCGTAATTACGAGATCGTTTCTCGTAATAACGAGATGATTAACTCGTAATTACGAGATCTTATCTCGTAATTACGAGATAAAAATATTTTTTTAAGTGGCCCTATTCGTCTTTCGTACCTTTCTGTATGGTCTACAGACGTTTTATTCGAACATTTTAGACTTGGAAGTTTTTTTATCGTTGAAATGTAAGAAAGATGATAGAAACAATGTATTTGATTAGCATATGATATTAATAGCTCATGTTACGGTGCTTAGATGAGCGGTGTGACCGCAAACCTTATGATTTTACGGGAAATGCAAAATTTTTAATGAAATGAAAAACAACACATTATAAAACATGATATACAATGACTTATTTCCTCATTTCGACATTTGACAATCTATGTATATTCGCTTTACATTCCAGTTTTTTTTTACTTTCAGAGATGAATACCAGGTTGCCATGGGCACTACCGTCACAAAATGCTACGAAAGATCGAGTTCTTTCGTCTATATACAAGTGAGTCATTAACAAACTTTGTCACAAGAAACAAATACGCGGGGGTGTTAAGGAAGCATATGGAATCTGAGTCACATGTAATTCCGTAAATCTTAGTTATTATGTACATATTCAAATATCTAAGCAAATAAACGTAGACCAAAAATAAATAAAAATGATATTTTTAAAAAGGCATAAAAATAATTTCTACATGCAAATTAATTTTTAATTCATAAAAAGAAGCATAATATTAATTCTATTAAAAAAGAACTATCCCGCAGAAACGCAGTAACAGTATTTAATAAGTAAGTAAGTAATATTTAAATGTATATCAAACAACGGACCGCCTTCCGGCGGTCCGTAAATACTTTTTCTGTAAATATTTTTCTTCCAGAAATTAAATATAGTTTGTATTACGTAGATTTACACATTGATGACGCCATGACTGAAAGTTGAATTTCGTGTGAACATTGTAAACATATTCAAAATATAATAAATCTAAGAACTCTAATAAAGTATTGTGGTGTGATTTATTGAGAATTGAACATAAGAATACTGGGGGAGGTGTTAGTTTTATCAATCATTCGCTAAAAGGTATGTAAATTTGCTTTTATTTCTCGCCCAGGCTTTTCCTCTGTCGTTGTTTATGATATAAAAATCCGACTAGAACAACACTACCCCTTATATATCAGGCACGTAGCATCAGGGGGGGGGGGGGGGTTGAGGGGCAGGGAGGCCTTTTGAAGCTTTCGTAAAAAATTGATATGAAAATAAGGAAAATTATGAGTGGAAGTGAAATTATGTACTACGCCAGCCCCCCCCCCCCCCCCCCCCCCCCCCCCCCCCCGATTAGGTTTTTGAAGATTTTGGGAAATTATAAATTTCCCTTTTTTCTTTTCTTTTTTTTTTGCTTGTCAAGATTTTTTGGATGAGTCTGCCCCCCCCCCCCACACTTTCAAAAACGTTGCTACGTGCTTGTGTATTGAACTTGAAATTTTTTAGCGTTTGAAAAAATTATATATAATTTCTTGTGACACTTTGAGGACAGCAAAATAGGGGCATTCCATACCACCTTCTCTAATCACACGCAAAAAAGGGCATTTCAAACCTTCCTCTCAAATCAAATACACACTAAACCCCATCTTCGCTAGCCAAGGGTTTCCGGTCCACTTTGCTCCCCGTTTATGGGGAGCAAAGTGGACCGAAAACCCTTGGCTAGCGAAGATGACTAAACCCGCGCATTCTAAACCTCCTTCTCTGATCAAAAACACGCAAAACACGGGCATTCCAAAGTCCTTCTTTGATCAAATACGCGGTAAACCCGGGCATTCCAAACCTCCTTCTCTGATCAAATACACGCAAAACCCGGGCATTCCAAACCTCCTTCTCTTATCAAATACACGCAAGCACGGGCATTCTAAACCTACTTCTCTTATCAAATACACGGTAAACCCAGGCATTCTAAACCTCCTTCTCTTATCAAATACACGCAAAACTCGGGCATTCCAAACCTCCATCTTTGATCATATGCACGTAAAACACGGGCATTCTAAACCCCCTTCTCTGATCAAATACACGCAAAACACGGGCATTCTTAACATCCTTCTCTGATCAAATACACGCAAAACACGCGCATTCTAAACCTCCTTCTCTTATCAAATACACGCAAAACTCGGGCATTCCAAACCTCCTTCTTTGATCATATGCACGTAAAACACGGGCATTCCAAACCTCCTTCTTTGATCAAATTCACGGTAAACCCGGGCATTCCAAACCTCCTTCTTTGATCAAATACACGCAAAACACGGGCATTCCATAGATCAAATGCATACAAGCAAATTATACATTCCTACAAATTGAAAATTATTGAATACAAATTGAAAATTGTACAATACAAATGGAAAATTATAGAATAATAATTGAAAATTGTACAATACAAATTGAAAATTGTACAATACAAATAAAAAATTATACAATACAAATGAAACTTATACAATACAAATCGAAAATTATACAATACAAATTGAAAATTATACAATAAAAATTGAAGATTATACAATACAAATAGAAAATTATACAATACAAATGTAATTCATACAACACAAATGGAAAATTATACAATACAAATAGAAAATTATACAATACAAATGTAATTCATACAATACAAATTGAAAATTATAGAATACAAATGGAAAATTATATAATACAAATGGAAAATTATACAATACAAATAAATATTTATATAACACAAATATAAAAGATCGAATATTGCAACGTTTGACATGCCATACTTATGTACACGCGTTTGCTCATTGATATCAAAGAAGATTGAAAAAACTCGGTTTTGTGTTTGTTCTTTCTTTTTTGTTTTTTGTCAAGGTAATGTGCAAAAAGAGAGAGTTAAAGAAAAGAATCGATACTGGTATGCTTCCAGGTGACGAAAACTTCCAAACCCTGTCTGTGTTTTGGAGTTGTCTCGCATTGAGGGAGCGATTTTAATTTTTAATTGAAATAAGAATATTGAATAACACTTCCTTTGAAAGTCCAATTATATTCAGTATTTTTCAATCTTCGAGAATCATCATACATAAAATCAATTAATACAAATTTACTATTTTATTATATTTAGCGCCAGCTGCTATAACATTGAAATTATATATTCATGATTAGATTAAACAAGTTTCTGAATGCTCTGATTATAAAATTTTCAAACAAGTTTACTTGTTGATAGTTTGAGATTTTTACTATTTTTAAAGTGTATTCTTTTTTCGATATAAATTTATTTTATGTTTAGGGGTATTAAAAAAATGTATATAGGTAAATTAATTATAGGTGTTTAAATTAATTCTAAGACCTACACCCAGATCTTATGCTGATATTCTCTCGGAACTTCTCTCTATTTAACACAATAGAGAATTTGTGTGGACTTCGTACACCGAATTATAAAAGTTTGTGACATTTAAAATTGTTCAAGGGAAGTGAATTGTTACCTGCATGGGGATCTAGAAACCGCGGATCCGCCATTTTTATACACTGTACCCTAAAACTTGACAACTTTCGTCCCGTGGAGCTTTTTTCCCGTTTTGAACGATAAATTTACTATGATTTACACAGAAATGTGGATAACTTGTATACTGTAACTGATATAGGTAAGTTTTGGTAACTATCACTCAAAATTAAGGTAGAAAATCGTTAATTTTAGACGTTTAGCGATAACCAGGTGACGGGTAGGTGCTGGCATAGATGTGTATTACTCTAATCGCTGTGTATTAGTGATTTATATTTTGATTATCTAAATACAATGTAATTTTTGCATATTGAAAAAAAGAATTTATAAGATAAAATGTAATCGAAAGCTTTGTTATTAAGTTTTATCATTTATTATTTGTGTTTTTCTGACGTAAAAGTGGGCGGAGCTAACGGTACCCTGCTCACCGATGCGAGGTTGTTCTTGTTCCAATACACACTTTGTGCAAGAAACAATAGATCCCTTTTCTTATTGCTCTAAGAGATCGAAAGTAATTTATTGTCGTGAAAATTTATTGGATTTTTACTGCCTTGAATTAATATAGCCTTATATTTTATTTCCTTGGCTGGAAAAAGTGTTTCTCGGGATTATTTTGTGTATTCAGCATGAACATTTTTGATGTGAGAAATAAAGTTGTGTATTTTTCAGTGAAACAAACGTGACTTTATGGATTTATGTTTTAACATCTCGGACATCCCAGAATTGGATTTAAGAAATTATTGATGGATTACCGGTATTTTTGACATTTCTCAAATGGAGTCTGTGATAAAAGCGTTAAAAAGCTAGCCTAGCAAAACTTCATAAATATAATACCAATGGAAATATTGAAATAGCAGAATATATAGATATTGTACAGGTAGATGATATGTAATGACACAGCTGATGTGACAATTATACATCCAAAAATAACAGTGAATGTAAGTAGTGGTTCATCTTTCAGCAGACTGTGTGTATATTAATGCATGTATATGCTGTGCAATGCATTCATGTTTCATTGTTGAGGCAGATATTAAGTGTTTTTAATTCAAATTTAGCTCTCTTTACAAGCATGAGTAATACAACATGATTTTTTTTTTATGACTTCATGACTTGGTCAATTATACCCATGTTCTTTTCTTTGAAGATTAAGATCATATGTACAAGTTCCGTTTAATGTCGTGGGCAGGTGCCCCTTTTTGTGGGTTGATGGACTCCCCCTAATTTAAAACCCCTGAATCAGCCCAGAACAAAGCGTTGATTCATTGACACCTAACTTACCACAACATGCAAATCATTACTAACAGTGTAAACAAAGAACAGGCAAAAATCAAACATTAATCAGACATTAATCAAAAAGTGTTTTTTACAGAACAATGAACGGGCTAAAATCCAACATTGGAGGAAAGAACAGCAGACAAATGCAGCAGGGTGCAGGTATACCCACACTGAGGATTCAGGCAGACACCCCTGTTCCGCGGTCAAGCGGTAACACGCCTGTCCCCGGTAAAACAGACAAAGTCCAGCTCCCGGCTTTGTCAACGACACCACGCATCGTACAGCAAGGCAAGCCTTGCTCTCAAACTACTCCACGCATCCCTCACCCAAATCAAGTCAACAACTTCTATCGCTATGGAAACAACAAAAATGGTAAGGTTTCATCAAAAGTTTATCATAATGTTACCAAAATTGTTCAAATTTTGGGGGTTTGCCTCTTAATCAAATTGGTTTACCCCAAATTTGGTTTAGTGCTGGACTTAAGATACTTATGTTAACCTTGTATATATTAGGGTGTAAGGAATATCAGCTAGATCCATAACAACCTTTTGCTCACAGATGCTTATGATTGTCTTTTTTAAAACATAGGAAATTCAAAAAAATTACTACTCAGTTGTGGAAATTGATTGCAAGTGATAAGTTCTAAAATGGCTATTCATGAATTTAGAAATAGAAAAGACCTGTTAAACACTTTGTGTACAGCAGTAAGTGACTATAACTGTATGGATGAAGAAATTGATTTCTAATTATTGTATTCATGTTTGGTAGAACTATTGTCACGTTTTGTACATTAATCAGATTTCAAGGAGGATCAGAATTTTATTTCAAATAAAAATGAATATTTGTAAAAACTAAATTTTATTAATGTGGATAAAAGTACAAGATAATCAAAAATACTTTAAACATTTTAAAATATTCAAATTTTACAATATTTGACCAAAAATAATGTTTTAAAATTTTTTGGAAAGGTGAAAATTATAAAAGCCCCAGCAGGATTCAAACTCCTGACTTACAGATTTGTAGTTAACGCTCTAACTCATTGCGCTACACTGTTGTGTAACAACTTCAGGAAAGAACAAGTGTATGAAACTGTGCTTGATTTTATTGTTTATTTCAATTGGAAGTATGTCACAATATGGAGGTGTCCTGTATCACTTGATGAAATGGTTAATCCATAAGCCAGCCTTTGAACGAAATTTGCCTCGGTAAATTTGAGTGAATAAAGAAAGAATCTAAAGTCAGAACTTTTCAAAATTAAGTCACTGGCCATAACTGTTGCCTATTGTTACTTATATAAGGGAGGTAATGATCAGTAAAGAGGAAATGTAGGGTGTGTGTTTTTTCTTACTTCTATTTATCTGGCTTTTACACTAAATATGATATCTATAGTGATCTATCTCTGGGAATTTTGTAGATTTTTTTTAAAAACTTGTTAAAAGCTTTAATAAAAAAAACCAATTAACTAAATTTGGTCGTATTTGAGGACATTTTTGCATCACAATTAATATTTTTGCTATTTACAGTGAAAACATTCTGTGAACAAGTTATAATACCTGATTGATAACTGCATGTCATTATTTGAATAGTTAAGATCAAGTTTTTAGAATTAATTTAATTATAATCAGTAACATTCAGAAACATGTATTAGCTTTTATACAATGTAAATGGTATAAATTTATTAAGCTAAGAACTCTGAGGAATTTATCACACACAGAGAACAATGTTTTCAATTTAAGGAACATCTTTATAGATTGGCGACAACTTTGTGTATTGAGAATAATTTTGTGTATGGGGAAACAATTTTGTGTATTGGGAACAGTAGTGTGTATTGGGAACAATTGTGTGTATTGGAAATAATTTTGTGTATTGGGTCCCTGTAATTCATGTTCTTATCTTGAGATGACAAGGCCCCAAAGTTTCCAAAAGCAAATATCCATTTTATGTGAAGGCCTCTATATTGCCTGCCTGAAGTGCCATATACCTGCTATTTTCCTCCTGTATACAGAGGTAGATAACGGTCACAAAAAAGAGTTTAATAAATCATTAGGTGATAGGTGCTCCTTAAAACCGACCCACTGGTTATTTCAATTTACAACAAGAAAAAATCCCTTTTAATTCAATTTCAGACCAACAATATTGGGCCTGTTTGGGTAATTTAGTAAACATGTTTCTTATTCACACTGATTTTGTCTGTAAAGTGGGCCAATTCAATTAAAACTCCAAAAGTCGGTGTGCAGGTTGAATTGAGGCCTTATATTCTTTGATATTTTCAATACGTTGGGCATAAACAGGATGTGCTGCGTATGTAAAGGCATGATTACTTGCCATAACAGGTGTGTGACGTCGAGGCTTCCACGGAATTGCCATATCGGGCCGTGGTACTGCTAAGAAAATTGGCATTTCTCCCAGATTCTCCTCTGTCTAGTGTTTGGACTCATTTCAGCTACAAGAGCTATTGAAGTCTCAGTCCTCCTTTATCCGCCGCCATAAAGATGAGAGTTAGGAAGTTTGGCTCCTCCCTTAATGGGCAAATTTCTAAATCCCCGAGCGAACCCTTTGATACCCTTCTAGTGATCCCAACAGACATAAAAATCATTGGAATGAATCACAACCTGAGATACTTTTTTATTCAAATTCCATGTACATCATAAATATTGGGTTTAATTTAAAATGTAAATGCCATGTTGCGATAGTTTAATGTGTTAGTAAAACATATTTCTCATTTTTATGTCCCAAAGAACTTTATAATTTTTTTTCTAGAAGGCTTAATTCATTTTAGCTTCTAAGGCTCTTAAAACCAAAACAAGAAAACAAAAAAACCCAGCTAGATAGAAATCAAAGAAAGCAACACTCCTGCATACTTAACTTTAATTGAATCTACAAAGATGCAAACAAATCATAGCTGAACAGCCATGTCAACAACATTTGTAGATCAAGTACTTGTTACATGTATCACACGGGTATGAGTTAAAACTAGTCAGAGGAAAGTGATGTCATGCTAAGTAAAATATTAAATGAAAATAAAACAATATAAAAGTGACTGTCAGTCAGGTATACTAAATTTCTTTCAACTGCAAAGTTATTACACTGAGCAATAAACCCCTCAAAGTCACAAAGATTCAAAAATAGGAATAAAGGGTTAATAAACAGCAAACTTCCTGGATGAGCGATGATGAATATGGAGGCTGAGTTATGTACATATGTGTGTAAGAATTGTGTAAAGAGGAAGATATGTGTTAATAAACTGTGTGTTCTTTGTAGATCTCAATGGACTCGGACCAATGTGTTTTGGAATCAATCAAAGGAAGGACAGGAGTAACATGGGTCACAACGTTTCGTGCATGCAGCAGCCACAGAACTCTAACCTCCACATCCCAAACAGGAGCCTGGAGAACGCCACCCCAACTCCTAGTGAAGTGTCCGACATTATCACCCCCAGGAATGGGGACATGACCCCCAAAGTGGAGCCTGGGACTGCACCTTACCACAACGGGACAAACAATGACAAGCATGTGTTTCTGGAGCCCCTGCCGGTCACCAAGCAAGAGTGGAACCCGTACAAACCGCTGGGCCACATTCAAAACTCCATTCATGGTTCTGTCCATGGGAGTGAGGCAGACAGAAATTCCCTGTCCCAGGGGATGAACAGTGCCGCCACTGTGTCCCTGTCTCCATACCCGAACATGGAGACTTCTCCTTCCGGATCACAGTACACAAGTCCGCGTTACTCGGCTAACAGAAATCACGGCACAAAGCGGGCCCTGTCCATCTCGCCGATTGGATCCGATGGTATGGACCTGTACTCGCTGATCAGGACCTCCCCCACCTCCCTGGTGGCCTACATTAACGGATCCAGGAGTTCCTCCACCAGTGCCTCCCCCCAGCCAGGGTTACAGCATGGACACTTTGGACATCTCATCGCTCACCGGACGCAGAGGTGCAGCACTGGAAGCCCTTACTCGGGCTCCGGCTCCTCCAAGAACCGCATGAATCAAACTCCCATGAGCTCTGGATCTGGCTACAAGAGGGAGACAGAGGTGGGGCTCCATGAGAATCTGTCGGACATATTCCCGGATATCGTTAAAAACCAAGTGGTCGTCCAACAGAGTGAAATTCCATTCCTGGAGCAACGTGCCATGCAGGATATGCAGATGTACCATGGGCCTCGGTCCACTACTTCTGCAAATTATCCCCCTCCCACATACAATCAGGCAGTCAGCCAGCAACCAACCCCCATCAGCATGATGCCTCCACCCCCACAGCCAAGCATGCCCCCACCCTCGTGCATGACGGTTCCCCCTCAGCCTTTGGCTCAGCACAACACAAATTCTGCAAACATGATGAACAATAATAACCCTCTTATGAGTGAGAACAGTTACCTAGGCAACAACATTCCTCCAACTGAGGATGGAGAAGTGGATGAAAATGGAGAAAAACAGAATATATGCAAATGGATTGATTGTAATCAGGTGTTTAAGGAACAGGAGGACTTAGTTCGCCACCTTGAAAAAGCCCATATTGACCAGCGGAAGGGTGAGGATTTTACGTGTTTCTGGTCCGGTTGTCAGCGGAGATATAAACCGTTTAACGCCAGATATAAACTCCTCATCCATATGAGGGTGCACTCAGGAGAGAAACCCAACAAGTGCACGGTGAGTATTCTTTATTCTGTTGTGCTGTGTTCCATTGTTGCTTGTAGCCTTGTATTCAGGGTGGTAGGTTTGGTGCAATTTATTTATCGAGTTATAGAATTGTGGTATTAAATTCTTCGACCTGACTGCAAGTCATCATTGGCTTTGGGGGAAGTGAACTGCATGTTTTGTTGTTTTAAGATAAAAGACAAGAATAATTCATAAAGACCCGTAGTGCTGGAGGTAACAATGTCTATCTGTATATTTGCTTTTCTAAATTCTATCTATATTTAATACTAGCAGTGAATTGGTTTTATTTGTTTCGAATTGCAAATCGCAAAAGTAATTGGAGAGGGAATGTCAGTCGCTGATAAAGGACAGGTCTTATTTTTAAACTTTAATTACGTTGAAGAATTGGAAATGAGTTGTGATTTTTGACAGTTGTTATTGTATGTGTTTGTATTGTGTTTGAGGATAAGCACTGCGTGTCCTGTAACCTGATACCACTGTCTTGTGTTGGTATCCGAGTCGGCTCACTGCAGTCCAGCGCCGTGATTGTTCCTGTATTGTTCATTTTTCTCCCGGTTTGTTCCGCTCGGTAATTGGTGACACGAGTCCACTGTCACTGATTGCAGAAGTTGTTGTGATCTTTCGACAATGTGACCAATTTTAATCAGACCTGTAGTCTTCGTCATTAGCTTGGAACTAAAAAATCTAAGGGTTTATTTTTGAACGAATGGATTAAAAAAAAAAAGGAAAGCGCGTACAAAAATCCAATACACAAGTATATGACTCACTTACACAGATACTGACAGTCAAAACTGCCATGGCCTTAAAATGCCAGAAACTGGGTTGTGCATTTCGTGCAAACTCTGGGTCAGGGAAAAAGGTGCTAAAGTTGCATTGAACTGCTGTGACACTACAATGCAAACAATGCAGTTTCACTTTCAGAGATGCAAGGCCAGGGGGTCCTTGAAAGTTAGTTTGGGAAGAGAAATAATAGCAGCACTGCATGATTGTGCAAAATACAGATAATGAAATTTGTTTGGAGAATCGAACAAACTGATATATATGTAGGAAAAGGAAGAGTTAAAGAAAATGTTCTGGTGAGAATGGCGGGTAGATTGTGAAGGGTGATAGAGGCTAGTCTATGGGTAATCTCCACGGGGATCAATGCGGCCTTTATTTGGCAGACTGCATTCCTGTGTTCTGTCAGGCCACTGTGTATGAAGTTTGAGGTACAATCAATATCGGCACTCTTTCTGTCAATACTCAATGTGTTTATCCAACTCAGAGGCCGCGGATAAGTCACACAATATCACAGAACTGCTCTCTGTTAGGAACAGCTTTCTGACCAGCTGATTGATTGATTGATTTGGTTTGTTTTGTCCTCTCCAGACTATTTCTCCCATACGCTAAGAATACACATTTGTTTGGTAAAATTTAAATAATGGATTATTAGGATATTAGGTTGTTCATCTGTAAAGTAGATGAGAGATTTATACTTTGTACAAGCAGTAGAAAACCTAACTGAGTGTAAGACATTTGTACAAGCAGTAGAAGACCTAACTGAGTGTAAGACATTTGCTGTTTTTTGCCGTCTTGGTATATTATCAAATATTTGGAACAAATCAAGAGATTGTACACATAACTAGCATGTTTATTGAGGGGTATATAAAATGTAAACTTGAATACCATTCAAAAATTTGATGTGGATCAGTGAAGTTGTTGACTAGGAACTAAGGAACATGTCCATCTTTAGAATACATGGCAAAAAATATTCTGTTATCACTTTAATTAGATTCCAATTAATAGAGATAAATAGGAGGAACTTGACACCAGTATAATGATGATCATTGGACCATGCTTGTAGCAGGGATTCCGATTAACGCAAAACAATACCACCTTCTTATAGCAGGGGCTTGAACTTTAACTGAACAATGGCTTCTCACAGTCAGATTTGCTGGCAAGCACACTTTTATTTCTAAAGTGCATGGACCTTGATGAATTGTCACAAAAATATCAAACAAGTGTGTCGGTAGACATGGGGACAAAAAAAACTACCAAAGTTCTGTACTCGGAGAGGAAGAGATGGCTTGTTTAATGTGTTGTTTTTAAAGGGAGGGGGCAAAAAGTCTTACCAAATATTAACACTAAAGTTTATCAAGAATATAGAGAGGAGAGGAATTCCACTAAGACTCTGAACTGGGGAGAAAATGATGCTACAAAATATCAGTATTAAAATGCAGATGGAATAAACCAAGACCTTGTAACATTAGGGGAACCCAATTCCTTTAAAGCTTTGCATATTGTATCTTTAAATAATTAAGTGAAATATCCTCCTCTCAAGGCATATTTTTTACAGGAAAGAACAAAATCTCACCTAAATTTTACATTCACAATTTAAATTGACTTAACAATTCTCTAAAAAATTTCGTTTGGTGACTTTTGTTCAGTAAGTTGGATTCACCTGATTTTTGGTGTGTATAAATGTTCAAAATGTTAGATAGATTACTGGAATTTGTAAATCCACCTTATTTTTGAGTTGTAAAAATACTGTTATAGTAATCTGTGATTTCTTTTGACTTTGATTACGGGTTTTACTTTCATTTGGCATTTTTGGTAATTCCATTCTTAAATTTTTGAACACCAAATTTTTTTGATTTTTATTGGAGAAAAAAAAAACATTGAATTTTCGCAAGGGATATGTGACAATTAATATAAGCTGTAGTGTGACCACCCCAAAGAACACTGCTGGTTCCAGCACCAATAGAAGAACCGTCAGGAAATTGTATATCTTTCATTTCATTTCAGTTTGAAGGATGTACAAAAGCGTTCTCACGATTGGAAAATCTTAAAATCCACCTCCGATCTCATACGGGTGAGCGTCCTTACATTTGTCAACACGCGGGTTGTGCCAAGGCATTCTCCAACTCATCAGACCGGGCTAAGCATCAACGCACGCATCTTGATACGGTCAGTGTAGAAATAGGCATATACTAAAATTTGTTAAATGGGGTTAATTTCTAACCAGTTTTACTTAACCAAATCATTTTTAGTGATTCATTAGTTTCTTATAGCCTACAATACTAGTCATAATTTCTGTGCATTGTATTTTTTGTAATGTAAAAGGTGATCTTGAATAAAAAAACAAAATTGGATCATGGCACAAATATTATATTATAATAATGCATGCATAAAATGATAAAAACAACAACAAAAGATTTTATTTCCTTTTATATGATAAAGTATATATATCTGTTTATGATTCAGAATCAGTGATCTAGACTTTTATCTTTTGTTGCAGAAACCTTATGCTTGTCAAGTTGCCGGATGTACGAAGAGATACACAGATCCGAGCTCGCTACGCAAGCACGTCAAAAATCACAATCAAAAGGACGGGTCGGTGAAGAAAAAGGTAAGCTCCAACTATATTCAACCTTAACTTTGAAAACTTCCAGAGCCAGGCAATGCTGGTCAACAGATTTTAGGCAGAGAGTACCAGTACTAAAAATAATTGTAAAAATTGTGAAAGGTGACATGGAGCATGTGGAGTGAAAATCTTACTACCTTTGTTATAGCTTCAGAAGTCTTAATAGACACCATGTACTGGAAATAATACATGCAAAAACTTTCAAAAAAATTATCATACAATTTTCCTCAACAGTTAGTTCCCTAAAATAAATTTGTGTGACTTTTACATGTTAAGGTCTATCTTTTTATCAGTAATTTGTTGAATTAAATATATTATGATTAAAAAATTACCATGTAAATAGAAAAATAATACTTCACTAAATAGAGGTAATTTTCTTGAATAACATGATTGAAATTGAAATTGAGTCATTTAGAAATGGAGGAAAGGAATAAATAACTTAGTTGCTAAGTGACTGCTTTTGCTGGAATCAGCATGATTTTCAAGGTTAAGAATCAAGAGTCCACTGGTTTCTGATCTACGTGTATGACAGACAAATATGGCTTATTTTTCATCTGAAAGAATTCCATCTAATGGAAGTTCATTTGCTGTACTGTAATTGATATATTGGTTAATCATTATAGGTACTAATTAAATATAGACGTGTTTGCTTATTCCACTTTTTCTGCAATAAACAGTACCTTGTATACCGTGAAATTATTATGTCGTATTTTGTTTGCTGTTTTGTTTTTGACCCCTTTTCTTTCTAAATTTTATCTATTTGTGTAATAGAATAAAGATTGATGTCAACATCTTGTTTAAGTATGGGCTGAAGTTAATAATTTTGTATGTTTTGTTTGTAAGAATTTTATTTGTTTAATCCTAGTGTTTCGGTATTTATTCTACTTGTTTAGTCTTAGTGTTTCGGTATTTATTTTACTTGTTTAGTCTTAGTGTTTCGGTATTTATTCTACTTGAATGTTTAGTCCTAGTGTTTTGGTATTTATTCCTTTCTATTTCTTTAGTCCACCACCCCCTCTCAAGATTTAACAGGTCAAATAATTTTGATCAATAATTCAACTTTTTTTTTTTTTTTACTCTTATTGAATATGCACAGAAAATTTTCTACTTATGAAAAAGACATTTAAAATTTTTCCCCTTTGCTTTCTTTGTAAGTTTAAAATAACAATTTAAACATCCCTCTGATCTTGTAAGGGTGTGGACTTCAACCTAAAATCTCATATATATTTTTTATTGATACGAGTATATTTCTAAACCATTAAGAAACTGATTCTTTGAAGTAATTTAAAAGTATTTATTGAAATTCACCGAAACGCAAGTCGTGTAGGCCTCATGTCCGTTACAATTGACAAAGTCTTCCTTTTAGATTTTTAATCTATTTCCTGTACAAAGCCTGCGGGACTTGTGTATGACATCGAACAACTATAGCTCGGAATGTCATCGCACATGACTGTTTTGTATAAATATAGTTTGACAGTGTTGACTTAGGCAGGAGATGAAACGCTTGTGATTGGGGTTTTTATTCCCTATCAGCGACTGAGTGCAGGGACAGCCAAGTAAGATTGGATCGAGTGCTCCACGGCAAACCTTCTCTGTTGACATTGTAGATTTCAGAACTCGAGCCAGCTGTATGTTTACCGTATTCTCCTCAACAAAAGATATTTTAAATACCAATACACTAGAATATTGCTCCTAATTTAGGTGTGAGCTAGTGCAATGGACAAAAGAGAAGCGAATCAAACTTTTAAAACTCTTTACGGTTCCTGTTAGCAACTAGGCCACAGTTTATAACTGCCAGGACTCAAGGTCACTCAAATGTTTGTCATCCGAAATTTTACCGCTGACCTGTTTTTTTTCCTCCAAAACACACGTCTGCATGAACAAAGAAATTAAACGTTTGGATGTTGTAGGTGCTTTTTCTCTGCATTTGTCATTAGATTTATCTGTCACTTGGTTATTAATGGTGCTAGATTATCAGACCATTGCATAAAAATGCAAAATCATGCTTATCTCAAGTGTAAAGTCAACAAGACGTTTGACTTATCACCAATTTTTTCTGTCGGTTTTAAACTTTGAGTTTTCTCCAACTGAACGGGATTTATCTGCAGCTCGGTTAAAAGTGTACATGACCCAGATAATTCTGTTTGTTTCCCTTGAATATGCATTTAGTGCCCACATACTACCAACAGCTTAAGGTACTAATCCTATCTGACCAAATAACAGACCTTTAAAATAAAACCAAACTAGAGCTGATTCATCCAAGAATTGTTAACAGTATTTATGAATACCCTATATTGCAAAGGGTGGGATAAGGGGAGGGGGGAGGGGGGAAGAGGGTCATACAGTCTTAGCTTGTACTCATCGGTTTGGTCAATGTTGATTTGATATTCTAAAGACCTAGAACCATAAGTCATAGTTGAACTTGCCTGTCTTGAGATTT
Organism: Magallana angulata; assembly: GCF_025612915.1. NCBI lineage: Eukaryota > Metazoa > Mollusca > Bivalvia > Ostreida > Ostreidae > Magallana > Magallana angulata. The sequence continues at coordinate 52,591,202 of NC_069120.1, forward strand.
TGGGGGTGGGGGATGTATCAAAGTGAAAATTTTTTATTTGCTTTCTTTAAGAAAGAAAAAATGTTATCCATAAACCAGAACTTTGAGCACCAGCATTTTTTTTTGGCAGCAAGAGACTATGTACACCAAAGAAGAAAAAGCATTAGTTGTACTGATATGTTGATGTGTTTTTACTTTCTCTCTGTTTAACCCAATGATTTTGATTTTCAGCTGAAGAAAGAAACGGACATGGGAGGCGTAATGTTGAACGACTGTCTCCAAGTCCAGCAGATGCAGCTTGAACAGATGCAGCAAACTCCCCCGGAGACTGTGGACATGAGGGGCCTCGTGACAGGCCCCACCACCGACCTCTACTCAGGTAAAATTTACTTCAAATCTAGTCACTTATTGACCAAAAACCACTGACCTTTACTTAGGTAAGATAAATGAAGATTTAGTCACTTACTGACCAATCTAACACAACCAACCTCTACTCGGGTAAAATTACTTGAAATCTTGTAATTTATTGACCAAACACCCCAGACCTTTACTTAGGTACATTAAATTGAAATGTAGTCACTTATTGACCAAACACCACCGACCACTACTCAGGTAAAATTACTTACTGACCTGTTCTTAGGTATGATTAATGGAAATGTAGTTACTGTGTGACTGTAGAATCATTATATTCTTTGGGGGGGGGGGGGGGGGGGGGACAATTAATTTTCATGGATGGTGGGTTTTTTGCTTATTTGTGGGGATTTAATTTCATGGATGTGCCAGTTGTCAGTTTCAGTAAGAAAAGTAACTCTTGCGATATTTGTTTTTGTCGATGATGTAAGTTCATTTGGCTACCCACGAAAACCACAAAAATTGAGCCACCACAAATTTTTATGATTCCACAGTACTTATTGACCAGTCAAACTCCTCTGGAGACTGTGAAATCTAGTCTTTAATTGACCAGTCAAACTCCTCTGGAGACTTAGTGAATAGTCTTGTTTATTTTTTACCAAATTAACCATTTAAAGACTAAAATCGAGTAACTTAATGATTTAGATATTAAAAATCATTTGGAGACAGTCCAATCTAGTCTAATTAACCAGTCAAACTTCTTTGGAGACTGAAATCTTTAGACACTCTTTGACCAATGAGATTTCTTTTGGGATAGGAGCCCAATGAATCACAAATCCCCTTTAAACAAACACTGACTTGATTGCCTGACCTGTCTATTTATAGATTGACCCCTGACCTGTCAATAAAGGTTGACCCCTGACCTCAGTGGGCCACTGTGTCAACCTTTCTACTGATATCTATCCCTATCAATCCCTAGTCAGAGAAATGAAATTATCTAACAGCTTGCATGACTTATAATTTGATCAAAACGCATACCTAATAATTGAACAATTTGAAGTAATGTTGTTTTTATAAGTGTAGGTGCGTCTGGCTTGTTTTCTAGTGGACTCAAAATGAGGAGAAGTTAGAACTAGGCCTGTCCCACACTGCTATTGTGTGTGCCCTAGGTCCTGAAGGTCGCTCATGTATTATGATTTACTTAGGGGATTAGCTCTGATATAAGCATTGATATAAGCATTGAGTAGAATCAGTCCGGTTTAAGTCAATATTATCATAAGAAGGGTCTTATGATTAATTAGGGCTTTAAAAAAAATGCTTCAAAGATGTATGGCTTGATATACTTGTGTGATTAAATTTCTTCTTTGATTAGATTTCATGTTTTCACACTTTCAAGCCTTATAACTTGTGCAAAAACCTACAAAGAATTCTGTCCTTTCATCAGATAATATTAATACAGCACAGAATAGCGAGTAAAATGTAGAATTCAGCGGTGTGAACAAGACATTTTATTCATTTAAAGCCGGGGCTATTTATCACAAACTACATTCTCCTCATTGATACTCAGTTTGACAAAGAACTGTATTTTTAAGTGTAGCACATGAAATATACCTGAATCACCAAGTGACGTCAATCATAAATTAAACAATAAATTGGTTAAATGTCGCCGAAGCAAACTACCCACTACATGGTAAACAACTTGCTTGTTAAAGAGCTTTTACTGGGCATGCCTGGACTCGCCATTCCTCCCTTGTATTGTCTCCCTGGGGCTGTTCCAACCACTCCCCTGATAAAGATCTCTGATAAAGCACCATTAATTTCTTACTAGGATAAAATACAGATTATTTAAATGCCAGAAGAATGCGATCAGTAACCGATCAGACAATAAGCGAACGGATAATTAAGTACACCAATTATTTACACATCGTGGCGTATTTTTATGCTGTTTCATATTTTGATTTCTTTTTATGATAATGAAGTAAACAGATTGGGCTATGAAAGATGATTCTGTTGTTATGAACTATTTTCATTCCTGACAAAGGATAGGACTCTTCAGATAGTTCTGTAATAAAAATAAGAACAAGTTATTAATAAGTTTTTCTGTGTAAATTTGTATCCTGATAAAATCTTTATAAGCAGTTTGGGCCTATTTCTAACCCTGAATTCTGACATTTTACTTGGAGAGTTTTATCAATCTGAGGAATGTCCACAAGATTAGAGACCTGTTGACTAAGGCCGTTCTACCTATGAACTCCAGAGCACACAAATTTTTCCAATAAAGATTTTTCCTGTACATAGGTTTTTGTACTATTTTTATTCATGGATGATTTAAAAGCTGACGTAAACCTATCTACAGTTTAAATTTATAATCTCATTTTGATTCTAACAGAATATAAGGGGATTTTTAAAATTTAGGTCTAGGTTTTAAGATTTTTTTAACATCCTCATATATTAAGATTTTCATCTTATAATTCGGGCAGGCACTGACAGGAATTTTGACATCCGTGGGCTTCTTTTAATGTATCACATGATATTTATGCATTTCCAGGAAAAAAATCTTTTGTTATGAAAGTTTTTTTCAACATTCTCTATTTTTATTAGAATGTTAGCAAAAGGAAATTCATGAAGTATTTAAAGGCAAGGTTGCTGTTTTCTCAGAAAAATGAAAAAAATCTTAATTTTAAGGGAATTTAATATGACTAAAAAAAAATTGGAGATCTTACCTTTAAAAAGCAATAGTTTTGGTATTACTGGTAGCTTTCATTAGAAGAAAATCCAAAATTATTGAATATAATAATTTGTTCAAATAATAGAAATAGTTATTAATTAAAGGCTTTTACAATATTCTCTGTTTTCTAAAAATAAAATTGGATAATAACAAGAAGGGATATTATGACAATTTCACCAGTTGAAGTACTAAATTCGTAATTTTATTACAGTGGGGGTTAACTACAACAGCGGAAATACCTCAGCCAATCAGTCTCCAGGACCAGTGATGCAGCAACAGAACAGCCCACTTAATACCTCCGGTGGACTCAGCGCCGTGGAGGAAGAAAGGTAACCACAGATACCGAATAAGAGAGGCTCATTAAAAACAAAAGAATTTTTTTTGTCATTTCATAATTTTAGGAAGTACCGGTAAGTAGGGTGCAGAATGTCCAGTTAATAGCAGTTTTGGTATTCTACAAAGAAGTACTTTTGATAGGGAGAGCAAAAAAAAAATGTATTGGTTGAATTGATTACGCCACAGATTTTTTCATGTATTTTGTCTAATATTTCTGAATTGCCTGGATTGATTTTTAATGGTTGTGTTTTTGTAGATTTGGGACGTTTTCACCAGCCCCTCCCTCCTCCCAGAACTACAATACCTCACGTCGACACTTCATCCCCATGCGGACAGGAATGCCCCCAGTCATGCGGGCACAAATGCATCAACAAATGTATCCCAATGCATACCAACAGTATATTCAGGAACAAGGTAGAGCAATAAATGGATTTGTACTGGTGGTTCAATTTTATAGATTTTTAAATTGTCAAGAGATTTTGGACAGATCTGATATCTCTCTGATTTTTGTCTTTATGAATCCTGATTTTGATCTTCTGTTTCAGATGGACAGTATCAGTATCGTAATAACATGTACGACCCTGCAAATTATGACAATATGCACCGAATTGGAGGAGGTAGGCTCAAGGATTAATATTCATGTCTCGGTTATGCCAAATCAATTATTCTTTAAATCAGAGGAAAATTTTAAAAAATTGTTATTAGTTGTGCATTTGATTGAAATGGTGATAATATTTCAATGATTTTGTTGACTTATTCCAGGTATTGAGGGTCTCCCTGAAGACTTCAACATGTCCCTCCCATGCGCTGCTGAGGAGCAGCAGACCCAGCAGTACTTACAACACACAGCCATCGACCGCTGCAACAGTCGCCTGTCCGCCATTTATGCCGACGGCACTACCTAGTGACGCATATTGGTCCCCATCATCTGTGATAATAGTTTTACTGTATGTTACGCAATCCAGCAAAATAGCAACAGTTTTTATTTTCCCTGTGTGTACGACGTAACAAATACGCTGTGAATTTCATAGACTACACAAGATTCGACATTTTTAACACTACACAAAGCGTAGTTTTTAGCAACTTATGTATTGTGGCAATAACTCCTTATCGTGTTAAGTGCTACCCTCCTGGTTTCCACAGAAGTGCTATGTTTTGTACTTGTTGCCCTCCTCTTGTAAATCATCCGAGTCGCTGGACTGACCGCTCTATATATCCTCATCATACAGTTATCATCATTCGTTTTGTAACACAGAAGTATAGGCAGTACCTAACATTTGTTTTGGTTTTCATATCAGTAGTTAGACAAATACATATGTATTTTTGATTCATTGAACTGAGGTTGATTTTTAAAAATTTTTTACACTTATTTTAAGTCCGTCCTGCAGTTTTATGGAATTTTTTCTGTGATCCGTCCTTTGAGCAGTATTATCTCCCTTTGTTCTTAGTGCTGGTTGTTTATTACACAGTATTAGATTGTGTTACTTGCATTCTGTAGTACAGGTGTACTCATTACAGTACAGCTGTACTCATTACAGTACGGCTGTACTCATTACAGTACAGGTGTAACCAAATGTTAAGCCCTTGTCCATTATATCACACAGTTGTGTCAAGATGTTTAATGCTGTACTTAACAATACAAATAATCAGAGTTCAGAAAGTAGAGAAATATATTTTAAACGCTCACTCCATGTGTAGTATCTGTAGCTTTAACACGGTTTCATTTTTCTGTGTGTTATTGACTTCTTTGATTTTTTTTCTCTATCACAACATCACTTTTCTTCCTTCTTTGTATTAACATAATATGTGCCAATCAAATGTGGTATTTATTTTTGATTGTTTGAATATCACACACAGAGTCGGTTGCCCCAGTGCTCCCATCTTATTTATGATATATAGAATATTTATTTTGTTATCATCATCTTATAGCTGTGATCATCTTTTCAACATCCAGTTGTGTCCCCTGCCAAAGAAATCATTCACATCCTGAAACAAGTCACTATCCATTGTTTTGGCACATTGCCAATCCGTCCAGATCAAAATGGCTGACAGTTTTGGTGTCAACCATGTAAATAGCATGTAATAATCATAGTTATGCTTGTGTTATAATCCCCTTGCCAAAGCCTTGATTTTTGGGAACCCTAATTTATACATGTATAAACTAAATGAAGACCTTAGAGCAATCTTTTTATTTTACATCATATATGTTTATGATTTTGTTTTGGTTTGATTTTTTATTATTATTTTTTTTGGTAATTGCAAGTGTAACCAAAACATTCCAAATTAAACTACGCGTCTTGAATTGTTTCCCCCACATGTTTGTGAATATCCCATCATGTTTTATGATTTGAGTTGCTAGGTTACTAGATTCATTTATTGGCCAGTCACCTTTGGAGCACGACCATTCTTCACTGGCGACATATATACCAGGCGGTATATAATGGATTATACTGCACGCGTGCTGCTCTGAACTATATATAACAGCTTCTAGTTGTGTATATTTATTTGTAGACATCAACCACAGTGATTTTGATCCATTGAAAAAAAAAAAAACTTTTATTTTTTGACCTCAGCAATTATTTAGAATGGTATTACAAACCACCTGGTGTGGTTATGTTGAATAAAATTTGAACAGGAGTACAATATTATCTTAGTGGCTACTTATGAACATTCCACACAATTTCTAGGACGCAGCTTCAGGTGTGAACAACTCTGACTTGTTACTGTGTTATTTGATTTGTTTAAATTTTGGTTTATTTGTATAATTTGCTTTTTTTTAAGTAAATGCTTTTATTGACTAGCTTTGGAGATTTTTACAAGTACATTCTATTTGTTGTATTGTTGGTTTTGACATCAAAGGGAGACTACTTGGACTTGAGGAAAACATTGAAGAGTATTTTGTTTTTATAATGACTCCTTCTTTCTTCTCTTGCTTTTCGTAATCAACTTCCAAGTCTTTATTTGGAAAGAAAAGTCTGCTCTTCAGGCTATAACAGAATGCAAACAGCAACTGCATGCAACATAGCAAGAGATGATAAAGAGGGATAAAAATTGTTGAACTCAAGTCCCAAGTGGAAAGGAAAAAGCTTTTCAATTGGCATAAAACAAGACCAAGCACCTAACACTTTAAAGTTTTAGGAACAGGGTCTGTGTTTGCATGCAGGAACCCCTTGCTGGGCTCCAAGGGGGTCACATTATGGAGGCCCAAAAAGGGGTCTCGTGAAGCCAAAACACTGTTGTAATTTGGAATCAAAAGATTGTAGCATGCATATAAAAATGTTTCTTGTTTAAAGTGCCTTATTTGGATGTCAGCTTATATTCTGTTATTTGTTGTTCATTAAATGGTCCTGGAAATTGTATTAGTTTTTGTTGTGTTTATTCAAAACAGCTGTAATTATAGTACAGTTTACAGCACCGTCAGTAACTACCAAATGTACAGACAGAGAAGGAGCAAAAACTGCATGTTTGTGAAGGCATCATGCCATTTGGTAGCTTGAGATATGCAGACAGGCATTTGCTAGTGAATGAACTAGGATTGTTTTATTTTTTGAAAAAATAAGAAGAGTCTGATCTTCACTTACAGCATATATATATTGGTATTATTAATTTCTCAATTTTCATAAAATGGTACTCTCAGTTGCCATCTACCAATAGTTTACAATTAGCTCACTGAGACAAAGGGGATCAAATCGTCGGCCGTAGTGCATTGTCCATCCTGGGTTAACAATTGTACATTTTACAATTGTTACCATATCTCATATGAAGCATCTCTATGGTAAAAGGAATCTAAATTGTGAATTCATGGCTCTGACAGTCCCAGAGCACCATAGCTGGGGCCAAATATGCAAAAAAGGGCAAATTTTCAAAAATTATCTTCTCTACACCCCAAAAAGAAACTAAATGCATGGTTATGATTTCCATAAAGCCCTCTACCAAAATTGTAAAATTTATGGCCCTAAAATCAAAGGTTCAGGCCCTAGGGTGGGGTCAATATGGCCATAACATAGTAAAAATGTATTAAATCTTAAGAAATTGTCTTTTCTACTCCCCTACATATTTGAGAAAAACTAAATTGTGATTCAATATCATATGATACAATATTGAATCATTATACATGATACAATATCATTTCATGTTGCATGATATGATGCACTATTATTTCCTGAGACCATGACATATCATATGATGCAATATCATTGTATCATTATACAGTAAAACACGCTTATAACGAAGTCCCAGGGACGACCAATTTAACTTCGTTATAAGCGTAATTCATTATATCCGTCAAGTTTACAATATGAAATAGAGACTTGGGGAATGAAATTCACTTCGCTGTAAGCGTCAATTCATTATAAGCGTGTTCGCTATAACCGTGTTTTACTGTATAAGACACTCAGTATTATATTGCATTAAATGACCAACAGATTCACACACTCAAGAAAAATGACCATCAAATTTACACAAGAAAACTGTTGAGTAGAGGACTTTTATTTGTTTATCTTTGATAAACGTGAGCAACACATACGGACAGTTACAGCATTTGACAAATAATTAACACTTCATCCATATCAAATGGATTTCTGTTTTCCATTTCATAAAAATTTCAAAATAACTTGGTTATCAACAATTCAAAGCTAAGCCAACAATAAACTACCAAAAGAGCAGCTCATGGTCGTTTTTTTTTTCACCAATAACAAATGATTTGTTCAATATATCAAATAACAATTACAGTGTTTGATGATATCATATCTACATGTATCTTAAATGCAAAGATTTCTTTTCAAATTTTTAACTCAATACCTTCAAAACTATACTCTGAGTACCAGGAAACTAGTCGTTGCCACCAATTTAATTTCATCTACATAAAATAAGGACAGTTGATCTTTAATATCTCGAACACAAACACTGATATCTTGAATAAAATGAATATGTCGAAGTGATTTTAAGTATTTTACCCTTTATATTTTGAATACTCGGATATCTCGAAGTTTTTAAACAGTCCAATCTAGTTCGAGATAATGAAGTTTGACTGTATAAATACTTGTAATTTCATTAAATCTGAGCAGGTTGTCTAAAAATCAAACATTTCAGTCCCCCCCCCATCCCCCTCCTTTTAACAGTGCACAATCTTAAGGCTAATAATCAGCTGATTCAGTAATTAATGAAATGAAGATGGTGAAGCCACTTATTCTCCTGGTCTCATTGCCGTGCTGTTTTCTGTTAAATATGTGGGAGAAGCATGGGTTCACCCCACCATTAATTGAGCAGTATATTATATTCAAGCCAACACAAATCTTTTTTAAAAATGCCACATTCAGAGATAAATGCTTGAAAAGTTGCACTTGCTTCAATGTAAACAGTTGATGCAGGTACTCAGCATACACAAACTATTGATCCAATCAGTAGAAAAAGTCACAGACTACATGAATACAAGTTGAAACATATATAATATCACATGTACTTACAAATGTCTGATCATCAAATTTAAACGTGCAAATTTCTAATCAATACAGTTCTGATTTTCGCCATAAATTGAAAGTAAAAACTGCAAATTGTTGTCCAGATCACAGTCTGGTGATCTCTGTGTCTATGAGACTGGAATCCTATGTTTGTCTAGCCATCTCTGCATCTTTACACTGCTTTAATGAGAGTAACTCGTACAACCCTAATGGATTACAACATGAAATCATTCCAAGAAGCAAAAAAAAAGGGAAATAACTGCTTAATACAACCTGGCTGTGGACATCGCTATGAGACATAAATCACCTACACCTTTAGGCCAAATATATTAATGTTTTGTTTCTCAGGCACTGCAGCATTGATGAATTTCATTGTCATACTGAGAGGGGAATAACCCTATTCTTCTAATTTTAAATTTACCTATTAAAACTGATTTATTCTCCTTTGCAAATAAAAAAAGGAAAATTTAATAATACATGTACCTGTCTGTTCAGAATTTTTTTTTTTAATCTTGGGCCTGAGAAACAAAATTTTTAAACTGTTGGGCCTTACATAAGTGGACAAATAAATAAGACGAAAATTCCCTGTTTCAAGTGTTTGGTTTCATCACAGTCTGTGTTGCGTTGTAGAGATTTACATTGACAATAAAAAAGTCACTGAGATAAAGTGCTTACAGACTTATTCTCCATGTCATTGGTTTTAAAAAAAAGTAATAAAAAATAAAACTTTACAAAATGCATACCCTTCCCTAACCACACACAATCTGTAAATTTGAGGTACACTTATAATGTCTCAATAGTGGAATTGCTAACATTTCAATCTTTCTAGATGAAAATGAATCACAAAGCTATTTTATGCACACCCATGTAACTCTTTCTAGTTTACAAGATTCATCAGGGAAAATTCATATAATGCTATAATCTTAATATGCTATTTAAACAATAATATGAAAACAACCACATCTAAATCTGCACAACAACATTCTAAAATTCTCACAAATAAAACAAGTACAGGGGTAAACCCTTCTTCAAAAATATATCCTGCATCTAAATAAATCCTAACTATTGCAGTAAAATCATCTAAAAAATAAAGAAAAACTTCACATATTTGTATTACACAAAATCACAACACCTTGAAGTAGCAAGATCAGTCTAATATGGGATATGAATTCATTTTGTGATATAGAAATCAAAATTACAACCAAATATTCCACCTAATCTCTGTGCCTTTGATGGATGATAATTTCTGACTACAAAACAAGCTACCAATACAAAACGCAGGTATTCACTTCTAAATGATATGCATGTCTACTATGTTACATCTACTGAGTCTATCTTATCAGAGTTATGGTTAGCACTTAGTGATTGTAAAATAGAGGATCAAAATATAAATATTTGTTTGAATGCTACAAAATCTCTAGTTTAAATCAAAACTCAACATGTGCTGTGATCTACGCCATTCTTTGGGATGTTTTGATCTACTAAATGTCTGAATCCCTGCTTGAGGTGACAAGATGCTGGCAGCAGTATGTCAGTGGCTGTCTCTCACACTAAGACAGTCTGGCGTTGGGTTGGTACTGCATGGCGTAATTGTCCTGACTGTACGACTGGAACTGCGGCTGAGGTTCGCTTTTTGCTATGGCTGGTACTCCTTTACGGTAAACTAACATGTTTAAAGTTGGTTTTCGTTGAATGTACTCCACTGCTTTCCTGTGAGTCACTACAGTAAAGTCATGTCCATTCACCTAAATCAAAGTAATGAAAAACATTTCAAATGCATATTCTAATAGTGCCCACATTAATATGCTAAGAATAATTCTATATAAATTCACAATGCAATAATGCGCCAAAAAAAGATAAAATATAGGCTTTGTACTATCGGGTTTCCAATAATATTAGTTAGTGGATTAACTGTTTTTAAAACAAAGTGTTGTATGATCCAAAAGCCCTTAATTTAGAAATATTTATTAATACATTCCAAAGTACACAATTTTATTCACTGAAAAAATAGTATGTGTACTAAACTCATTTTGGACGGAAATGGATTTTAAATTTTTTCCAGTGAATAATAAGCTACAGATTATCAAAAGGTAAAGAGTCAGTAGTAAACACACAGTACTGCAGTTTTCTGGCAACCTAACAAAAATTGCCTAAGTCAATTAAATGACTTACCTGTAAAATTTTATCATGGATCTGCAATCCACATCTCTCTGCTGGACCACCCTCATGGATGTATGTCACATATACTCCCTGAAACAACAGCAAAAAAACAGTTTAATACACAGCAAATCCATATCAAGCTCTTATTTATCTGAACTTATCATTATTTCATGAAATTTAACATAAATAATAATTGTAGAATATGATAATTATGTATCTTGAAGAAAAACAATTTGAGTGGAAAGGTTTTTTTTCTGTTTAATGAATCATTTTTTTAAGAATCAGAGAGATACTGGCTTTTCATGTCTGCATGTAAAGCACATCTTGGTATACAATGAAATAAATGGCTACGTCGTGAATGTGATACCTTGTCTGGGTATCCCTGCGGGCTCTTTGTATTGTCCTGATCAATCCCCCCACCAATGCGGAATCCACACTTGTATTTCTGTTTGCCATCAGGCCCCGAGACAGGATTGCCCATTCCATCAACTTCAGGTTCCTTTTCCAGAACCAATGGGATCTTCAATATCAAAAGACATTTATTTATAAGCATATAGAACAGTCGAACTAACATATGACAACATTTTAACCATTTTCAAATCATATGACTTCTTTGAAATGTCTATAACAGTATAATACGCAACTATTACCCTAATGTAATAAAACAAATTGTTTATGTGTTAAAAGATTGAAACACAAAACAAAATCTTAAATGTTCTGATGTTTAAAATATTTGTATTTTTACATGGTTATCACCATGATCACAGTCAGCTGTTTAAATTGCCTTCGGCAAAAATAATTTTACAACTTACACTGTAGCACTCCAAAGGATCGCCTGCCGTGTGGCCAGTCATAATGAACAGACTAGTACTCAGTGAATATTGAGGTCAAAGAATTATTGAAAACAATCAATTTACAGAAGGAATCTACAAAAGATTTTTCGTCTTGATTAGAATTTTAATTACTTCCGGAAATGCATGTGCATGTACATTTGAACAATAGCTGATTCGTAATATCACAAATCTACGAATTTATTTATTTGACAATAAGTTCAGTCTTTTATTCCAATTTATAACATTCGTTTAATCAAATATTTTAATTTTAAAACTAACTGAACTTCAAAAGCTATTCAAAGCTATGTTTGATGAAGACTCAACTAAGTACGGTTTAATTGATAGCCTGGCGCCATCTTCAAAAATCATCCCAACAGAAAGCATGGATGGGACGATAGGCGATGTTTACAATAAAGAAGTAAGACGTAGAGTAATGGATCAGTCTGACACATATTTTACACCGATGTGTGTTTATGACCTGGTTAAATCTAAATTCTGATGTCACCGAAGTTGAATATTTTTAGTTTTATATAACTGAAAGCAGATTTTCATGAATAAAGAAAGATCTAAAATGTTAAAAATGATTTAATGGTTATATCTAAAATTTCATTTTATGGCTTAAAGAATATATAATAGTACTTGCAGATTGAAATTAAATAAATTATATGAATGGCAACGCCAAGGTTCCTAGAATTTATAAAAATATATACAGTTCAAATCTGCATGGTTCTTCATGACATCAGTTTAAATTTATGATAAATCCAGAACACTTAGTAGATGTTAAAGATTGTGGTAGTGTTCAATTGAAAAACATGCATGTAATAGACCTTGTAATGTTTCGCCCTAACATAAATTTCCAGTTTAAGGCTCATAACATATATTAATTAATTAGTTTCTCTGTTTAATTCAAATACTGTAAAAGTTGTTATTTACAAGTGGGGAAAATTTACACTAGTTTGGTAAGCTTAAAATCGTGTAAAATACCCCCGCGTGTATGGCAAAAAAATGTAAAGTTTGAACATAAAAAACATGTAGTTAACCACTAGCGTAAATAACCACTTTTACAGTACGTGAAAATGTAATTTTATTTAAGGAAGTATTGTAATTTCTACCTTGCTTTACAGTCAAATACACCTAAATGTAACTTGGGTCAGTTTATGCTTTATAGCTGTTAAATAGAATTGAATTTAATTCTTATAAGAATTTAATAACTTTCTACAACTAAAATTAGAAAATAATGCCTTTTTTGTTTTTAAACAAAGATGTTAATTTGTACAAAATTAATATGCAATGTCAAGGGGATTTTTAGGCCTATGTTTTGCACGCCCATCATTTTGTGAAGTTATGTTGTAAGACATATATAATTCTTTTTAGCCAATCAAATGAAGTGTTAAAACAATAATATTTTTATTATTAATTTAATGATAAACAGGTACATCGATGGAGAACGGGAGCTGCAATAACCTGGGCTGTCATAACGGTCCCCATAATATTGAGTGGCTATGTAACATTGGCTCATCTTGATGTGTCTCATCCTTCTCAATGGATTTCAGGTAATCACAACACTTGAATCAAGATCTCTGATTATTCACACTCAGCACTAACACTTACCGGTATCTTGCCAATGGGTCTCTAATTTTACAGGCAGCTTGTCCTTGCTCTTCTCAGTGTACTACCTCCTGATGTGTGTGGTGGTGATCTTTCTGACCGGGCTCTGGGGGAGCTTCTCCCTCCCAACATTCATAGGTAAGTCAGTCATTTTGTTTCCAAACTGTATGAATACAACAAGTTGTTTAACTCGATTACTCATTGTACAGCTCTTTACATATTCCAATTATTTGCAGTTTCCGTTCATTTTCTTTGCAGGGATTGCACTTACTCAAATGAAATTCGGTAAACAGATTTATCATAATATCTAAGTTAGGTTTAATTTTAGGTACGATAGAGCAATTTTTGACAGAGTTATGCCCCTTGGACTTACAAAATTTCCAATTAAATGCACTTTCCATTCATTTTCTTCGCAGAGGTCTTCAAGGGAGGGGGCATAAGTGTTTCACAAACACCTCTTGTTATCTTAGTATCACTACTAAAGGAATACATAGGGGAAATGCTAGACTTTTTAGGCTTTATCAAAGAAATAAGAATTTCATGGCGCCTAAGTTATTACACATCAATGATGTGTAACACAGCTCTAGGTAATGTGACCTTACAAGACGCAATGAGATGTTATACTGTAAATTCCTAATTAAACGCGAGGAATTAATATCAGCTTAAAATCGTAGGAAGCATCCTTCGCGGATTTTAAAATCTCGCCATTATTTTATGAGAGAACTATAAGAAATAAGAAGAAAAGTTCAACATTAGCGATTTTATATTCTCACGATTTGATACACACAAGCGGGATCGCAGAATTAAGTACTCGCGTAATATAAGAATTTAACAGTTTATTTCACATGTCAATAAATCAAATCAAATAATTTTTTTACCAATCAATGACCCTCAGGGGGTAACAGGATGATTGTATAACAAAAAAACTTTCTATGTTTACAGTGACTCTAGGTTACATCTCTAAATGATACGTGATGTTTTCTCTGTTTACAGTGATTCTAGGTTACATGTCTCAATGATACGTAATGGTTTTCTCTGTTGACAGTTATTCTAGGTTAGACGTCTCAATGATACCTAATGTTTTCTCTGTTTACAGTGACTCTAGGTTACATGTCTCTACATGTCTCAATGATACGTGATGTTTTCTCTGTTTACAGTGACTCTAGGTTACACGTCTAAATGATATGTGATGTTTTCTCTGTTGACACTTATCCTAGGTTACACGTCTAAATGATACTTGATGTTTTCTCTGTTGACAGTGATTCTAGGTTACACGTCTAAATGATATGTGATGTTTTCTCTTTTGACAGTTATCCTAGGTTACATGTCTAAATGATATGTGATGTTTTCTCTTTTGACAGTTATCCTAGGTTACATGTCTCAATGATACTTGATGTTTTCTCTTTTGACAGTGATCATAGGTTACACGTCTAAATGATATGTGATGTTTTCTCTTTTGACAGTTATCCTAGGTTACATGTCTCAATGATACTTGATGTTTTCTCTTTTGACAGTTATCCTAGGTTACATGTCTAAATGATACTTGATGTTTTCTCTGTTGACAGTGATCATAGGTTACACGTCTAAATGATATGTGATGTTTTCTCTGTTGACAGTGATTCTAGGTTACATGTCTAAATGTTATGTGATGTTTTCTCTGTTGACACTTATCCTAGGTTACACGTCTAAATGATACTTGATGTTTTCTCTGTTGACAGTGATTCTAGGTTACATGTCTAAATGATATGTGATGTTTTCTCTGTTGACAGTGATTCTAGGTTACATGTCTAAATGATACGTGATGTTTTCTCTGTTGACACTTATCCTAGGTTACACGTCTAAATGATACTTGATGTTTTCTCTGTTGACAGTGATTCTAGGTTACATGTCTAAATGATATGTGATGTTTTCTCTGTTGACACTTATCCTAGGTTACATGTCTAAATGATATGTGATGTTTTCTCTGTTGACAGTGATCATAGGTTACATGTCTCAATGATACTTGATGTTTTCTCTGTTGACACTTATCCTAGGTTACACGTCTAAATGATACTTGATGTTTTCTCTGTTGACAGTGATCATAGGTTACACGTCTAAATGATACATGATGTTTTCTCTGTTGACAGTGATCATAGGTTACACGTCTAAATGATACTTGATGTTTTCTCTGTTGACAGTGATCATAGGTTACACGTCTCAATGATACTTGATGTTTTCTCTGTTTACACTTATCCTAGGTTACACGTCTAAATGATACTTGATGTTTTCTCTGTTGACAGTTATTTTAGGTTACATGTCTCAATGATACTTGATGTTTTCTCTGTTGACACTTATCCTAGGTTACACGTCTAAATGATACTTAATGTTTTCTCTGTTGACAGTGATTTTAGGTTACATGTCTCAATGATACATGATGTTTTCTCTGTTTACAGTGATTCTAGGTTACACGTCTCAATGATACTTGATGTTTTCTCTGTTTACAGTGACTCTAGGTTACATGTCTCAATGATACATGATGTTTTCTCTGTTTACAGTGACTCTAGGTTACAGGTCTCAATGATACTTGATGTTTTCTCTGTTTACAGTGATTCTAGGTTACACGTCTTAATGATACTTGATGTTTCCTCTGTTGACACTTATCCTAGGTTACATGTCTCAATGATACCTGATGTTTTCTCTGTTTACAGTGACTCTAGGCTACATGTCTAAATGATATGTGATGTTTTCTATGTTTACAGTGGAGCCAGAGGTCTACTCCAACCCTTTACAGTTGACAGCCAGCATGTGCTCCCCCCAGAAGCTGCTGTTTGGGGTGGTCTGTGTTCTCTTGAGTGGGGTGACTTCCCTGCTGTGTACAGGGATCCTGGACGGTCGCTATCAGGACCTCACCGTTTGCACCAACAGGTAAATCTAGACTGTTTATTACGTCCCCAAAATGGCTGAAATTCCAAAGTTATCCCACTTTCTCTCTTTTTAGTTCTTTTGGGGATTAACTCTCTTTTGTTAGAACTTGAACAAAGATTGTGTTATTTTTTTGGGAATATGTGTCAATAAAATTTATCAGTGCTGCAGTGTTAAACCTTATGCAACAGTATCCACAAAACATATATTTTAGGGTGGAGAGAGGAAATGGCCTTACCCCTTAATTGTTAATATTTTTTCTGATTTTCTGACCCAACTACAAAATGCAGATCCCCAATATTGTGTGATGATTGTATTAGATGTATTTTCATGCCAATAAGTCCAATTTATAAGAATTAACAATATACATGTACATGTAAGCTATAGATGATTGAAGCTCTTTTTTGGAGGGGGGTAAAGAACAATGTTTTCATTGAAAACTATCATTTCAGAGATTTCTGTGTACTGAATGAGCATCACCTGTTCCTTGTTACCTATGGCTGTTATACAGGTGCTGTATTTTACCTGTTTCATTTCCTCAGACAGAACAACTACCTACAGTTTACTTCATTACAGGTATTTAAAACTTGCATTCAGGTTTTGTTTGTCTAAATACCAGATCAGTAAAATGAATTAATGTAGTGGAGCAATAATCCAATATTATATAAAATCATTATACAAAAATTTCTAATAGGATATTTATAATATTGGATCAAATAAGCAGCAGATCATTTTTCATAATGAAAATATGGTAGTATTCAGTACTGAATAGACAAATGACAATCGGGCATTCCAATATTAAAATCTCTCTATAGATACATTTATTTTGTAATAAATATGTGCCAGGTGATGTGGAATAATCATTTTAAATGATAACCCAGTATCCAAATAGCAACTTAAAAATTCTCTTTAGCAGCACATTAAAAAAAAACTAAATAAAATTATCATTTACAAGAGTTAATTTTCGTACTCTGTTTTTGTTTAATAGCAATCTAAGTACTTCCAAGTGCGGAGTGGGATTCTGAGAGTCCTTCAGACCTCCCTACACTGCGTGCTGTGGCAGACCGCCTACTTCTACCCCCTCTACTGGCTCTTTGGTAAGGCAGGGAACTCAGATTTCTCTCCATTACTGTGAATAGTATCATTTTCCATAACATTATCTTCATTTTTGAAAATTACATTCTTTATTCTTTATTTTGAATGTTAACGGTATATAAAATTCGTGTACATGTAAATTGAATTATACACAGTTACTGTTAATAAAAGAATTCTTTACTTGCTCTTAAAGCATTGTTTAATCCATAATCTATCTTTTATAAAGAAACAATTAATGTTAGTCACTAATTAATCAAAAGTCTTTGTTTGCAGGTCACATTCCAACAGAGTGGATAGTTCACAGTTTAGGACTAAGGAGGTAAAAAATTGACAGTTCTATTCTGTATAATTATGTTGTAAGGAAAGATAAGTGTTCAGTGTCACTCGAGATGTACCAGTGCTAATGAATGGCTCAAATTCAACTTTTGCTTGAAGCATATGTTGAATTTCTCTATGTTAAAGAGACAAACATTAACACCCTGTTAGTTTTAAAGCAAAGTTCTAGACATGAGAACAGATACTAGCTCATTATTTTTTTTGTTATCCAAAGTCCTTTAATATAGGTCTCTGTTATCTGTTGACTCCGTCTGTGGCTTGATAGACCTTCCTCTGTTATATTGTCATTTGAGCATGCAAACTCAATCTCTGTGGCCTCCTAGACCACTCTTTGTTATATTGTTATTTCAGTCACATTATGTACCATATACCGTCAGGTTTGCATTACATGAGGATTAAGTCTAAAGGCTACTAGATCTTTCTCTGTTATATTGTTATTTTGTATAGGTCTACATTACCTGTTGTGTAGGTCTATAGGCTACTAGATCTTTCTCTGTTATATTGTTATTTTAATGTCATATTCTATAGATCTACATTACCTGTGGACTCAGTCTGTAGACTACTAGATCTTTCTCTGTTATATTGTTATTTTGTACAGGTCTACATTACCTGTTGTGTAGGTCTAAGAGCTATTAGACTTTTCTCTGTTAAATTGTTATTTTAATGTCCTATTCTATAGGTCTACATTACCTGTGGACTCAGTCTATGGCCTGCTGGACCTGGCTTTGTTATGGCAGTCCGTTCTCTGTGGCCTGTTGGTACACGTTTCCTGGAGTTTGACCACACTGCTGATCAAGGTCTACATTACAGAGGTAAGAATGACTCCATACAGTTAACTTTTTCCATTTTAATGTTGGGGTTTTTTTTGTTGTAATATTTTAATACTTTTGATATAGAAATTACTTTTTACCTGCAGGAATTATTTTTTAGTTTTATCTCTAAGCTTAGTTACTCTTCTCTGTTTTAGCGATTTTGTTTCCCCATCGAGAGCATGTTGGACGACAGAAAGAATCAGTGTCTCATAGATGCTCTACAGTGTGACCAGAACCCTGTTGTGAAGGTGTGTAGAATTCTACATGTATTGTATCACAAACAGAATTAGTATTGTAAGTATGAGAAGAATATTTTGAATCTGTTGCTTTGATTATGACAGTACCTGGGCTACCTGGACCTGTGTCTGTTGTCCAAACACTCACCTGAGAGAAGGAGGACAGTCTTCAGTCTCAGTCAGCCAGGTAAGACAAACGCTCAGGTAAAATGATAGGGGTCAAATTGTATAATATATAAAATGATTTACAAGTCACCCTGTGATGTTTATAACTTAAAGGAAAAATAATGCTAGTGCCCGAAGACAGAAAGGGGGATTGGTTGTGCTGGTGGGGGGGGGGGTGGTCTTGCTTTCAAGCACCTATGGGAAAGTAATGCCCATAAAGTTAAAAAAATATCTTTATACTCTGTAGGAGGACATCCCCACAACTGGAGCAAGCTGTCCACTTCCTGTCTGTCAGCCATCACTGCTTTGAGTGGGCGGATCCAGGACGCTAACTGGCAGGTGTTCTCTCAAGCCTCTGTACGACAGGCAACCGATGACATCAAAAAATCAGCCACGTCCCATCAGGGTAAGGCTGCCTTTTAAAATCTTTGTTTTATTATAATCAACTATTTTATTTCAAATGGTTTAATTTTATTCCATTTTCAATTCAGGATCAACACTAACATACAGAGGTGACAGTGTAAAAAAAGACACCACAACTCCACAGCCAGCTAAAAATGTAAGGAACTTTATTTCTCTTTTCTTTGATAACCAAAATAATATCAATGATAGGAGTTTCATGTTTTGTTTTTATTTTATTTATTTATAAGAATACATGTGTAAACAAGCTTCTGTTTTGATATCTAAGATCTTTCACAAGTATTCATTTGATATTTTACACACTGGTTTCTTTAATATTCAAGGGTATCAATTTTCGTGGATAAAGTAAAAATCACAGTTTCAAGGATACGTAAATCCATGGCCAATGATCCTATCAATACAAAATCAGTGTGCGAAATTAACGGTAGACCGATAGACAAAATCTATAGAAAATACGCCCGGTCTATAGTAACTCGAATATTTGTAGACCAACTTGTCTATAGTACGAACGCAGCCTGTCGTCTAGTCGATTAAACGTTTTACTCATTGACAATACCTTTTTAAATACTTTGCGATAAGAAGCAGAATGTATATGCCATGTGCTATTTTAAAGTCAAAAACAATATTCAGAGCATGTCATTTTTTGACAAACTGAAGTATTCACAAGGTGCTAGACCTGGGAAAAAAAACCCCGGATAGTCATACATTATTCTAGTTTTCGCATTTGTGAACCCAGACTGCACACCTGGAATTCATGGAGATCAAAGTGATTTTTGGAAAAAGTATCCATTTATTTTTGTTCAAACTTCAGAATTTTCATTTAGATGATCATATCAAACGATGTCAATATAAACAAGCATTCTGAGAGTATTGCATAAGCAATACACGTCCCCTACCGGTTTGTATTATTCTATGAAAGCTTCCAAGCACACAACTATTTCAGAGCTATTGTAAACGAGATGTCATGCTTTAATCAGAGATAAAAGAACAGAGGAAATTAAAACTATATAGTTGATATAGAAATTAAATAGGAAATAGGTAAAATAATACTCTTTATTTCATCTCCTGTAATTTCGCCAAGTCTATTCTGTATTCGCTGGTAAAAATTTGTGAAAACAATGCACTGCTATGCACAATATCATTTCTTACCGTCTTCTGTACCCCGAATCAAACCAAACAGTTAAACAGCCCAACCCGACAACGAACCCGATTGTAATACATTGTAATACAAATGTAATACAAAAAAACCCTGCCGATTAAATTTACAACACAATGCTTGACACTATTTTATAGAATTTATTTGTTTGTTAGAAATGATAAAAGGAATGGTACAGGAAAAGGAATGGTACAAGTAACGCACGATATTATTACTGACTACATACTGACCTCGTTTATTCAGTTACACACCGAACCCGATAACGAACCCGAACATTAAAAAATTGGAATATAAAAAATTAATTTTCTCGAAAATATGTCAATCAGACGCAACAAAAGTGTAAACTTGATCTGTAGTTTGACATTTTGAAGCTGTTCAGCAAGTTTCATATTATTCCTCAAATGAATAAAGAAAAAAAGTGTGGAAAACTGAAGTGGGACAGACAGACGGACGGACAGACGGACTGACGGAAGCAAAGGAAAGCTATAGTCCCCTCCGGTGAAACCGGTAGGGGACTAATAATGAGGCCTAAAGCTTAAAATTTATAGCTATGTCCTTTTAAAAATTATCAGGTCATCAGGTCATTATACAAAAAAATCAGGACATTATACCCCTGAAAAAAATTATTTGCTCTGTAAAAATAATTTGAAAGAAGTTATGATTTATTTTTTGTGTTTTTCTGAGAGAAAATAGTATGATCTATACAATTAGGTAATAAATATTGTTCTTATATCATTGCACAAATCAGTATTTTACAAAATACACGCCATCAGGTCATCAGGACGAAGCGGAGGTTGACAATGGTTTTCGAGGGGTGTCAATTTCAACTGTTATCCTCCCAAACAGGCACTATTTATTTTGTTATACTGAATGTCTTTTAAATATTTTAAAAAAATTTTTACTGCTTTTATATAGGAATAACGTGAATTCTACAGCGAACCGTACGCGCATAATTTTCGCGCATGTAACTTTTTTAATGTTACCCGTTGCTAAGTGCATTGCTAACGCTGAGGGTAATAGAAAGGATTATGAACTGCGTCTTCACCAATCAGATTTCAATATTTAACATGAAAGTATAACAATAGAAATCGCACTTCAATGAACACTTACTTTTGTGGATCGACGTAATTACGAAATCCACGAAAATTGGTATTCATCGAATATTGATGAAACTACAGTATGACATCAACTTAAGTGGATATTAGCAGGAAACATGCAAGTCTCACATTCCATATTGTTCTCTACAGTTGTACAAATGTCCCAATCATTGATTTTATTGCAGGGGTCATCTTTCTGGAAAACAAAACCTGTGATAAGTTACTTCCTTACAGAGTTTCCTGATGCCAAAAGTAGAAAACTATTTGCCTCTGCTCAACTTGATATATGGGCAGTGGAAGGTTAGTGAACATGTGTCTGGTCATTTATTGTTAATCTACCGCTTTATTGTATGGTAGAAATGGTGATGTACTAGAAGTACTGAACAGTGTCTGTGTGTTTACTTGTAGCTCTATGCAATCTTGTGGCAGCATCATTCAGGGAGGATAACTACGGAGTAGTTCAGAAGACCTTGCCACAAATCCTTACTTCAGTCATAAAGCTACAAGAGGTGAGTGTCTAAAAACAGTGTTAGTAAACGTAAGAATGCTTAAAACTTTGTAAATAAACTATCAGTAAAGAAAATGCTATAAACATTGTCAGTAAGTTACAGAATTTTTTTTGTAAAAAACATTGTAACTAAACTAAAAAATTAAAACAATTCAGTCAATTGTCAATATACTAAAAAACATCACAGATGTCATCTTAACTACAGAAAATGTATTAAAAAAAATTGTCAATTAACTACAGAAAACACAACATTGTTAGCTAACCCGCAAAAAAGGTAAAAATCATTGTCAGTATTAAACTAAAGACAATGCAAAAAGTATTGCCTACTTCTAAATGTAATGATAGAGAATTTACCTGTAATTACAAAATCTACCTGTAATAACCTGTACAATCTACTTGATCGTAGAATGTAGAGAAGCACCTGAAGCTGGTGTCCTCTGGGCGACGTAATGGGGGGCGGGGATCTCTGGACCTCCCCCTCAAGTATGTGCTCCACAGCTCACTTAAGTCCTGTATCTACAGAATCATCAACGTGTTCGGGGCTCATTTGTTGTAAGTATACAAGCAACTAAAACATTATGAAATTTAAAATTTGCCTTGAATTCATTTATGTTTTTAAAACATAATTACTTTAGATGTTTTAGACAATTAAGGCAAGTAAAAGTCAATGAGACAAACCATTGCTTATTCAATGTTTTTGTTAATTTATATTTATATTTTTTTTTTTGTATCAGAAATTTGGACTTACCCAGTGACACTTCTTACAAACTCAAGTTGTTCATGGATTTTAAGGAGTGACAATAGACAATATTGATTTTCAGAGGAAGTGAAACCAAACTGGGTATACAATGCTAGGACATCACATTATAAATGCCTCTATTTATAAGTTATAACATATTGGTGATGAATTGATGTACATTGTACAATATACATGTAAGTGTCTTCATGTCTATCATACAAGATGAAATGTGGAAATCTGTTACACAGCATTCCTGATCAGAGACATGCCTATGTCTGGGTCACCTTCTTGTGTACATATCTGTACAGAATTCTGCATAATGAGAGAGAAAGGGGGAAGACATTGATACTATCTGTATTTACTGTGCATAGATGACTGAGAACAAAGTGCTATTTTCCTTCTTTATTTTAATAGAGACATGTGCTGTAAAATAAAAGTTTTGATTTATATGTTATCTTGGGTTGCTGTTTGAGTTTCTCAGGTTATTATCAAATGATTGTCTCAAAACATACAAATCCTTGATCATGATTTGGGCTAAAAAATTTGACTTTTATTTTTTTTGTTTTTAGCTCACCTGAAGTGAAGGTCAAAGTCAGCTTTTCTGATCACCTGTTGTCTGTCGTCCCTCTGTCCATCATGATTTTGGCTGAAATTTTTAAACATTTTATTTTGTTTTTAATGTTCACAATGCTGAGTTCTGTCAAATTAAATTTCAGCTCAGGTATATGCATGAAATAGAGCTCACATTACTTTGTCATGTAAACAAGGCTCTATGTTTTTGTTTGTTAACATACTAAAAGGTTATATATTATTAATGTCATATTGATAAAATACTCTGGTAAAAATGTTTTTTTAAATTGTATGTCAATTATGAATGCAACAGTTCAAGTGTTTGTCACACCTCATTTTGTTTTAAGAATGGTATTTTTTGATTCACCAATTTGCATGTAAGTAAAAACAAAACACAAACTTTGTTTACATTGCAAACAATGTGACCTCTGTATCGGGTGTGTTACTCCACATATGGGTGACCATTATTGTAAATCTTGGTGAAGGTCAGTATCTAGTAAATGAGTCCAGGACATAGGCGTTGGGGGGGGGGGGGGGGGGGTGCTCCCCACTTTTTTTTTAGGAAACATAATTGTTCCGTAATGTACGTTTGAAAGATTGAGAAGTTGGAGTCAAAGGCATACTAGCCCCCCCCCCCCCCCCCCCCCCCCCCCAGATTAGGATTTTCATGATTTTTGGGAATAAGGTTTTTACTCTCAATATTTCTGAGGATCAGTCTTTATTTGCACTCACTGGCAGTATATGACATCAGAAGTGATGCTATTTCTATAATTTAATCAAAATCAGTCAAAAATTAACATTTTTCTTATCTTTTTATTAATGGGAAATATATAGCGCATGCTGAACAAGGGAAAAAAATTGTCACTTATTAGCTTTGGCTAGATACATCTCTAAATAAAATATTTTGTTTGTTCAAGCCTGCGCTCTATGTTTCCTGAAAGAAAAACTGCTTGAAAACAAGCTGTTTCATGCTAAAAATGCAAAAATGGAGGGAAAAGGTTGTCTTTTCGATGTCATATTTCTAAATTGTGTGCTGTTGAATCAAAAGGAACATTATGTAAAAACATCACATATATATCTGTACAAAGAATTACAGTAAAATGATGATGTTCATTTTAGGGGGCCAATTTAGGCCCATATCATATACATGTATAGTCCTTTCAAGATTTGTAACTTTTTCCTTCATATTTCATAGAAAATGACAGTTTAGAACACAATTTTTTTTTTGTTTACTACAAGCCTCGATACACCCTGTCAAACAGCTATCGCTTTCTAATGAAGCAACATTAAAAGAATTTGTTTTGAAATTCATAAACGTGTAAGCACCTTTCATTTACTAGAAGTATACACTTCGGCCGACAAAGCGATGCGTTGAGTGACGACACTATTTGAGTAACGGTTAAACGGGCCGAATCACGGGTTGCAGTTTATGAAAGGAGCGTTTTGAGAAAAACTCTGCGGCAAGTAAAGCGTCAACATCAATAGTAAATATTTTTTGATGAATTTTGAGGTAAATTAATGTTCCTAGAGACCGAGTGAGTTATACAAGATAAGGTTAATTACAGATTAGTCTAAAACTGAACAAGTAAACTGCAAGTTTTTTGGTAAGTTTGAAGGCACATGCGCACTTGTAAAAGTAAGTGTGTCATTGATCGATTTATGTTCAATAAAATGCAATTTCTGTAATATTTCTTGTCAGTATTTATTGCAAATTCTTTGGAATATAAGCTACAACAAAGTAAATACTGCCTCAAATTAGGTTGATGCGTAAAAAATGTGAACATATTAAAAGAAGTTCATACATTTATACAAAAGTGTGGAGGATTTATCTGAATTTTTTAAATTTATTTGCATAACTTTCTTATCCATCCTAATTCTAGTTCTAGATTTGCACAGTATTACAGCAGTCAAAACTAGTGGGTTTTTTTCCATTTCAATAAGTGTACTATAACTGTTATAAATGTTAACTGCATTGTATGACATTGTAATATATTATGTACAACAAGGAGAGGACTCTGTAAGTTTTCGTAACTTGTGTCCAATCCTTTTGGCATCATTAGTCAATGAAATATGTTCAACTGAACTAAACAGTGGGAATTTATCGATTAAACAATATGCTGAAAAATGAAATTAGGAACCTGCAGGCATGTTCACGAAACTTTCCTAAAATATGGCCTAAGTGTGTTCCTAAAATATGACTTAGGAAAAAGGTTAGGTACATCCTAAGATCAACTTAGGGCACAACTTTTAAGGTGTAGCTCGACGATAACTTATATAGGAACGTCTTTAGTTAAGATATCCTAACCTTCTACAACCGTTCTTATTTTTCACATTTATTCGTACAGATCGAATTTGAGAGACTTATGCAGAAATAAATCATTAAACAATTTACCAGAGAAAATTGTTCGTGTCGGTAATTAACATAATAGGCCTAAAACCCGTAATTTCAATTTACATTTAGTTAAATACAATGTTTATATCAGTGACCAATAGCAATTTAGTAAAAAAAAAAAACCAAACGAACAAAACAACACACAACTAAACTAAAAAAGAAACGGAAAGGATACCCACACCCCTCCCGAAATCAAAATAACTGCATCAAGTTTCTGAAGAAAATATGTATCAAAACAGAGTTGGCTTACAATGATATAATTATTTAAACAACAGGTGTCAGTTCTTTTAGTGTAAATTAACATTTGATAATCTTTTTAATCAAGTACATGTAATACATAATAAACACACGCTTTTCATAGAATTTAATGTTACATGTAGAAACACAACCAATTAACCTTTAATCTGCAATATATAGAATACACGAACAGTTGTACTGATCTTGAAAATACATAAATACAGTTTATTCAATATTACGAATTTTTAAAGATTATTTTATCTTCAGAATGAAGTGATAAGAAATGAGAATGATCAAGCATGGCTTATATATACACCGATGTAAATTTACGTTTTAGCCAAGGACATCTGAATAATTTTTATCCTAAAGTAATCAAAACAATGAATGTAACTTACTTAGTGTATATTTAGATATAAAAAAAATTAGTGAATAATTTTCATTCGCCAAACTGGGACAATATTTGCGAAAAAAAAATGGTTAATATGTCAGCTCTCAGGCAGGCATGTAGCAAGGGGTGAGGGAGATTTCGGTGTTCCTCTCCATATAATTTTGTTAAAAGAACGTACATAAAAGAATAAATAACTATACCCCACCCCCTTCTCCCGGGTTAGGAATTTGAGGTTCGTCGGAAATGCTGTAACTGTAGAAAACCTTGCTTTATTTTACCGGTCTTAAAAAAAAAACCCTTCAAAACAATCCAAATATCCCAAAAAACATGATTTTAGCCTTAGGATGGTCTTAAGATAAGGTAAGTGATGTTCTAAAGTTAGGACAGTTATTGCGATTCCTAAATTTAGGAAAGCTTGGAGAAACAGACTTAAGACTAAGACGTATCCTAGGATGTACTTAGGACGCACCATAGTCTTAAGGTAGCGTCGTGAACATGCCTGCAGGTTTGCACAGACGACTGACGAGGAGGATAAAAAATTAGAGAATTAATCTATGAATATAATTGTTATATATTATCTTTTGTATGTTTACATATCAAACTTTAGGTCCTCGACAAAACAAAACACTGGTGTCCTTTTAAGACGTCATGATTGCTTTGATGAATCCTTTCCCCGTACTCTATGGTTTTAAAGGAATTATGTAGAAAATGGAAAAAAATGACTTTCCATATTAAATCATGGGAAAAGTAATTCCAATACCTATGCCATTTTTAAGAGGAGGTCAAGAGCTTGTTTGATGCCGTTTTTGTATAATATATTTCATTAGTCAAAAGTTATATATCTGTATATAAATATGTATACCAAATTTCATTTTAGTGTGAAGAAAATGAACGGAAACTGTTGGCGGACTGCAATGTTCAATGTGCAAAGTGATATTATAGAAAGCCAAAGGGTTCAATATTCTATCTATGTAATTATATATTTGTGTTTTCTAAATGCATTATTAGTTAAATGTAAATGGAGCAATGCAAATTTTGAGTCTTCTAAAATTGTACATAAAATTTGTAAATCTTCATTTTAAGATTTTAAGGGTATCGGTACATTGTTGATTTTATTCGCTTCAATTATCCATATTTCTGGTATTGGTTGATTCTTTCATATCTTGTTGCGTAGACATGGTACACAACCTACAAGTAAACAAGTGATTTCTTGTTTCCTTGGTATAGACAACGTTTCAAATATTGACCAGATGCGCATAAATATACCAAACATAAGGACGTCGAGGAACAAGAGTCGTACACAACATACAAGGAAACAAATGAAACATGTGATTTTTTGTTCCTTGATATTCACAACATTTCAAAATAAAAACCAAACAAAAGGATCTCTAAATTTTCCGGGTAAGTTTTTCATACGTGTTCTTCATCATACTTTAAACATTTTAAGGCCGAAAATAAAATAATTGTTTGGAATTGCCTCCCGCCTTATATTGAAATACCCCCGCTGATAAATTTTTATTCGCAAAAATAAAGGATTTTTTAATTTTTTTTAAATATTTTATCGTCGTACAATGTTTACATGTAAGTTCTTTCGTCGAAATAGGTTTTTGGTTTTTTTTAAATTGGGTTCAATCTTATTAAATTCAAGAACACAGATCAATAGAGATGATCCTTGTAGTATTTATAATTTAAAGGATTGAAATTCCAAAGCGAACTCCTATAAAATAAACTGGTGTCAATGATGACATTTAAGAAATAAGGTATCATTTTTGGATGTATGTCGGGATATAGATACGGGTTGGTCACGTGATCAAATCCTATAAAGCCCGAAGGGCTTTATAGAAGATTTGATCACGTACGTGATCAGCACACCGTTGCAGTTATGAGACCACATCTTTCAAAAAATGATAATTCAATGCTTATATTTACGTTTTTTAAACGTTTTATTATCTTTCCAAAAACATGATAATTAAAATTTCCTGCCTTATTCAACGAGTAATGTGCAATTAACGGAAGAGCCATTGGAACAGCCGAATCATGCTGACAAAAATAGTGCACAGAGATTTGATAACTTATAAGCGATTATTATTTTTCATTCTGTAATTTGATGAATTTACTTTTGGTATACTAAGAAATTAATCAATTGAATTCATTTTACTGTTAAAATATGTTTACATCAGTGAAATATTAATCAGCGTAAGTATAATATCAGGTCGTGATCTGGCTTGAAGTCGCTAGTAGAGTCAGTCATATTCTTCGAGAAATTCTAACGGAAGACAGTATTCATACGCACCAGATATGGTGATTGGGTCTTCTGTGTTATGCGTAAATATCACTCAAATAAATCAATGCAATTTGATAGGAGGGAAGAAAGTAAATGTAAATATTTTTTCAAGAACGCCTCGTTATGATGTCGATCCATAAACATTATTCTGTTTACAGACCTATCTTACATGAATCATTTATTCCCTGCAACTAATGTGATGTCTTTTAAGAAAATGAGTGAATAAAACATCGTATAACAAAATACAGACACGTTTATCTTTTTTGCCTAAATTATTTTTCATTACGATACCTAATCGATTAGTTTGAGAAGGGAGAAAAGTAGTGACCTAACGTTATAGATTATTCTTGCGCTACTTTGACCTCTTGACCCATAATGATGTTATGCAGGAATAACAGCGGATTGCGCAAACAGTGTTATATAAGGGAAAACATTTGCAAGTGTAAAAACCAAGTCTTTAAAGATAAAATTCTTGTTTTATGGTTGTGTTTGGGTTTTTTTCAGCAACTCTTTTGTGTGTCTCTTTCTTTTATTAAAGAAAAAATGACAAGAAAAAAAAACAAGCATTATTTCCACTGTTTGTGAAGATTTTTATTTTTTACCAATTTTTTTATTACAATTTGGATAAACTTCCAGTTTGAAAATAAATTCCCTTCCTCCTCCTTGGTCTGGAAATCCCAAGGCGGCAATTCTAAACAACCATTTTGTAAGGATAGCCTAACCACTACTTTTTATTTTTCCTGGTATAATTTGAGGTGGCGATTTAAATGTTTTAATCAACATGTGCCCCATAAAACCAAATTCGATGACATGGTTATTTTTAAAGAGATGAAAATTCAAAACCATCTTGTATCACATTTTAATTGGATAGAAAATCCATTGCAGAATGTTTTTTAAAATTATTTTCCCTCTTAAAAGAACGCTTTTCTCCATTATGTTCAATTGAAAAAGAAAAGTATTACACACAATATTCATTTTTTTGGGGTTGATTTTGATATACCTTTAGTAACTTTAACTCATATAAAATTTTCATGAAAATCACTACTGTAGAAGTGAATTCGGTCTGCTGTTCAACAGCATTATGGAATTCGTATCTTAAATTTCAAAAACCTGATTTCTCCACACATTTACTTTATCTTGATTTAAATACCGGTTTGGTATAATAATGTTTTAGTGATACCTAGCTCTTAATCTTTGAGTTAAAGATTCGATGAGTAATTTTGTTAAAGGCTCTCTTGTCTTCTTTTTTTGGCTCATGTATAGCTCATGTCATTATCAGAGGTCGCCATGCTCCTCCTGTCGTTAGTTTGGCTGGTCACATTTGGCTCAGGTATGTCATTTTTTTCTTTTACTGATCAAAACACCACACACACACAAACACACACACACACACACCATTTGGCTGACGCTTTTATATTTCAAAGCAATATTGTGAGACAAAATCAAGAAAATTGGAAATATAAAATTTAAAATTGAAATTAAATTCATTTTTTTCAATAATTTGTAAGATAACAAATATATCAACAGTAAGGCATTTTTACTTTTGATTCAATCTATAAATATGACTTTGTACTAACTTTAACAATGCTAGGATTTAATCATATAACACATTTGAATTCTTTACATCTGATTCCATAGGTTCCACCATCTATAACCCTCGAACTGCCACACCACAGAGTATGTCCTTAGCGTGTGAAAATAGCGTTATGAAACTGGACTGTGAACGAAAAAACGGAATCATCCGCATCACTGGGGCAAACTACGGAAGATTTACCTTGACGAAGTGTAACAGCTTCGGTGCAACTATTGAATGGAATGTGAAATGTCATCTCCCTGAATCCAAAAGAATTGTAGCGGAGAGGTTGGTTTTGTTTTTGAAAGGTCAAAAGCTTTACTTTTCAATACCAAATGATAACCATCAGGATTTGTCGGATAAATCCAACAGTGATCTTTGTGTTAATGGTATCTTTTGTTTTCTATGGTTGGATAAATCCAACAATGATCTTCCTAATAATGATATCTTTTGTTTTCTATGGTTGACTTTTTTTTTTAAGATTCTATATAATTACATAGTAATTGATACATCCATTCCACCAGGGGCTGATATTTGATGTTGGATATCATTTCAGGTGTGATGGTCGTCCCAAGTGTGAGATTATGGCATCAGATGATGTGTTTGGAGATCCTTGTGTTAACACCTTTAAATATCTACAGGTGTACTATACTTGTGAGCCCATAGGTGAATAAATATATAAATAAAGATCATTTAAGTGACAAGCCATTATCCTTCTTTCACCTGTGGTTACCCGATGTATAATTTTTTTAATGAAATGTGTTTGTTTAAGTGTATACACTACCACCTCTGACCACCACCGAAATACCAACCACTACCACCGAAGAGACGACCACCACCACCAAAGCCACCACCACTCACCCACCACAAAGAAAAGTCTGTGATGCCATTTACTTTGAGGGCAAGAACTGGCCGTATGCCAATGTGGGAGAGGTAGCATCCATAAGTTGTAAACCCCCAAGGGTGGGTCGTATCACCTGGAGATGTACAGGGAATGGCTGGAAGGGGGAGAGGCCGGATGACTCAAATTGTCAGACACCTGTCACAGGTAGACTTATTTCTACAAATGTTAAGTCTTGTACATGCATTACCCATTCATAACATGAAACTGTTAGAGTAAATGACTGCTTCCATATGAAACACATACAAATATAAACATATTTTTTCTAAATCTATGATTATTTTGAGACTACCGGACATAGAGTTGCAATTTCCTTTCCTGATTTTTAGCCGGGCTTTGCTGAAAGCAGAGTCCTGGCTGTTGGCAGGCAAATCGCCAATGGTACTATAAATAGCACAACTTCAAAAGTAAACAAAAAACCAAGCAGCGTCAAAGTAAAGTAAAAGCTTCCGCTATACAAAATAGTTACACAGAGAGCCATGTTTTGTCAAATCCATTGGTTTTTTATTTGTTTTCAAATAAATTTAGTGTTGAATTTTTCCCTTTCTTATTAATTACGTGTTTTTTAAACAAGACTGCGTTTTGGGCACATGTGCAATGCGCATGAATTTCTACGAATTATTTTTCAAAGCATTGGTGTTTGGCTGCACATAGAAGTAACAAGTAATAGTTTTCCAAAAAGCTTGCCTGACTAAAAATTATTCAATGGAAGCATGCTTGTTTCAATTAGGCTATCTTATCAGAAATGGATTTTAATTTTCGCTGTTGCTCAAAAATTTATAAATTGAACGTGCAAATTAATTTTTTTTACGAATTTACACATATCATATTTGTAAGTGCATGTAAACTTGAAAGCTTGAGATATAATGGGCCTTTTTTTTAAAAATTGTATTTGTTATATAAGATGCAAAATCAACTGAAAGGCATTTTAAAAATTTCCAACCATATGAAAAATTAAAGGGTATAAAAACACGTATTGTATTAAAAAAGGGTGATTTCTCAAATTCATGAAAAACCCCTAATTATAACTTCAATTCAATTAAAATTCCTTATTTGCAGTTTCATTTATTGCAAGTTCCT
Source organism: Magallana angulata (assembly GCF_025612915.1). Lineage (NCBI taxonomy): Eukaryota > Metazoa > Mollusca > Bivalvia > Ostreida > Ostreidae > Magallana > Magallana angulata. Next base: position 52,623,546 of record NC_069120.1, read on the forward strand.
ACAAATGTGGAGAGGGGGAGGGGGGCAAATCCATGATACTTCCATTTATCATATAAAGTTAAGAAAATTGCCAGCTGCCAAAAAAGTGGGGACTCTGATGGAAACACATGGTGTGCTCTGGGTATTCGCATGATCCCAACGGACTCGTCCACTAATCGGTGCGCAAAAACTATGAACTATACAAAATTTACGCAACGAATGAACTCATCCATTGGCAGAGATCCGGGGGGGGGGGGGGGGGTCAGATGAATTTTGACATTTGTTTTGTAACAGCTACATACATGTATATTATGCTTTGGAATGGATGTTTTTGAAGAAATCTATATAACGAATTAAGAAACACACTTGATTAGTAATTGTTAAATGTAGTAATGTACATTTAGTAAGACACGCGAGTTATGATCCCTTTTCAAGATTAATGAAATCGCCCAACTGAATGAAAATCGGGTCACACCCTGCTTCGGCGATTTAGTTCCTCCAGTAAACATTCCAGCTGTTTAAATATATATTTGTTTTAATCCAAACTGATGACTCTCTTGTAATAATGATATTCCAACACCAATTGTTACTTACATTGTACCGTAATAGGCAATATGTTACAACTTGTTGCGATGACCCCCTCCCCCTTTTTCACCGTTCAAATATGGTGGAATGCTGATCTATTTTTAAATCAGATTACACACGTGCACTGCATGGTGAACGTCCCTTTTACTAAAAAACTCTTGCTCGCTGTTGTTATTACATGCCACATAACATTTTCATCAATTGTGAATGTAAATGCTGACTTCTTAAACATGCATCAGTTAATCTTTTTCGTGAAATATCATGATATTGCTTGTACCTTTGTCTGCACTGTTTCGGAGAATGCAACTTTTAAACTATGCCTGACGTCATGACGTCATGCAATGAGGGAAAGGGGGTTGAATTTATAACGTTTGTTTCAAATTTCAATGTAACTGTTGACTTTTTTCACTAAACTACGGAAGCGTACGGAAGTATACGGAAGCGTTTTAGGGCTGCAGAAGTATTTTTTATCAATTTGTTATAACAGATTAGTAATTTGTTATAACAAATTAGTAATTTGTTATAACAGATTATCAATTTGTTATATCAAATTATTAATTTGTTATAACAGATTAGTAATTTGTTATAACAGATTATCAATTTGTTATAACAAATTAATAGTTTGTTATAACAGATTATCAATTTGTTATAACAGATTATTAATTTGTTATAACAAATTTGTAATTTGTATAACAAATTATTAATTTGTTATAACAGATTATCAATTTGTTATAACAAATTATCAATTTGTTATAACAGATTATCAATTTGTTATAACAGAATATCAATTTGTTATATTAAATTATTAATTTGTTATAACAAATTAGTATTTTGTTATAACAAATTAGTAATTTGATATAACAAATTAATAATTTGTTATAACAAAATACTTATTTGTTATAACAAATTATTAATTTGTTTTAACAAATAAATAATAGCATAGAGATATCATAGCATTGCATTTTTATCCTATTTTTTGGTATGCTATGATATTTTAAATGTTTTGTAATGAGATTCCATTGCTTTGCTATGATATTTGACTGTCATTTTATGCATATCTATTACAATCTCATGCTATGCTGTGCTATGAGATTCGAGTAATGTTTCGAGATTCATATGCAATGATATGAGATTCCTATGGAATTCTGTAAGATTTCTATGCTATGCTATATAAAATTGAAACGAAATGCTTAATGCTATGGTAAGCAATGCTATGATCAGTGAGAATCATATGAAATGCTATAGGATTCAAATGCTTTATAACGTATATCGATGCTATGCTATGAAATTTAAATAACATAGCATTAAAATCGTATGACATAACATTGGAATCTTATAGCATATCACTTGATTCTCATTCATCATAGCATAACAAAACCTAGCACATCATACCATATCATGTAATATCATATATCTTCATAAAGCATTTTATTTAAATTTACTAAAACAAAAGCATATAATGATATGCTATGATATTTCGATACTATTCAATGTTATGGATATAAAAGGCTAAATGATGCTATGCTTTGGTGAATGAAAATCAAATTATATGCTATAAGATTCCAATGGTATATAATGTAATTCCAATGCTATGCTATGGAATTAGATAACTGTAAACACATCATTGGAATTACATTGCATAGGATTGGATCTTATAGCATATCATTTGATTCTCATTCATCATAGCATAACAAAACCTAGCACTGCATACCATATCATGTAATATCAGATATCGTCAGACAGCATTTTAATTTACCAAAAAATAGTATAAAAATGTAATACTATGAGATTTCTATGCAATGCTATGATATCTGTATGCTATTATTAATCTGTTAAAACAAATTATTAATTTGTTATAACAGATTGATAACTTGTTATAACAAATTACTAATCTGTTATAACAAATTATTAATCTGTTATAACAAATTGATAATTTGTTAAAACAAATTGATAATCTGTTATAACAATTTATTAATCTGTTATTACAAATTATTAATCTGTTATAACAAATTATAAATCTGTTATAACAAATTCATAATTTGTTATAACAAAGTGATAATCTGTTTTAACAAATTAATAATTTGTTATATAAATTACTAATCTGTTATAACAAATTAATAAAAAATACTGCTGCGACCCTAATACGCTTCCGTAGAATGATGAATGAGATTCAAATGATATGCTATAAGATCCAATCCTATGCAATGTAATTCCAATGATATGTTTAAATTATTAATTTTTTATATCAAATTACTAATTTGTTATAACAAAATACTAATTTGTTATAACAAATTAATAATTTGTTATAACAAATTAATTATTTGTTATAACAAATTAATAATTTGTTATAACAAATTGATAATCTGTTATAACAAATTGATAATCTGTTTTAACAAATTGATAATCTGTTTTAACAAATTGATAATCTGTTATAACAAATTAATAATTTGTTATAACAGATTTGTTATAACAAACTATTAATTTGTTATAAAAAATTGATAATTTGATATAACAAATTGATAATCTGTTATAATAAATTACTAATCTGTTATAACAAATTAATAATTTGTTAAAAAAAATTAATAATCTGTTATATCAAATTACTAATTTGTTATAACAAATTACTAATCTGTTATAACAAATTAATAAAAAATACTGCTGCGGCCCTAATACGCTTCTGTACTTAACTACGGAAGCGTATTAGGGCCGCGGCAGTATTTTTTATTAATTTGTTATAACAGATTAGTAATTTGTTATAACAAATTAGTAATTTGATAAAACAGATTATTAATTTGTTATAACAATTTATTAATTTGTTATAACAAATTAGTATTTTGTTATAACAGATTATCAATTTGTTATAACAAATTATCAATTTGTTATAACAGAATATCAATTTGTTATAACAGATTATTAATTTGTTATAACAGATTATTAATTTGTTAAAACAAATTATTAATTTGTTATAACAAATTAGTATTTTGTATAACAAATTAATAATTTGTTTTAACAATTTAATAATAGCAAACAAATATCATAGCATTGCATAGAAATCTCATAGCATTTTATACTATTTTTGGGTATTCTATGATATTTTCAATGTTTTGTAATGAGATTCCATTGCTATGCTATATGATATTTGACCGTCATTTTATGCATATCTATTACAATCTCATGCTATGCTGTGCTATGAGATTCGAGTAATGTTTCGAGATTCATAAGCAATGATATGAGATTCCTATGGAATTCTATAAGATTTCTATGCTATGCTATATTAAATTGAAACGAAATGCTTAATGATATGATAAGCAATGCTATGATCAGTGAGAATCATATGAAATGCTATAGGATTCAAATGCTTTATAATATATGTTGATGTTATGCTATGAAATTTAAATAACATAGCATTAAAATCGTATGACATAACATTGGAAACTTATAGCGTATCACTTGATTCTCATTCATCATAGCATAACAAAACCTAGCACAGCATACCATATCATGTAATATCATATATCTACATAAAGCATTTTATTTTAAATTTACTAAAACAAAAGCATATAATGATATACTATGATATTTCGATACTATTCAATGTTATGGATATAAAAGGCTAAATGATGCTATGCTTTGATGAATGAAAATCAAATTATATGCTATAAGATTCCAATGGTATATAATGTAATTCCAATGCTATGCTATGGAATTAGATAACTGTAAACATATCATTGGAATTACATTGCATAGGATTGGATCTTATAGCATATCATTTGGTTCTCATTCATCATACCATATCAAGTAAAATCATATATCGTCAGACAGCATTTTAATTTACCAAAAAATAGTATAAAAATGTAATGCTATGAGATTTCTATGCAATGCTATGATATATGTATGCTATTATTAATCTGTTAAAACAAATTATTAATTTGTTATAACAGATTGATAACTTGTTATAACAAATTATTAATTTGTTATATCAAATTACTAATTTGTTATAACAAATTGATAATCTGTTATAACAAATTATTAATCTGTTATAACAAATTACTAATCTGTTATAACAAATTATCAATCTGTTATAACAAATTGATAATTTGTTAAAACAAATTGATAATCTGTTATAACAAATTATTAATCTGTTATAACAAATTATTAATTTGTTATAACAAATTGATAATCTGTTATAACAAATTATTAATCTGTTATAACAAATTACTAATCTGTTATAGCAAATTATTAATCTGTTATATCAAATTGATAATTTGTTTAAACAAATTGATAATCTGTTATAACAAATTATTAATCTGTTATAACAAATTACTAATCTGTTATAACAAATTATTAATTTGTTATAACAAATTGATAATCTGTTATAACAAATTATTAATCTGTTATTACAAATTACTAACTTGTTATAACAAATTATTAATTTGTTATAACAAATTACTAATTTGTTATAACAAATTACTAATTTGTTATAACGAATTGATAATCTGTTATAACAAATTACTAATTTGTTATAACGAATTGATAATCTGTTATAACAAATTAATAATCTGTTATAGCAAATTAATAATTTGTTATAACAAATTAATAAAAAATACTGCTGCGACCCTAATACGCTTCCGTACTTAACAGACATATTTTTATGTATAGCCGCTATCAAAATAATTCAGCCGCTCTCTGGCGCATTTCCAACATTAAGAGAGAGAGAGAGAGAGAGAGAGAGAGAGAGAGAGAGAGAGAGAGAGAGAGAGAGATTGCCAGATTTTACTACAAAATATACATAATGACACCTCAAAAGAGCCCGGCTTTCAGTATTACTTCAGTACTTTGATTTTTTGCGTGTTTGAAATATTGCTTTTTTTGCCTCTGAGAAGAATTTATCCATACTGTGTCTTTTAACTACAAATATATTTAATATATTTTATTGTAAGTTACTATTAAAACTTTAAACCAATACAACCGGTAGTTATCAATCAGGCTTGTGTCTTTCTCAACCAATAATAATTATTTCCTGAGTATGCTCGCAATATGGATTTTTAACCGTATTTATCCGCGAAGAAAAGAAGATGTGGGTGTTATTTTCCCTAGAAACCAAGACTGGTGGAACAAGGTTTGTACCTTAATGTAATACAAAAAAGTACTACAATGTCTAGTTTTTTTGGACGAAATCATCTCTAAATAGTAATCGGAATTTGATTTTTTGAAAACAAATTTTGAAATTCGAATCACTCATTTTAACAAATAAGTTAATAGATATGATCAACGGTATAAAGCTTTACTTCAGTTTCTAAAATATCTACTAGTATTTATTGTATGGCGATATGAGTCTTCATTTCCAGGATGATTTTAGGATAGAAGATTCTTTATAATTGTCAGAGTATGTCATAACTTGTCTCCATTAATGTGTTTTTGTGCATAAGTTCATCTCATTTATTCCAAAGTTGCTTTCAATAGTTTAAAGTTTATTCAGCGAGTTTTACTTGGCAGATACAAATCCTGTGAATTTACTAGGCGGTTTGGAATTTGTTAAAATAGTTTTAAAGTCGTAATAAAAGTATGCATATTAAGAAGTAAAGTAACTGTTTATATTTGTAGACGCAATGTTGTATTGTAGAGGAAGGCATGCAGTATTTGCCTCAAAGTATTTGTCCACAGTGGGGTTGTACCAAGTATAAAACATGTGTACGTTCAAAGATATTTTTATATTACCTAACTCTACATAATAATGCTTCAACATTAATTTTCGTTTTGTGTAGACATTTATTATCTTCTTGTTACAAGGGTTTAAACTTTCTTAATATATCAAGAATTGTTTCTAAAATGTACATGTACAATATCGATTAATGAAAGCTGCTTGATCCGATTTGATATCAAATTTTGTGAACGCTTTTAACCGATGGTTATGCTAAGTATGTGTATAATAATAGACACTGCACTGTTTACAATCGATGTATAACATGCGGATTATATAAACCCAATCATTCGGGAAACGAAACTAAACGGTTCCATTTTCTCAACATTCCCATGGTGCATCTAGGTTTTTTTTTCGGTTGCACATAAAGAAATTATCTTTATTTACTTAGAATATTTCTAACTTTGAAAGAATATCGATTCTGCTGGTTTAAATAGGAGAAAGCCCATAACTTTCAAAGATAATTAGTTTGTATGGAAAATTATTTGATACTTTAATAACCGAAAAATCGGACCATGCAACTTGAATAAATTTGGTTTAAACTAGAGTGCAATTAGCACACACACACACACACACACACACACACACACACACACACACACACACACACAGATATATATATATATATATATATATATATATATATATATATATATATATATATATACACCCAGGCATTGTTGTAATAGTTCTTATCATTATAATTAAATTTCGCATAATTTGCACAAATCGATAAGGAAATCCCTTTTTGGTTAAATATTATCAGTGATAGTTTCAAGCCATCAACTAATTCGGGAATGGGGCACAAGGGCATGAATTTACAATCGTTTAAATTAGATGTGATAGTAGTTTTCTAATATTCTTATCTTTATCATATCCCTCATATGATTTGCTCTATCACAAACTCTAGATTTTTGAAAAAAAAATTGTTCAGTCTTTTACAATAATATTTGAGTTTTTAAACATCTCTTCATGTTACAGACGTTTATTTATGAGATGAAATAAGTATGCTTTATCGATGAGTATTACAACTATGATTACAAATATCATTGCTTTCATTTTATTTTTAGAAAAATCAGCTTTGACAACGCCTCAACTTATGTAAAAAATGGTGGCATATTTCTGCCATCCACATAATTTTTGGTCAACATAGCAGTATCACGTAAAGTCAAGATAACTATCTCATCAAGTCGAGATAACTTTCTAGTTTCTCGATCAAGACTGGCTTTTTGTTGGGATAGCCATCCCGGTCATTTATCTTGTCTCTTGAATAAAATTCGTGACATTTGCAAAAACTGCTATTCACAAAAAGAGCTAAGTTATACATAGTATCTAATTTTAGAGTTTTGGAACTCATTACTCAGGACTTATGCTTTTTAAAACACACTGTGTTTTGCGTCATTTCATCATATTTTAAAGTTTTACTCTACTTAAATACTTTAAACTACGTGAGATTGAAAGTGTTATGCTAAAAATTAGAAAACAATAAGCATATATTCATGTTAATTACAGATTCAGATATGAATGAAGATTAGATATTAAAAGATAATTTATCAAACTCTATTTGACGGGCCATTAGTTATATTTCATTTTAATTACGCACAAGTGCTTTTCTATAAACGTAAGGAGATTGAGTAATGAGTTCCGAAATACGATTATACAATTGTCATACATGTACATGTATAATCTCGTTTTGTGAATGGCAGTACTTGAAAATGCAACAGATTTTAGTCAAGATAAAAGATAAATTATCTAATCTTGTCGAGATAGTTATCAAGCTTATTTTGACCGGACAAAATAGAAGTCGGAGTTTGTTGAGAAAAAGGAAAGTTATCTTGACTTGCCGAGATAGTTATCTCGACTTGACTTGGCAGAAAAATGCCACCACAGTGTAGCACGTACCTTTTCCAGTTTGGTTTTTGGGAGTTGATTTTAATAAACTCTCCTATGCAGTTACTCTGGCAAACCGAAACTGAAACAGTGTTTGGACCAAAGCACAAATCCTCACCGCTGACAAAATTAGTTACTGAAAATAATCGATGAATTCGATGTAATGTACGCTTAAGAATTTCTTTTAAAGGAAACTTATTTATAAATACCTAAGAAAAGGTCACTTTTTAAATAGTACGAACAATTAAGAAGTTTTTTTTTGCATTCGTATGTATTCCTTCGACAGAGTTCAATATAGTCTCGTTCAACAATCGGCTGTCTCCGTACATCTCCGACAAGCAAAGAGTCAGTCTATATTTAGAGGTCGCATCATCAAGCTATCACGTGACCTGGAATCTCTTACTTGTCGGAGATTATATAAATATAAGTAGTAATTTTATCTTTTACCTCTATTCACAGGGACCAAACCCGTTTTAACATTAATTTCAATGTAACCATGAATAAAGAAAAAACTACCAGCTCGCTTCAAAAGCCTAATAAATCAATTATTTTTTATAACACTCGCAATATGCATGTAATTTGCAGAAAAGTAATGTCTGAAATACACTCATGCCGAATTTTAAGTTGGTGAGTCTTAAAATAGCGGAGATATACGTCATTATTCTCTAGAAATCGCCAGTTTATTTTTACTCGGACAATTACCGGTCCAGGGCTCACGATGGGATTTTGTCTGCTCACGATGGGATTTTGTCTATGACAACAGCAGTATTGCAACAAGTCGATAAAAATTCGCACTAATCCTTTAAAATCTTACATCAAACGCATGCTAAAGATCTGTGAGGTTTTGGTATGTCCATTGTAACGTATTTTTCTAAATTAAAATCACTTTTTGAAACACTTTGTAGTTCATTATGCCAGTCATTCACAAATTTCTGTTGAAGTTTGAACTCGACCAAGTTATAGTTACGCACCTCCCGATTTAAAAAAAAACATGTTGACATCGATAGATTGGAGTAAAAGTTTAACATGGTGTGACTACTTTTGGTTACCGAATAGCGATTTCATAAAAATTCGTGCATATTGTGAGTGCTTTCCGTTTCCGAGAAACCAAATTACCGTTACAACATGGACCGTGCACTGACGCCCCAGCTTTGCACTCGCAATACCGACCAACAAGTGGGGCATCTAGATTAATTTTTATCCAAAGGAAATATATCTTGAACGATGTATGTCTAGATTGAATTTTCCCCTTTTTTTAACGTACGGGTGCGCTAACTGGACTATTTCCTCTACTTTAAATATACAAACACCGTTGAAAGTTTCTATAAATTTATTACTCTGAATCAGAAACAAACAATACTATTCAAAGGGGTCACAAAATCTCTGGTAATTCACAAACTAACTATTGACTATAATTGGAATATTATCCAATAATGCATTCAAACTAATGTGCATGTCTAACCAGTTTAGACCTAATATAGTTTCAAAGAATATTTCCAAACTGGTTAATTAACCAGCAATAATATAATTCCAATTGGTATAAATTAAACCAGTAATGTCATAAACACTCAATCTTTTGAGTAAAGTCCTTCCCCTGCTTCCAATATTATACAATTAACCCAATAAATAAAATAAATAACACACACTTGCTACCGTGGTGTACTTTTAAAATAACCCGCTCTGCAACTCTCGTTTTACTACTAAACACGTCATTAATAAATACACCAAATGACGCAAAATACGCTAACCAATCAGAAACATCGCGCAGCTAAATACAACCAATCACTGGCGATACGTGATGCCCTTATTCTCATGTGTACGATAAAGTTTCACATGAAAAAAAATAAATTATTTGATTACAATTAATTATTTGATAAACATCATAACTTTAACAATCAACAAAGATTAATAGCATATTATTGATCGAATTCGCCGCTAAATACTCATAACTTCTTACATAAAAGTGCATCCTGGGAAATAACAAAGGAAACGTGTAGCGAGAAATGCTAGGTAACAAAATACCGATTAATGAAAAAATAAACGGCCTTTTACATGTGTGATCATGTAAGTAGTATTGTAAATTATCCGTTATACTCTGTGTGGCGTTATAACAACATCGAAGTCCTAAATTTACAGCAAGTAACATGTACGCGGCGAAACACATCGTCTTACACAAAATCAGGGGAAAATGTCAAAACCCAAAAACAAAATAATTATAATGAAACAACGCATGTAAGAAATAGTTAAACATCTTATAAAATACACTATATCTGTCACAGTATTCATTGGAGGCCTTGTTGATCCTTATGTCCTGTTCTCCGTCTGACTTTTCACCTCTTGCATGACTAGGTTTTCCATCATTGAACGTTCCACAATCTTTCGGGCGATGTGACAATCAACCCCTCGTGATTGTTCTACGGTCAAACAAAAACAGTTACAGATAGCAGCAACATGGTCGATGTATTTTTTTAGTTGGGGGATATCCCTATTGCATATAACCCGATCTTAAAATGTCCATGTCTTTAACTGAGCGTTGACGGACTCAACCGCTCATTTGGTCTTCGTGACCAATCTAGACTCATCGCTCTCCTTACTACTAAACTGTTTCTGTTTTGAACCAAGAAAAGCGGTGATTTTGGTTGAAAACACAATGTCGTTTATAGGAAATATACTGAGTCGCGGAAGCCTCTGTCGAAAATGAGAATGTCATCTTTTTTAAAACCAGGATAGCAAGTTCTCTTCATTCGGTTTTAACATATAGTTAAGAATCGATGCATCGTTGTTACAACCAAAGGACCCAAAAGTACTAATGATATAGACATCAGTTGCTGTGACAAACATTGGATATACTAAACACCTGTGTTCGTGCATGCTTAAACATTGACGCTGAAATACATAGTTTCTACATTTTTGTATATATGTGTAAGTTTCATCCATTTTGAAATTACGGAATCTAAAGGGAAATGATTTAATATTTTATAGCATAGTACCTTGTGGGCTTTCCAACAATGCCCTCTCTTGATATATGATGAAACCCGAGAAATAATGGACAACAACCGAGCCAAGAGCACTTCTTGCTTGCTTGATGCATCAAGATATCTGTCTTTTATTAAAAAGAGATCCAATAAATTTACAATGAAAATAAATCAAAACAATGGGGATATTTTTTTGCATATTATTTAAGTTTTGAGTGTTCCATTTTTTCTCTTTCACATTTTAGCTCTCCTGAGCTGAAAGCTCAAGTGAGCTATTCTAATCACTTTTTTTCCGTCGTCCGTCTGTAATATTTTTAGTTCACCTGAAATTTATTATTATTTAATAATAAATAAAAAATATTATTTTTTAAGTTTTTAGTGTTCCATTTTTTCTCTTTCACATTTTAGCTCACCTGAGCTGAAAGCTTAAGTGAGCTATTCTGATCACATTTTGTCCGTCGTCCGTTTGTAAACTTTTTACATTTTGAACTTCTCTAAAACCGCTTGGCCAATTTCAACCAAATTTGCCACAAAGCATTCTTATCGGAAGGCAAATATAAATTGCAGAAATGAAAGACCGATCTTTATTCGAAGCGGAGAAAACCTCGAAACTGTAGAAAAAGAAGGTTTCCTTTTATAAAATCAAAAGAACTACAGAGTCAAATTAAATATAATTTAGCATAAATAATCCCTATGAAAAGGAAAACATAAATTGCAAAAAATATCGGCTAATTGTTTTTCAGATCTGAGTTATTACGATAAAAATGATAATTGAAAGACGCGTTTCAATCAGTTTATAGCTTTGGGTTCGGTATTCCAGGAGTCTTGGTAAAATGGGTAGGCAAAACCAGGCCGTGGCAAAACAAAAGATTGTCAATTATTAATCTGCCAATCTCATTAAAATTTTCAAGATATGTTACGGACCAGTATATTTGTATTCGCTGTAAATATTGTTACAAAACAATGCGTATTTTGGAATTGACGATTGCCGATCTGCCTCGGCTTTTATTTTGCCCCGGCCCGGGTTTGCGTACCCATTTAACCAAGACTCGTATTCCATACTAGCAATGACATATGATAAACGGGTCGATCTGACAATAATGAATGTGTTTGTTGTGCAACAGTTCGCGTACGAAGGGAATCTTTGAAACATGCAAAATACATTGGTGCCGATTTTGTGAAGTTATTTCAGTGCGTTGACAGTTTTCGCATATGACGGTGGTATTAGCTTGTTTTGATTTTCGTTTTGTTTTCATTATTTATGCTTTGTAGTAACCTGGGAACTATCGCCTGTATTTTGTAAATTTTACGTATCAAATCAAACAGAGACTTCGGTAAATCAGACAGTTACTAGTAACTGTTTACCTGCGCAAATTAAGCAAAATCTGATGTATTAAGAAAGTACTAAAATACAATTCATTCTATCGGTAATTCGGTATGATCTTTTGCGTTATAGTGCACGTTTCTTATGTTTTGGTATTCATCAATCAAGTGTGAGTAAAGTTATAAAAGTCACTCGAGTTTACGCCAGGTAAACAACAGTCATTTAATTATAATGGAGAAGACAAATTAAATTTTTAAATGTTTTTAATTTGAAAAATTCAGCGCATTGAGGTACAATTTTCTTCTTCACATCTATAGGATTTTTTTTTAATAAAATACAATAATTATTATATTATATCTTTAAAAAAATAAAACTAAAGGTACTGTGAGCAAGCTCACAATTGATACCCCCCGCTAAAAAAATCATAACTTATGTATTTTTTCTATTATAGAAAATATTGGATGAATCAATTTTCTATAAAGAACAACTGTTCTATTTTTTAAAACTGTTAATGCTAATATGAGTACACAAACCAATTTCTATTCTTTAAATTACATTTGATTTCATGTTAATTGTTAATGCATGAGGACATTTGCATCCTTATGTTAACAATCATGACTCGAATCAAACAAAAATCCATATGTCAAGCAGCCATTTAATATAAACATTTTGAATTATAGGTATACTGAGCCCGATTTTTTTCCAAAATTTTTTTCCACACATTTTTTTAAAAGGTAGTGTATATTCAAATTTATGAAAATCATGACCTTGGGGGGTAGGGTGTGGCCACAAGGTTGGGAACGAATTTTTACATAGGCATATATTGAGTAATGCCAAAGTGAGTGCTGACAACCTAGGATACGAAAGAATCATGGGACTACATGGAAAACTTTTTGTGGATTTTTGTGCAGAAAACAACCTAGTCATCGGAGGTACAATCTTCCCACATAAGAATATCCATAAACCCACATGGGTTTCTCCCGATCATCGTACAGAGAACCAAATAGATCACATTTGTATCAGTGCCAAGTTTAGAAGATCACTACTGGATGTAAGAGCAATGAGGGGAGCAGACGCTGCATCTGATCATTTCCTGGTGGTTGGAAAACTCAAACTTAGACTCAAAAAATGTATGCAATATAATAGCAGAATGAAATATGATGCAGAGAGATTAAAAGTTGACAACACCATAAAGAGCTTCAAGCTTTTATTGCAAAACAAATATCAAATTCTGCAGGACCATCATACAGAAGATTATACAGTTGAAAGTAGCTGGATAGATATTAAAGAACTGATTAATACAGTGTGTGAAGAGGGAATCGGCAGGAAAAAGAAGAAGAACAAACCATGGATTTCTCAGAAAACACTAGAGAAAATAGAGGAAAGGCGGAAAATCCATGAGCAGGGTTTAATGCAAATACAAGATCAAGAAAAGCAAAGTACGAGACCGATTATAAAACAAAACATCGAGAGGTGAAAAGAAGTGTAAAAGATGATAAAAGACGCTATTATGAAGACTTGGCAATCAGAGTAGAAGCAGCATCAGAACAAAGAAACATGAAGGAAGTTTATGATATTACAAGACAACTATCAGGAAAGTCATCAAAATCGGAAAAACCTGTAAAAGATAAAAATGGTAACACCCTAAATACAATGGAAGAACAAAGACAGAGATGGGCAGAACATTTTAGGGAACTACTTAACAGTCCAGCACCAGAAACAATGACAGAAATTCAACCTGCAGCACACCACCTTGCTATAGACAATGTTTAACCATTGACTGGATTATGAGAGAAACAACAGCCGGGAAAAGAAATGGAATCCAGTGGAACCTTATGAACCAACTTGAAGACCTGGATTTTGCCGATGACTTGGCTCTTTTATCCCATACGTACGACCAAATGCAAGAGAAAACATCAATCTTAGTCAAAAATGCATCAAAGACTGGGCTCCGAATTAACAAGGAAAAAACAAAACTAATGAGAATAAACACAAACAACATCAACAGCATTGAAATTGATAACACTCAATTGGAAAATGTTACATTATTCATATATCTAGGAAGTGTTGTTAACCATAGTGGAGGAACAGATGAAGATGTAAAATCACGCCTAGCAAAGGCATATAAGCATTTGGTATGCTAAGAAAAGTATGGAAGTCCATGTACATAACAATCAAGACCAAACTCAGGATATTTAATAGCAACGTAAAATCAGTGCTACTTTACGGGTCGGAAACATGGAGCCTCACAATGGCGAACAGGAAAAATTTCCAATCCAGATGTCTGAGAAATATCCTTCAGATATGGTGGCCGAACAAAATAACTATAATGAAGACCTTTGGAGAAGAACTAACCAAATCCCTATTCCACAAGAAATCAAAAAGAGAAAATGGAAATGGATTGGTCATACACTAAGGAAAGGCAGATCTAACATCACCTGTCAAGCCCTCCAATGGACACCACAAAGGAAGAGGAAAAGGGGAAGGCCAAGACTAACCTGGAGAAGAGTCCTTGAAAAAGAAATGGCCGAGAAAGGACACAACTGGAACACCATCCATCAACTAGCAAAGGACAGAGAGAAGTGGAGAAGAATTGTCTGTGGCCTATGCTCCACAAGGGAGTGAGAAAGGCTTAAGTCAAGTAAGTCAATATAGAGTAAATCTTAAAAAATCGTCTTCTCAGAAACCATTATACCAGGAAAGATTAAATTTGTATGGAAGCATCCTCAGGTAGTGAAATTTCAAAGTTGTAAAAATCATGACCCTCTGGGGTTCGGTTGGGCCACAATGGGGGCAACTTTTTACATAGGAATAAAAAGAATTCAGAATTATTTGATTTTAAATTTTCTATTATATGCAAAATTAACGCTTTTAACAAGCAAAATTAACAAATGTTGTAGGACATTGTCATTTCAGGGATCTGTGTCCTTTTAATACACTCTCGTCTATTAAGCGCACATGTTCATGCGTGTCTTGGAAAATTGAACTTAATTTCGAAAGCGTTTTTCGAAGAGTTACAATAAAGGATTTGTAATTCAGATTTTAAAACTACGATAAAAACTTGTAGTTTTTTTTTTATTGAAATTTTATTTCTTAAAATTGAGATAGGTACTATTTATTTACATGTACTACCACACGGTAAATTAGAAATTTAAAACATAACAACCATGCATTATCTCTGAATTTATAGGTTTAATATTGGTGCGAGATATTTACCGATGGGAGAAAGATCAGCTGAGTTTCTGATGAGTGACATTAAGATATTGATGAAGAATTCTTTTTAATCATGAATATCACTGGTATTGTCCGATATAAAGTATAGAAAAAAGTGTAAACTTATGCCTCATAACATTAAAAAAAGATTATATATAGTCCAACTAAGCCGGACAACATGAACATTAACATTTAACATTCTTCAATGGATAAGATTGTATATATTATTTGATCTATTGGTCACACAAAATGTATAATCTTTATAGATTTTTCTTACAATGCATCGATCAAAATTTAAATTCAGTTTAATTACCAATTAAGAGAGTCAATAACCGAGAATGCAAATTTAGACTTGTTTTTATTTTCTATATACAAAATTCCTTTAAAGATGAACAGCAGTCATACTGCAAGTAGACTCGAAGCCAATGAAACTTATTAGTCCCCTACCGGTTTCACCGGAGGGGACTATAGCTTTCCTCTGCGTCCGTCTGTCTGTCCGTTCGTCCGTCTGTCTGTCCCACTTCAGTTTTCCACACTTTTTTTCTTTATGCGTTTGAGGAATAATGTAAAATTTGCTGAACAGCTTCAAAACGTCAAATTACGGATCAGGTTTACACTTTTGTAGCGTCTGGTTGACATTTTTCGAGAAAATTTATTTTTTATATTCCAATTTTTTAATGTTCGGGTTCGATATTCTGCATAACAGTGCAATGTTTTCACAATTTCCACAAACCGGTAGGGGACGTGTATTGCTTACGCAATACGCTCAGAATGCTTGTTTAATATGTAATACATCTGTGTATAACCCGTCCAGATTTAACCTCTTTTTGATTGCTTAAAGAAAATGAGAATGTTTTATTCAAATACAACAAACATGAGGAAAAAAGTATTCCCTGTATGCATACATATGAAATGATTTTTTGAGAAATGTAGTACAAAACATTAGAATTTCACGTGTATTTCACTCACCTTCGTTTAAATTAATTCTGAATTTTCAATATTGACACACATATGGCTATTTCGATTATATATATTTAACATTCAGATAGAAATATTATCTAGCAAAACAAAGTTCGAAATGGAAAAAATTGGAAAAAAAATGCACAGAACAAGCAAAAAAGGATATATACGTTGTTTATAAGAAATTTTTATATTTTGTCTTTTTGAGATATTTGATTTTTTTCTTTCTAATGAATTGTGTTTAACATAATCAAGACTATGTCTGCTCTAAACATTTCTAAAGACAAAAAAGCAAAAAGCAAAAAGATTTTATACTTAATATAAACCAAGCATATTTTACCATCAAAAATACAACCTTATTTCGATTTATTGTCATTTCCTTTGTGTTCGACCAATTGTTGTGTTATTTAACGACCTCGTGAATTGTAATGTTTTAAAAACGATGTTACAGTTAACTTCTTATTTTTAAACATAAAAACAACGCCTACCAACAAAGAACAGTTGCTAAATGATGCAGTTTATGACCTATCTGGTTAATGCAAGTTTTTATTTGAGAAATTATTAGTTTGGCTGGGAATCCTTTGGGTTTTTTAAAATATATATCATTGAGCTAAACAAGGATTAACTCGAATTATTTTTGTTTCATGGGAGATTTAAACTCCCGAGTTGGTCGTCTTGGTGATTTTGTTGAACCTGATGATTTTTTAACAAATGTAAAACAACATAATGTTGTTACTGAAAACATTAATTGCGCCTCTTATTTTGAAACTTTAGGAATCCCTATTTCTAGAGCTGCCATGGATACTGTATGTAATAATTTTGGTTATAAGATGATAGACTTCTGTAAAAATAACAACTTTTTTATTGCAAATGGTCGAGTTGGTAATGATATTGGTGTTGGTGCACTCACGTGCAAAAACAGTAGTACCATAGATTATGTTTTATGTAGTCTAGAGCTGTTTCAGTATCTATGTAATTTTAAAGTTCTAGACTTTTGTAATTTATTTTCTGATGTACATAAGCCTATATCTTTTTCTATCAAGACAAATGTCACCGCTTCTATTGTTAATCCTTTACCTGCGAAAAACCAACCAACTGTGAAACTTTGGTCAGCAAACAATGCAGACGATTTTCGTGAAAAGTTAGATCACTCCACCGTCGAAAGGATCACTGACGAACTATTACATTTAAAGACATCAACTACTGTGAATGAGGAAAATATTAAAACGGTGATGACAAAATTGTGTAAATTATTCATTACAACGGCAGAACAATCTTTTGGGAAAAAACATAGTGCTTCTGTAAATTCCAAGGATAAACCATGGTTTAACTCCAAATGTAAGACAGCAAGGAAGAAATTTCATTTAGCGAAGCGTATGCACAGCCGCAATCAATCTACAGAAAATAAGGCCACCTTAAAGTTAACAAGTAAACATTATAAAGCAGTTTTGGACGAATCCTTAAAGAACTACAGAAAGAAAACTGTGTTTCTTTATTTCAAAAATTAATCATATTGTTCGTTCACCCCACTTACTTTCTTGAACTTTACAACTATATTGTATATATGTAAATATGTTTGTTCTTCTTATGTACCTCTTGTACCAGTATATGGTGTTGAGTGAAATAAACTGAACTGAACTGAACTGAACATTTTTTTTAATTTTAATTGCTGAATGTCGCTAACATATAAAATGTTTTCCGCACAACATATGAATGTCCATATAGTCGGGACTATCATTTTTGGTCTATATAAGGCAAGCTTCCTTCAATTCCGCCTAGTTTATTCATCATTTAGAGATAAATGAGTAAGCAAATGGAAAATTACAATAGATTATTACGCTAAAAAATGCTATAATACAGTTTTACATGTAATTGTACTATAATGATATGTACTCACAATTTATTTCCAAGATTAAGGGAGATATGAAATTATTTTTAACTATCTACTGCCTCTACATTATTTTTTTATGAGCAATAATAGATACATGTATTTTTTTACGTTACTTTTGATAAAAAATTCAAATATCCGATAGGGAAAATCTTTTTTTTTTTTGGATAAATATCATCAAAAACGGCTATCAATTGTCATATTGTAAATTTTGAATTTACTGGGTGGTTGTAAATACAAAATTAACAACATGACAACAAAAAGTCACGATTTGATTTTAAAATTATTTGACAAAATAACACCATATGTATGAATTACTCCATACGAGTTTATTGATTTACACGTGCATGTTTTCTTGACAGGTAACCTATTTGATTCTCAAGCAGCCTAAACAAACTTGGCGCTTACAACCATTTAGACAGAAAATGGTATTTTCTTGACTTTATGTTGAGTACTTAACTTCATAGAAGTTTGTAGTCTCAATATCTAATGTTATATTTATGAAAATCTGTATTTACAGTAATACATGGTTCAAATTTTGGTACAGTCTGTTAAACGTTTTTAAAGAAGTCCTATACCCATGGAAGTTTGTTTTTATTATTCCTTTTGGTTTAACCTATAACGCATTTTGATTCATAAATCGATAAACTTCATTTATGACAAAATATTGATTACAGATTTGTTTTCCTATACATTAGTATGAATAAGTAATATATAATTGTTTTGTTCGCAATTGAAACATCTAGCTTTGTTCCCTTTTCATCATCACAACTATTACATGTCATTCTGAAGAAGAAAACAAATATTGGTTGAATTTAATTCATTTGAGGTTATGGGGGTATGAAACGGGAAAGTTAATTATTTCCTTGTTGAAAGCCAGCCGACATAAAACCGATCAGGATGTGACAGCTGATGTAACACTTCATTTCCTGTATTTAGCCTAGATCAAAGGCTAACTGAAGTGGTCTTTTTTTTATTTATGTATTTTATCCGCCTTTCTATTCTTACTAAAATCGGTTGTCGGCCTTGCTCTTCCGTCTCCAACGTTTCAAATAGTATCAACCGGCCTTTGAAAGAAGATATAGCCTATGTCTTAGGAAGCAGATGTAGGGGGGTGGCTGGGTGGGTGAACAACTTGATGTACCGAGGAATAGAAAGTTATTATTAATTTAAAGTTCAAATCATGAACTTTTCTTTAAATTAACTGAAGACTCTACTTTATGAAATGAAATTTTAATAAAAGTTAGAGGAGCTAACAGTGGTCGGGGTGGGGTGGCGGGTAGGGGGGGGGGGGAGGGCAGTACGATCAGCTATATCGCTTTGTTGTGATAATATCAGAAACTGTAATTTAATGTGCTTTTGCGGTGATTTTTAAGGGGATGTACTCGCGTGTTTCCCCGTAAATATCCGTCTCCTTGCTGGTCAAGATTTCAAGATACACTATCAAAAATTCATTCCCCCATTATCCCCCTCCTCCATGTGAAGTATTTCTCTGGTGTCAGTAATAGTCGTGTCTGTTACAATACATATGAAGGTAATATTTTACAAAATATCACAACATTATGCAGTCTTCCTTCCTATCCGATAAGATGCCCGGCGATTCCCGATAATCCGTGTTAATCTAGACAACAATGGGAAAAACCTCGTGAAGTTTCAGTGGGGAAAATTGGAACTCTGTGCCTGGCTGTGACAGTTCCTTGAGAGGTTGTAATGATTTCATGCTGATGAATATGCACTCCGCCCTTCTCCCCCCCCCCCCCCTCAACCTTCCCTGAGAGACAATACGTAGAAAACCGGTTTTTTTCTTTATTGCATTTCTATTTCATACAGACTTTGGTCAATGCAAGATGTGTTATGCTGATTGAAAACCGGGGTTGTTTCCTTTAGTTATGTTTGTACGATTAAATCAAATCAAGTATCACAGATACAGGAACTCATAACTGGGAGTAATTGAGGTAATCCTGTTTGATAACAGTTTTAATTCAATTAATTAAACTACATCTTTGGTATATAGCTATGTATGATATAAACAAACAGGGTATGAATATTACGCGTTTTAGATAAAGGAAATAATTGAAATGTCCTTAAATGTTTATGTAAAACTACACAATTTAATTAATTCAGATGAGTCAACACATGACATCAATCTAATACAATATTTGTTGATATTTAGATTTCTGACTTTTAGACACCCCCCCCCCCCCCCCATTGATCATTTAAGAATATATCGAGACTGTAGTTGTAAATGGCTTTTGTGTTTCATTCCCTCGTGAATATAGCTAACAGTCTCAAAGAAAGGACGCCGATTTGTTGTTCTTCATTCAATTGATATTGTTCTTATTTTTGTTTTGTTTTGGGGGTTTTTTTTCTAAAGGAGATCAATACGATCTAAAAATGAGTCGCTGGTCGTGACCATTTCTAGACTGTAGTGTTCTCCTCTAGAAGGAGAGATCTATATAAAGATATAGGAAAATACACAGATTCAAGAGGTGAAATATATGGAATTTTTTTCTTTACAAAAAAATAGTTAATAGCTAAACAAATCATATCTAATAATTTTAAGCAGATCTGATGCTTAAGTGGTTGACCACCAGCGTCCTTAAATATTTTTCAATTTAAATATTTGAAGACATCAAAAAATCATTGTTTATATTTACTGAATTTTATTAGAATAAAAACAATCTACAGGGCCTCGGTGAAATATATCATGAATACTTTCTGAAATCGTCGAATATTTATACAAATAAAACCTGATGATATTGAGAGTTTTTGTTTTGATTTTTTTTTTTTTTTTGGTCACGGCCTTATCACACATTCACAGAAAATCTCGAGTCATTTGCCTGAAATATATTTTCGCGTTATTTCCATTAATATACTGTTAAAACTATCACACTTCCGTGTGGACGGGGCGTGCTTGGTACCACTCGAGTGCGTCTACGCTGATTCACAGGATTGGATGTCGGAGGCATACAACTCTCTACAAACTCAGATAGCTGACCAGGAATTTAGTTTTATCAAAATAAGTAAGGTAAAATTGGTTTCATTTTTAATTTGTTCAGAAAGTTGAATTAGTTAAATACTGCATAAAGTGTAATTTAATTTTATGAAGTCACGTCCTCCCATTGGTTTTCACTGCTACATGACATTTGTAAAACAGAATTCGAAAAAAAAGTACAATAATTTCTTTTCTTATCGGAAATTGTTATAAAAGAAATGTATTTTACCATTTATATAGATTTAATTTAGTTTTAAACATCGTTTCTTCCAGTTAAATGTTTTACATCCATATTAATATATAATCATACTTTAAAAATTAACAATACTGCTATTGTTTTGGTTTGTTTTGTTTTGTCTCAAATTTTTTGTTTAATTTTTATTCATTTTTTATTTTATTTTGTTTTGAGGTTTTTAATTATTTTTTTATTTATTTATTATTATTATTATTTGTTTATTTATTGTATGACAAATGTCAAATATTTTTCGTCCTCCGACCTCCAATAATTGAAAATTTATAAACACTGCATACTCTGGATCACTGGATTTAACTTCTCTGTCATTTTGTAAATTTTGATTTTGCACCCACCCAGTAAATAAGATGAAAATTCCTTCATTAAATCGGTGTAGTAATTTGGCCTTTGATTTTTAATGATTATTTTTTGGTGGAAAAGAAAATGTTATACTAGTATTTTAATTATCTTGCATATAACTTTTAAAAAATTAATACCTTTGTGACAATCAAAACAAAAACAAAACATTCATCAAAAGTTCAAGTTCATTTATTTTCACTCATGAAATGTAATGTTACATGAGGTGCAGAAGAATTATATACAAAAATATATAAGAAAAGCAGGATTTACATATAAGAGAAACAGAAAAAAGGAAACAATGAATTTTTTATAGTTATTACGTAGGATGACCGACCAAATCAAATATTTGTCTAATCAAAGTACACATTTTCATAAGAAAAACATGATTTGAGGATGACATAAGTGTTCTAAAGTTTAAGATTTTTTTGTTTTTTAGATAATAATTACTAAAAAAAATTTCTTATATGTGGCAATGCACTACATTCTAAAACATAATGAAATTCATCGCTTATATGATTTGCTTCACATAAGCCGCACTTGCGGTCCTCACTTCCACCTACCAAAAGAAAAGATACCCGAATCGTCGAATACGTGCAATTAAAGGAAATCTAAATTGTACCAGAGTACCATCAGATTACATATGAATTTTATAACGTAATTATTTGAATACGTGTTTGTCTGTAAAGAAGTTAAAAAAAGGATATTGCATTTAGAATTGTTACACGTTTTCCGTTAATCAAAAGTACATGTACTAGTTATTGTACACACCCTTTCTACTAAGAAGAACTCTGACACATAAATCATGACAAAAACAAGTATTATCGCCGGAATAATGCTCGATTCTGAGAGAGAGAGAGAGAGAGAGAGAGAGAGAGAGAGACATCGCTTATGCGGAAATTTAAATAATATGGTGCTGGTCGCTGAAAAAAGCCAATATTTTTAGAGAAAACTGATGCCAAGTAAATTGGATTCAAAGCAATAGAATAGCGTTTTTTGGTTGTATTTTTTTGTAAGTTAATTAATTTATCTTTAATAAAATTGTAAGGTACACTCAATTTAGCTGTATAACTGATAAAATTGTCAAATTTTGGTTTACCATGTTTGCATGATTTGAAATTAAATATATATTTTTAGATAACGGACACTCACATGTATATGAATTTTATAGAACAAAATTGACCGTATATGTCAAGTCTTTAAAAAAATTTACGTTGCAAAAAAGTATTTGGATTTTAATAAAGAATTGTATGATTTTGCTAAGGCTATCAACTTTATACGTCGAGATTCCTATTGTGGCAAATATTATATTCAAGATTATTAATAAATCACATAATTTTTTCTACACCCTTGAGAAGTGTCGTCCGTCGCATCGAATTTCCCGCGTTTTATCTTCTCAAAATTTGGTCCGTGACGCTCGCTATATTCGGTATTCGTGTGGTCCCGTCAGTGACTCGCCGCTCAGTCACGCGTGAAAGTGACGTACACAGGTAGGTAAACGGATCACTGGCATTCCATGCATAAATGTGTTTAGAACTTTATCTTTATTTCCGGTCTGGACTATCGAGGAAAATAAAGTGATTGAACTTAACCCTGGGCCTGACATTATCACGACTGTGTATAGGATAATTATTGTTTTTAGAAGGTAAGGTAGCCATTAACTGACCCCCACCACTTCAGGTGATAATACTTTGGTGTAACAGGTACGAGAGTTTATTGAATTGTGTGCTGGCTTTAATTTAAAGTTTGGGATTCCCAGTAATGCAGTATGGCGAATTGTCTTGTTATGGTTTTATGGTACGACTATCAGACCTTGCCGTTTTGTAGGTGTAAACTGTAGGAAAGAGCCAGTCTATGTGGAACCTTTTCTTATATTATTACGTACATTTCTCTACCTCTTCCACCATTGTCCAGTTACAACAAGTACCCCCCCCCCCCCCCTTTCATTGTGGACTCTAGCCTTCTTTCAAATAAAGCAAATCATGAATTCTTCTTTATTTTTTTTTTTATTCTCTCTAATTCAACATGACAACTGAATTTTTCTTCCTACATCTAAGTTGAAGTTTCACAGATTTTCAGCTCAAAATTATTGTTGCTATATAATCTGTTCTTCCTATTTAATTTTATGAATTGATGAAATCAAAGGATATTGACTATGTTATCCAGACATTTTACAAAATTTTACATCTTGTATGGCCAGTGGAGATGTAAGGAAAAATACATAAAAAGATGAGATTTCTGTAAAACCTTTTATTAAGCAAAATGGAGAATGAACCCATTTTTTGTCACTCATCCAGTGTCGGTCTCTTTGATACCAGTAGACTTAGAGCCAAAGTAATTGATATTGAGCAATGTGTATATTTAATGATTGTAAAGACTATAGGATTTTTTAAAATCCAAAATCTATGATATGAACAAAATAATTCCCAGATATTTCAAGAATAATTATCCAACAGAATGTGTCATCATGACACGATAATTATTGTTATATATCCTGTGACATTGTAATATATAGGTTTGTTCCGGACTGCAGCTGTCAATTTGAAGACAGGGTTCATTTCCATATGATAATTTCCAGCATTGTGCTGCAGTCTCTCTCTCTCTCTCTCTCTCTCTCTCTCTCTGTTTTTTAGGCCTTGTAAAGTGTGAACAAGTCATGTAATGACCTTCGTATCGTTATGGAGGGGCTTTACCCCTGGACTCTGACAAGATACAACTTTAATCCCCTCCACAGATTATTATTGGGTACTTGACTTTGTATCACATCAACCAGTTACCTAACAGCCACTAATTATAACACTTTGACTGTGTGACTTATAATAAGCCTACTACTACTACTGTACTTTGCTGTCCCAGATACTAACTTATCATCCTCTCAAACAGGAGAGTTTGATCGGCTTAATTTTATTCTGACCACTAATGTTGCAACGTCACTCCGACAATTTCAGAGGCTTGATGTAGAAACAGGTAGTAAAACTCCCACCCTACCCCCTCCCTACACATTCTTGCATAAAGAATACGTACCCAAACACTTGCAGATGCAACATGTGTCAAATAAATTCATCAATCTTAATTAGTACAAATACAGGTATAATTGTTTAAGCACCTGATCAAGTATTTATAAATCTGATTCATTACAAATAAGGAAATTAATTCTTTGCTGTATTAGACATGCTATGATCCCTGACAATTAATTAAATCATTTTTCATGGATTTGGAATTGCCATTAAAGCTATTATAGGTGCTGTCGATCTCCTGAGGATATTTAACATCCATTAGGAAAATGCCATATTTCTCGCTGTATTAGGGATCCTCCGTTAACAAGCTCAATTGATTCCTTAAATGTGGGGACATGTCCCATTCATTATTAAACTGTCTAAAGAACACCTGGTACAAAGCGTCGGATATCTGGCTTTTACAGTGTTAAATTCTAATTGATTCAGCCTCATCTACAGACTGTTTGCATTTAAGTTCTCTCGATTTTATTGGCTTTAGTTTATAATATAATACGCTCCTACTGTCTCAGACGCCATATATCACAATGGAAGAAATGGATTTTTATTGATATTGTGGTCCGTCACTAAAACAGATTGCCAAATCATGGATTTTTTATGAAAACATAAAATTTAGCGTTAAAAAATGTTTTATTTAAAACTCTTATCTGGTTTTCTAATGAAGCTTACGACACGCCACACACAGAAGGGAGAGTCAGGTAGCCTTTATCAGGTATTACTACTGGTCATTATCTCGGTAATCAAGTGATTCAGAATCAACCTTAATTTGTCTGCAAAAAAACATTTGCTATTTAGGCGGACCCTTTATCAGTGAAGCCGTATTGCGATTATCGACAGTTTCAGATTTATCTCTACCTGAGAGAACTAATGTCCCTGACTAATTGGCTGAAAAAACAAGGGACGTGGGAAATGAAAGATGTGTGTAAATATCACTGACACGCCTATTGATCCCAACCATCTGTCTGTCGCCATCGACGACGGTCAGAACGTGGACCATTGATCGGCTGCAGACGGTAGGCTCGGACAGTTATGTACATAGGAGAAAGCCTCGACCGTCCTTAGAGGAAGAGGCTGCTAAGTAGATGATGATGTGAAGGTATCATTGCCATAGACATATTACCATGATATGTGTAGTTTGTGTAGAGAAATTCCGTTGGATGAGGTTAAAGGAATTATAAGAAAACAGCCAGGTAAAATGTCAAGTTTCATTTCCCTTTAAATTAAATGGCTGTTGATGCATGTTTACAGCAGTGTTCACTGTTGGATGGGGTAGGTGGATACAGAGAAAACACACCGTCAGGTATTGGCAGGGTTCCTACCCTTAGAAATGTGTCATCACATAATGTGGGTATTTAGATTTTATCTTTGATTTTTGATGGAGAGTAGGTGTTTTTTAATCTCATAAAAAACTGTTTTAAAGTGTTGTTTACGTCTGTGCAAAATTTCCCTATGTAGTCGCAGTTTCCCTTTCCTAATGTTCATGTTAATACATGGTTCATGTTAATGTATGCTAGTTTTTTTAACCTCACATTTGATGTTGATAAGTTGTCAAATGATTTTCTAAATAAAAGTAAAAAATTCTGCACTTGACATTAAAAAAAAGTTATTTTTATTACTATTATTTATATTATTATTGGTAAAAATTACTAAAATGTGTACCAATATAAATAGACGAATTTTTAATGTCAAGTGCCTTAAATATAAAATTAACGAGGCCGAGTACAGAACGAGTATGCACGCATTCGCGCAGCGTTTCATTTGTATTGTGACGTCATCTTTTTACTTTGTTGACGCCATGGCGTGATAGTTTCAACTGCAGATATTCAGCGAAATTTGTTGAAAATACCTCGTTTGATGCGGAAAATTGATATTATATTGTGGAATAAATATAAATGTCTCGAAGTATAAGCTATATTTGGGCTCGGGTGGAAGACCTGAAGAGGGTTAAGCAAGCCTAGCCCTCTGTCACGTTTTCTTAACCCGCCTAAATATAGCTTAATTTATATATTTCAAGACAGTAACCATGTATTTTATATTAATGACCCTTAATATGTGATGTTATATATTTATTTATTACTTAAATGTGTCTGAATGTTTTAATAATACTATAAAGACCACCATTTCTGTCTTTGTCAAATGAAAAATAGCAAAATATCTGGCAAACTGGGAAATTGAGCATACAAAAAACAACTTTGATAAGACCTCTGAAACAAACCAGGAGGTAAGAGGTTTTTTTTATTCGCCCATTTGATGCCTTTAAGCAATAACTTTAATATGTAGAACAGAAAAAGAAATCCCTAGGGCAGAAGTTTAAAAAAAATGTAAAAAATGTGTAAAACTGATACATTTCAAGCAAAATTCCATAGGGTCTTATGTTAAAAATTAACAAATTTTGAGA
Source organism: Magallana angulata (assembly GCF_025612915.1). Taxonomy (NCBI): domain Eukaryota; kingdom Metazoa; phylum Mollusca; class Bivalvia; order Ostreida; family Ostreidae; genus Magallana; species Magallana angulata. Next base: position 52,651,057 of record NC_069120.1, read on the forward strand.
TGACCCCTTAAACAAACGGTGTGGTAAATGTCTTATTTTTTTATCTAAAAATAATAATTATATCAGTAGAAATTCATGTAAAAAATTTCATTAAAAAATCTAGGGCAGAACAAATTAGACCCGGCCTCGTTAAGTCAGTGTACAATTCAGTGGATTATATCCTGTCTGAAGTATAATTGAACTTTTGTCAGCTGTAATTCAAATATTACCAGCAATATATAGAATGTAGTAAATGAATTTGTAACCTTACACAAACTAAACTTGAATGTTAGGATAATATGGAATATTTGTATAATGAATGTCCGAGTTTTATATACGCAGATCACTAAAGTCTGTTAAAAACCAGGCTGATCGCGATCCCAGTCCGGCCAGCTATTTGATATGTGTGGGGACTGCCATCTCCGGCAGCTGAACACCAGTTCAATTATTATACAACAGTATAGAATGATAACTTGATCTCAAACTTCCGAGACATCGGTAGACGTAAGAGTTATTCTCGAGCCGTCTTTGACGGAACAGTGTTCCTCCCTGGTCTTTAATTAGCCGCTTTCCCCCATCCTCCACGCTGTCATTTACAGGCCCCTCTATTGATTTTTTGTTCAGTTGTGGATATTTTGACAAGTATGCCTAACTACATGGATTTGGTCCAGTAATGAACCAGGAATGCTGTCACCGCTTGTTAATACATGATGACCTGTTTTGTATTTACAGAATAACTGATAATTGTTGCTGTTCAAAGAAGATGTGAAAAATCCCACAATTTTGTCGGACCATGATGTTGCAATCAGAGGTCATCATGCTGCTCCTGTGGTCAGTCTGGCTGGTCCCCTTAGCCTCAGGTATGTCAGTGGATTATTACTCCTTTGTTTGTTTGTTTGTTTATCATTTGTCAATATCTCTGATTGAGTGCCTCACTCTATTATAAAAATTAACCACCAGAAAACTCAGTAATGTGGTAATACTGAATTTAAATGATTGCGATAGACTGACAGTGATGCATTGACTTGATACATGCATGGCTGAACTCAAATTTTTGCAACAAAATGTTGTTATATATGCGAAACCTAGCGATGTACATATATAGTTTCCATGTGCCTTGTCAGCTCAGCATGCGAAGTAGTAATGTATCTTCTGGTTCAGGTGTAGGAGATAAGTGTAGGTAAAGTTATTGTTGAGGATGTCAACCACAGGGAAATGTAAAGTTTGATAGCAAAATTGTACGCGTTATGATCAAAACACTTCAGAAATAACCCTTATTTTGTTTGTTCCTTTTAAAATTATCGGTAATGTATTTTTAAAAAAAATAATATTTATAAATATCTACACAACAGTTAAATGGAAATTTTGTTCACGGGGGGGGGGGGGGGGGGGGGGGGGGGATAGGTTTTATTAATATAATGAATTAGAGGAGAGGAAATGTTTGAAACATTATAAGTAACTACAACAATGTTAACTTATTGGAATTTTTTTTCTCTAATTTCTTTTTGTTTTATTTTTGAAAATTACCATAATTGTACAATTGAATTAACCAACAAAGTGACGAGCCTGCATGACTGAGCTATGTAATGAATTGTTTTACATCCCACACATAGCGCTGCAGTTGATGAACATGCTGGTACATAATGTTAATTTTAAAGTACACACTCAAATTCATCAAGTGCATCATATATTATAAGCTGCTAATGGTACGTAAGTAATCTTGATGAGGGGGGAATTTTGGGACCTAATCAATCATCAGACCTGCGTTCATTTATTTACGTGCCCATGTTACGTCAATCTAATTATTCAATGCGGGTGATATGAGGCCTTGTGTAGATTTCACGTCCTCGCATTGATTAGTTTACCCTGACATAGAACAGACTGTCCGTAACAATAGCAGTTATTTCTACCTGTAAAAGTAGGAACAATAATTAAATCAGAAACCAGGTGAAGTAGATGACCTGGTAAATGGTTACAGCGTTCCAGAAAGACAGGTGTCAGTGATACTCTCAGTGTAATAAAATATCACAATGTCAAAAATTTATAAACAAGGTGTGGGCAGATCTAAATGTTTACCATACACAAGAATAGAAACAGGGCATTAGAAACTTGTGGTGATGTTGTGTATATGGATTAGTACTCGCCGTGTCAATCCACGAAAGGGAATTTAAATTCAAATAAATACAGCAAGAATCATAGTTTTGTTATTGGATTACTTTAGAAAGTACAAGGCGAATATATGAATAAACCTGATTGAATTCACAGAGAAATATATTTAATTTTGGAGAAAGAGTGTTTTAGAAAGTCATGAATTTGACAATTTTGTATTGAGCTGTTATGAGATATAAGATATCAATAAGGGAAGCAGTGAAGACGGGATATTTGTATTTCCCTGCTGCTATTCCTTCGTAAATCAATGACATGATGGCGAGAGCTGTCACAGACTGACTGTGGCAGTACTGATGACGAGTTCATAATTCAACAGCTCATCAGCGCCCCTACTGTGCTGGAACAATCAGGCAAAACTTTACCAGGAATCGTAATGTCATTACATAACACTTAAGGTAGTCCTATACTCGGCACTAAATGGGCTCAATCATTAAAAGCTTAGCTTTAAATGATAGATATACATTCTAGCAATACATATACAAAAGAAAATATGTATGTTTACATGCTAGTTTGTTTGTTATCACCTCTCAGACGGGTGTACTCCCTTGCGAAAATTATTGACAATTATGAAATTTGCCAGACGTCCGTTTTTCCTAAAAATAATTACCAATTTTGGGAAAATTAGAACTGAACATACAAAATAGAGTATAAATATTTATTTAAACCATATCTCATCAATAATTTTGCGCAAATTTTTGTAAGTAAGTACGCTTTATGGACCTGATGTATCAAAATAGAATACAAAAAATGCAATGCTAGTATCGCGTTTGGTAATTTTTTTACTATTTTATGGACTCAAACTTAAATTCATGGTGTTTATTCTATAGATTGACATCTTAGAAAAAAGATTTGGTAAAATAAATTATATGTTGACGGATTACTTTTCACGCTATAAGCTCTAAACCAAGTAGACCCTGACGAAAAAATCCGTAAAAATCACATTTTGCTACAGTTTTCTGCCTAGATCTGTCAACAATGTTAGATATCATTTAAAAATTAATTAATTGACGATTGATTAAATTCAAAATAGCTTCTGTCTCTAAATTTAAACCGGTTTCAGTAAAAGAAAAAGAAAAATTCGGGGGGGGGGGGGGGGGGGGGGGGGGGTCAAAACAAAGAAGATATAAGCATACCTGAGATCCTGGTTAATCAGAAACTTCGTTTTTCATTTTACTTTAACCGAATCGAGTTTCTCAACATTAATCATTTCTATCTCTCATAGAATACATATATTACCGTTCTAATTGCTTATTATTGCCATTGTTTACAACAGCGATGTAGAGCAAAATCAATACCGGGTATCAATAACGCTCTGTAAAAGTCGAACCAATATTGTAAAATCCGTATTATGACGTAGTGCGATACTCGGACTACTTTAAACAAAGAAAAAGGCTCAGTTCTTATGCATCATGCACATTGTCATTTGAAATCACTAGAATTTCTCTCCATTATATATATATATATGAATGAATGAAAAAAAGACTGCAGCAGCAAGTTTGTTGTCAAGATATTTCTAGAAATTCTGAATATTGTCACTTGATTTGGGTGTATGTATAAGTAGATAATTTTCATCTACTATCATAAGGAGAAAATTTTGATTAGTTAATTGTAGAGTACTTATGTTAGAGGTGTGTTAATTTGTAGTTTATTTTTTTTTTTTTTATGAAGGTGATGGGGGGTTACTTTGGCCTACATGATCTTATCATAACTCATCTTCACTAAACGTTTATGGGGAGTAGAGTGGACTGAAAACCCTTGGCTAGCGAAGATGATACTAACTACAATGTAAGAGTATAATTATATTGTACACCTGAACATTTTTTTTTTTTACATCTGATTCCCTAGGTTCAACTATCTATAACCCTCGAACTGCCACACCGCCTAGTATGTTCTTAGCGTGTGAAAATAGTGTTATGAAACTGGACTGTGAACAGAAAAACGGAATCATTCGCATCATTCGGGCAAACTATGGAAGATTTAGCTTGGGGACATGTAATGACTTCGGTGCAACTATGGAATGGAATGTGTCATGTCTTCTCCCTGAATCCAAAAGAATTGTAGCGGAGAGGTTGGTTTTGTTTTTGAAAGGTCAAAAGCTTTACTTTTCAATATCAAATGATAACCATCAGGATTTGTTGGATAAATCCAACAATGATCTTTGTATTAATGATATCTTTTGTTTTCTATGTTTGGATAAATCCAACAGTGATCTTTGTATTAATTAATTCTTTTGTTTTCTATGGTTGATTTTTTTTTTTTTGATTCTATATAATTACATAGTAATTAATACATCCATTCCACCAGGGGCTGATATTTGATGTTGGATATCATTTTAGGTGCGATGGTCATCCCAAATGTGAGATTATGGCATCAAATGATGTGTTTGGAGATCCTTGTGTTAACACCTTTAAATATCTACAGGTGTACTATACTTGTGAGCCCATAGGTGAGAATTCTGCCATTTTACTATCAATGAATGTAAAAATGAAAATCATTTGAGTGACAAGCCATTCTCTTTCTTTCACCTGTGGTTACCCGATGTATAAATTTTTTTATGAAATGCGTTTGTTTAAGTGTCTACACTACCACCTCTGACCACCACCGAAATACCAACCACTACCACCAAAGTGACGACCACCACCACCAAAGCTACCACCAACGACCCCCCACAAAGACGAGTCTGTGATGCCATTTACTTTGAGGGCAGGAACTGGCCTTATACCAGTGTGGGAGAGGTAGCATCCCTGAGTTGTAAACCCCCAAAGGTGGGTCGTATCACCTGGAAATGTACAGGGAATGGCTGGAAGGGGGAGAGGCCGGACGACTCAAATTGTCAAATTCCTGTCACAGGTAACTCAATTTTGTTAAAATAAATCATATTTAATGTGACTTTAAAATGGTTATTATATTAATAATACATGTAAAAGATACAAATTATTACTAGCATCTTTTTTTAATCTTTTTGTATGATTTTTAAGTAGCATTTTAAAATTGTTATTTAATATTTCTTTTCCGTATAAGATTCCCCTGTTAGACCCACCCCTTCACAGTTCTGTCAGTCGACAGAGAGTCTGGGAGTGATGTGGCCTCGCATTAAAGTAGGTCAGGTGGTGGACAGACCCTGTCCGGAGGATAAGCTCGGAATGATGAGCTGGAAGTGTACGGGGGCGGGATGGAGGGGGAGATTCCCCGACACCAGTAACTGTGTCTCCCCCTGGCTCAACAGTTTAGACCAGCTCGTAAGTCAGAGAGTTCTTCAACAGGCCAGACCTAGCATCAAAACTATTTTGCATTACTGTATACAGGGTTATTTTTGCCCCATGTAATTTTTGCCCTTCTACACTTGCAAACAGTTTCACCCCATCTTGACTTCTCCCAGACACAGTTGTGTTGCGAAAGAAATAGTTGAGGCATTGGAATTCACCCAGTCTTAAATTCACCCGATGACAACAAGGGTGAAAGGGATGATAATAAAACGGGGGCAAATATTTCCCTGTATACAGTATATTTAAGCCAATAATGTTTTGAATTATACATGATCATAAGATAGTTATACCAATGATTTGAATGATTCATGTACTCTAAACATTTTATTAACTTTCTTTTTCTTGATTTCAAGGCCAAAAGTTTGGTGTGGTTTATTTATTACTTTATAATTTTCTTTTTGCATGATTTCAAGCCAGGCAATTTGACTTTCTTTGTTTACCATTTGATTAATTCTCTTTTTACTTGGTTACAGGTCAATTCTAGCTCCAGTAACATTGAGGATGTGGCTAACAAGTTGAAAGAACAGACAGGGGCCGAAAACTTAGGAGCTGGTGACCTAAAAAAAGTGTCTGACATCATCACCAAGATGGGGCGGGGATTTAAAATCCCAGGGAGTGTGGACAAGAAGGAAAAACGTGAAAAGCTGGAAAAGTTTTCTAAGGTAGAATTTATGGGTTTTATTTTTACTTGTATCAACTTTTTGTCATGCCTTTAATCCATGTTTTTATCTGTTACTGCTGGAATAGATCCTTTGTGTTTTAGAATTAATCATGTCAAGGGTTGATTACTCATAAAATTGTACCTTGGATTTTGAACTTGTTCCCACGGTTTTATTTCCTGAATATGCTTAAGTAAAAGTGATGAACAAAGAAAAGGTCGTGTCAATAAATGTGATCTTCATTCAAAGAAATTCCATTTTTAAGTGTATTATTTCCTGCTTCTTTTGTAATAATAGAGCATTGTGGAAACAGGAAGTAATATTTTGTCAGAGAAGCAGTCTTCGTCATGGGATGAGCTTCCAGAAAACAATAAAACGCAAGTTGCTGCTTCCTTCCTAGTATCCATGGAAACCACGGGATTCAACATCGCCGACAATCTTGAAGAAGAAGACTCCATTGTGTCCTCAAATGAAAATCTATGTAAGTTATTGACATTTTTGGTGATTATAAATTCTTTTTTTACTAAAATATTATTTTCATGTAAAAGAAAAAAAAAAGACGAGAGAGAGAGAGAGAGAAGGAAGGAAAGGAAGAGAAATAGAATGGTGTGATGCAATTATAAATTGACTATCATGTACCATTCATTTTTGGGGGAGATGAATCTTAAGGGGAACTTTTTTGAAGTCAACTTTAAAGTTGAGTTAAAATAAATGTGTACCGTAAGTAATAGATGTAAAATCTTGAGTTTGATGGTTGATTTCTAATTTATGACAGTCATGGAAGTGTCAGCAGTCAAGGTCATGAGGGACAAGCCCTCTGTGACCTATCCCTCCTCCGAGAACCAGAAATGGAAGGACGACCAGATCACCATCCCCATGGAGGACATAGAGGCCTTGTCTGAGGGGGGTAAGGCTCACCATATTCCTTTCTGTACTCAACAAAGGTTTTTTGATGGTGTATAATGTAACTGTAAAAAAGAAAGGTAATACTGATGGTATATAATGTACCGTAATTGTAATAAGGGAGGTAATTCTGATGGTATATAGTTACATATAATGTAATTGTTATAAGGGAAATGATGGTTTGTCATGTAATTGTAATAAGGGAGGTACTTCTGATGGTGTTTAATGTAATAGTAATAAGGGGGGGGGGTAATTTTGATGGTATATAATGTAATTGTAATAAGGCAGGTAATTCTGATGGTGTATAATGTGATTAAAGTAAGGGAGGTCATCGTGATGTTTTATACCGTTACCACAGCCTGCTTACTGTAATAATGTGTTTTGTTTTAAGAGAGGACGTCATTTAAAAGATACATGTATATGGTCTTTTGTTTCTAGGGATCACCAAAGTGGTAGTATTTGTCTACCAAAACATGGACGATTTGATGACGACCAGGCGCAACACCTCCTTCATTAATAGTAACATCTTGTCTGCCTCCATCATGTCTGCTAACTCTGTCTCACTCAGGAAACCTGTGACCTTCACCTTGCGGCTCTTCCAGGTCAGGGTCATAGAAGTATAAGTAAATAGAAAGCGATGAATGAAACTTTAATACAGCAGGAGGGTCCAGAAAATAAACAGCTTTGGATTTTGATTTTTAAATTATTTTTCCTCAAAAACATCTTGGTTTTTCTATTTTGTAGGCTTTCAATAACTCGGTAATACCTACCTGTGCTTACTGGGATTTCAGGTGAGGCCTTTTGTGAATAAAATTAGATTATGAATCTTTATAAGTGGAATTTTTAACATTCACCTGAAAAGGGAGATAATTTTCACTAGGATGAATTATTTATTCTTCTTCAAAATTTTGTTGCTCATAAACTATTCTCCTTAAAATATGCTGAAATTATATGCATAATATAAAAAATTTAGATTTCTTGAATATGATCACCACAAAAGCATACTATGCTGTGAGTGTACATAGGAATGTTAGGATTCTGAATTGTCTGTTGTTACTTTAAGGGAGAGTGGCTGGTCAAGAGCGGGATGCTGGAGACTGAGTTTTAACCAATCACACGCTACCTGTCAGTGCTCCCACCTCACCAACTTTGCCGTGTTGATGGATGTCGCCGGAACTGGAACACAGGTAATGTTCGAGGTCAATTTTGTTAAGAAATAAATTTCAAATTGAAATGAGCCTATACTGTGGTTGATGTGTGGTGTTGTTTGATTGCCCTTGCTCTCTCTATGTACAGCTGTCGGATGAGCACCAGTTTGCCTTGATGACCATCACATTCTTTGGCTGCATCATCTCCATCATCTGTCTCCTGATGAGCTTCATCACCTTCTCTTACTTCAGGTCAGTTCCATCAAAGTCCCAGATGTTCCATGCTTATTATCATTGGTATTCAAACTTATGATTGATCTCAACTTCAAGTTTGCTTCCTAAATCAACTGTACTCTTGCACTATCCAGTCATCTGTTTATTTTGTTTTTAGTTTTTGTTATGGTTTATTTTTGTGTTCCAGGAACCTCCAGTGTGACCGAAACACGATACACAAAAACCTGGTGCTGTCCCTGATGTTGGCTGAGATCGTTTTCATCATTGGAATCTCTTTGGTCCAGGACAGGGTAGGTTTTCTAGCCTCCAGCTACACTGAATGTGAAAACACAATACAGCCCAACATAATAGACAAAATGAGGAAAAGTTCTTCTGATTGATTTATTCAAAGTTAATTCCAGGAATAAAATATTGGCATACAAAGATGAAACTTTAAAAAAAATTGATTAATTTAAAAAAAATAATAATGTAATTCTGGGGCTTTCTTGAATTCTTTGTACAGATTTTGTGCGGAGTGGTTGCGGGACTCCTTCACTTCCTGTTTCTGGCGGCCTTCGCCTGGATGTGTCTGGAGGGCTTCCAGTTGTACGTGATGTTGATTGAGGTGTTCGAGGGTGAGAGGAGCCGCAGGAAGTGGTACTACCTGTTTGGTTATGGCATTCCCTTGGTTACTGTTGCCGTGACAGCAGGAGTGAAGCCATCAGGATACGGAACAGACAAGCAGTAAGTCAAGATGTCTGGTACTGGAGTATGAATATCGAATTAAGGGGTAGAATGTCAATATTATCTGAATAAAATAAAATAAAATGTACTTTAAAACTGCTTGTTTGTGTATAAGAATGCGTTATTGGATAATCAATCCTAACTGAGATCTATATATTTTTTCTTTACATGATTGATTGACCTTTGACCTTGTATTACGACAGTTGTTGGCTGGACACCAGTTCCTCTGTGATTTGGAGCTTTGTGGGGCCGACCCTAGCCGTCATCCTGTTCAACATTGTCATGCTGAGTATTGCGGTGTATATGATGCACAAACATGCCAACACGCTCGCTCTAGCCAAGGGGAGGTCCAAATACAGCAGTGGAATTCTGTAAGTCATTTAATGTATCTCTATATGGTGCCAGCCCTGTACACCTATCTCTGATGATGGACTGATTTCTGTTGACACAGCCACTCTGTTTCTATCTTTATGGTGATTTGTTGTTTCTGACTCTGTAGGCGGGACTCAAACTCTGGAACCAGTCAGAGCACTGCAATGTCGGATGAGAAAGCTCGCACCACTCGACAAATCCCGTAAGTAACACCATCCCTCTGTCAGCAAGCAAGCACCGCACATTAAGTCAGTGATGGGATAAACTTCCATGAAAGTTATTCCAACAAACGATTATTAGTATGTTGAGTATCAGTGATGATTTTTTTATTAAATAGTGTTTCTTATAATAATGGTATACCGGTAATCTTGGTTGTTTTTGAAGTACAGTATAAATGAGGTATCATCAGCATTTCCCGTCATACTGATAGAATTTTGGTTGCTTGAAATATTGCCGACGTTTTGATGCTTTAACACGGTTTCCTAGAATATTTTTAAAGTCCTGTTTGTTTTTGCAGGTCTTGGGTGAAGGGGGCGGCCATCTTGGTGGTTCTTCTGGGCCTAACCTGGGTGTTCGGAGTTCTGTTCATCAGCCAGGAGACAGTCGTCATGGCGTACTTGTTTACAGCCCTCAACAGCTTCCAGGGACTCTTCATCTTTGTTTTCCACTGCCTTATGAATGAGAAGGTGAGTCAGTTAACTCCAAAACATAAGCTGAATAAAACAGTACAGGCCTTCCATAACACTGCTAGAAGTTCATTACATGGATGATCATGTACCATAATCAAAGAAATTCATGTCCTTTTTATTTTACTAAATCCTACAAGGAAATCCTTTTCTATTTTATTTTACTTCTTCCTATGCTAACTTCCTCAATAAGAAAAGCAGACTCTGAAATTAAATATTAATTTTTTTTTAATTTAAAGTTTGATGAAAATATTAAACCTGTATTGTTTTAAACAGGTTAAGAAGGAGTACAAGAAGTTTGCCTACAAATCAACATGGCTGCCGGAATGTGTGCGGGCTTACTGCATTGGGTACTCTAGTCCCTCCAATTCCCACACCCCCAACCATTCCTCATCTTCTTCTGGAGGATACCTCCTCAAACTCTGGAGTGGAAGGAGACGACGAAAGTCCTCCTCATCAACTATTGATAAATCCTCCAAAGGTACAGAAATGCACTCCTCCTGCTTTGTTCATACCAGCAACTTTTTATTCAACATAAATGCTTGTAATGTCAATATTGTGTTTTTATTGCTCTCTATTGTTATTGTACAGGTAAAAAGAGAATCAGCGAGCCTCGCAGCGATTCCTCCATGTTCACCAGCCACGACTTGAATACACCTATCATCAGACAGCCCAGCAGTAATAGCCGTAAAGTACCAAAGGAAACCAATGGATACCTGGAACCTAACCAGCACGAATACGAGGCCATATTGGGTGACCTGTCAGAGGTCAATTGCTCAGTGATTGACAGCGAGTATGTGTCCGAGTACTGCCACAAAGAGCTCCAGGTTTCCAGGGAGACCAATGGCTACTCCTCCGAGTCGGACAATGACGAGGGCCACGATCAGTTCGAGAAGAACCGCCTGTCCATTTTGTCGGAGGATTCTGCAGTGAAGAATGAGTCTGAATTCGGAGTCTCCCAACAAAACATCACAGAAACTGAATTTTTATTAGAAAAAACTGTGTCAGAAAAAAACTTGCTCAACAGAACACAAGATGAGACAAGTCGCATCAATTGTGATAGTTTGGGCAAAAAACTGTACCCTGGGTCTTTTTCAGAGATTCATGGTTATCTCTCGGATGGGGAGGAGTTGAACCACAGTATGCCCCTAATCCCTGCCCCTGGCCCCCCAGAGGGACAGCCCTCCCCCACAAAGGGGAGTCAGACCAGCTTGCCATGCCTACACATTGTGGAAGAAACCCTCCCCAGGGAAAAGAACAATAACTCTAGCGACTGTTAGCACATTATGTCCAGACCAATTTGTATGCTGGTGCTTGACTCATGCTATCATGCTTTTTAGCTGTTATGTGTATACTTTTTCACATAATTTTTTTTTCAGAGATGGCATCACATGATTCACCAGTCTTTTCTATAATATTGTTGCTTTGTAGGAGAATGCTTATTGGCAGCTTCTAGCTGTGTGTGTGCCATATTTCTGATGAATGGGCCGGTGTTAAATGGGGCCTTTCAGAGGGGTATGATAAACGAGCCTTACATTATTAATGGGGCCTAACTGAGGGTCATAGGGAACCAGAAAATGCACACAGTAATTTGAAACATCTTGCATCATGTTCATGTAATTTTTCAAAGATGTTGTCTATTTTGTTTTTTTATTGTTTTCTTATGTTTGATATAAATTAAATGTAATGTTGTTAAAAAAAACAGAAATTTTGAGAGCTTCCTTATGAACTTTTACCAAAGATCACCAAGTGTTGACCAAAGATCACCAAGTGTTGACCAAAGATCACCAAGTGTTGACAAAGATCACCAAGTGTTACCAAAGATCACCAAGTGTTGACAAAGATCACCAAGTGTTACCAAAGATCACCAAGTGTTGACAAAGGATCGTTTTGTTGGACGGACACCAAAGAAGGGGAAGAGTGTGGGACCACGGTTCTCTCTGGAGGAGTAAGATTGAACATTCCCCATTATCCCATCATCAGAGTTAGCAGTATTTCTACTTCAATGGTTGTGATGACTTTTTTATTTTCTATATTGTATGTTATTTTGTATAGATTGTTTACCATAGTTCATGATTATCGAATGCACTGGGATTCTGTGCATCATTTACCCTGTGTTATAAGATGGAGTTCTAGACAAGGCAGTTCTCCTAGCTGTCCCTATTATATTTGATTTTGTATCTGTCATGATTAGTTTTGTCTTTTAAAGAAGAATGTAATGCTACAATATGGAATAATTATCATTCTGACCTGCATTGGTGATATTTTAGGCCATATTTTCATCCGTCACAACAGGATTTTAATATTCTGCATTAGCATTTGTTTTCCAGCCATTGTTTGCTGGACTTCGTTTGTATAGACCGGTAGCTGTATTTGTATAAGTACGTGTTCTTGTATTGAATTTTGAGGAATTGTGTTGTTGTTATTTTAACTAGACATGTTTTACATTTAAATAATCTAAATTTTCTCTCAGTAGCTCAAGTTTTTCAAATATGACTTTTAAAGGGAATCAGTTTATCTGAAATGATCTTTGAGTTGTTCAACTTTTTCAGAACATGATAGCTGTAGGTTGTTAACTGCCAGTTATCATCCTAAATTCACTTTTGACATTCCTAGATTTTTCCATGAATCTCTATTTTTATTGCTCAGTTTTCACTAAAATGTACATTCCAGAATAATGATACACACTTTGCCAAATGATGTGTTAATCAAGTTTTGCCTTTAAGAGCATGTTTATAAATCCTTCACAGATTTTATTGATGTTTTTAAAATTAGGGCTAATTATATTGTGTTAATAAATGTCATGAGGAAAGCTTGGCTTTCCTCAAAAGTGCCTTTAATCATGTTTTTGTTTGAAATAAAGAGAATTTCACTGTACTAAAGTACTTTTTATGATCAGAACTAAAATATATAAGTGAAGCCAACAGGAAGTGCTGTAAATATAAGCCTATTTATATCCGCAAGGTTCTAAATGGTCACATGCAGAAAACGAGTGTTATATAAAGCACACTTCATAACAAGTGTTAAATCAGAAGATACATGTACAAGGGTTAATCCAAAAGTAATGTCACACTATGCACCGCGTTTCACACTGGTGCTGTATTGTATGAAATGATGCATCAAAATTTTCCTTATCAAAATTCTAATTTGAAGTAAACTTTTGATTAAATTTTGTTGAAAACTTAACAAGATTTTGATGTTTATAGCACGATATATACGTAACATCGCCTCGTTGTGAATTTACGTCTTTTTTAAGGTTTGTATTTAAGTATACATCTTCAAATTTTGAAAAAGACCAAAACAACACAATATATTGAAACAGATATGTCATAGACTTCCGTCCATTTTGGATATCTATGAAATGCCTTTTGTATCTAGATCATGGAAGAAGGAGCAAGAAAAAGACTGGATATGTGAACTGTGATGCGCGGCATTTTTTGCTTTGATAAATAGAAATCACTGGAAAATGTACTGGAATTGACATATCAACATAAAATTGAGAGCGATTGAACAGGGTACCCTAAATGTGGTTCAATATCTTATAAAAGCATATGTCATGTTAATAATTAAATTAAATAGACAGAAGATATACACTCTGAAGGAAAGTTAAAACTTGGTTCTTCCGTCATGAGCTTCTAGTAAATAATTAAGCTACATTCATGACTTCTTAAAGAGACCTTGACGAATTGATAGCGCATTAAATAATATCCAATATACTAATCAATCGATTACAAAAAAAAGACTATAATAATTATTAATTAGTTACTTTATGAAATAAACAAAAATATAAAATAGAGCATTGTGGCCAATATTTAAAGAGTACTAAATTACGACATTCTACTAGAACGCCAGAGATCTAGAAATGACGTCGCTAGCGTGTGGCGACTATCCTTGCTTCACGCTCTACAAAATATATTATCTTCAGAAATATTTATCATAATGCATTAAAATTTTCAGATCTGAATTGAATTAGGTAGATTTCTCTAAGCACAAGTTTTAGTCACTTTACGCGGATTTTTCACGATTTTATCGCATCTGTGACATTGCTTTTGGATCAACCCTTGTACATGTATTCTTATTGCATGTTTATACAATATACGGTGGATATCACTCATGGGATAAATTTTTGATATTCCACTGTGTTCTTACGCCATGTGACGTCATAGTTACACATTACGTAGGTTGAGGCGATTGATTGACGTAGAATGAAAAAGTACAAATTAAAAAATTAATTTTAGTTGAAAAGTCGGGAGTTGTACATTAGGTGGTGTTTAATGTCAGTTTGTTTTTTTTTCATGAATTGATATGTTCGAAAATGAAATGTGAACGTTTCTTTGTTAATTATAACTTTTACAGAAAAGATTAAAGTTTAACAAAAGACGTGGTAAACATGTGATAAAAAGAATCTCTCATGACTTGTGATGGTATATGATTTTTATCCAACTTGTGTGTTTTCTATCCCCTCGCTCTGGCTCGGGGATAGAAAACGCACAACTCGGATAAAAATCCTAATTCTTTGCAAGTCATGAGAGATCCTATATGTAACATATATTGGCTTACACTGTTAAATTAGGAAATGATGGGGAAACAGTGCAAAATTTGATAAAATACAATGGTAATTAAGTACTATGGATTCATCATTATTCATTGAATACCAATTTTCAGGGGTTTTGCTGTTAAGTTTATCCATGAAATTTAATGTTCATTTTGGTGCAATTTCTAATACATGTAACACATTACAATTATGTGATCACTGTCCACAAATTTTACGAATCGTCCAAACTGCGATTTTCATTAAACCCTCAAAAAGTGATGCCAACAAAAATTAATGAAACAATGGTATATGGCCACAAACCTAAACAATGTCCTGATTTACTGTTTAACCAATTGGTGAATTTTAAGAAGAGGATTCTCAAATTGTAAGCACTTATTTTCAATCCTGTTGTATATACCATAGACTTTCATAATAAACATGTGTAAGTACTGAAGTACGCCCAGAAAGAAAAGACAGGGTGCATTCAGATACAGTGTTTAGTACATCCCAAAGAGGGTGCAATGGTTCCCTCCAGCTGTCTAACATCTTAGCTTACCAACACATTCTACATGAATTGAATTAAACATGACAAAGAATAAAAATGTCAATAAGATGATCTTGTTTATTTAAAAAACAAAATAAAATAAACAACAAAGCAAACTAATAAATTAACAAAAGCAACCTTTGAAAGCTTACAGAACGGGAATACAAATCGTCAGCATTACTTCCGTTGTCCAAGAAATACTGGCACAAAGTATTTGTCATTAACATGCATTTATCAAACTTTGAATATTGTTCACATAGCTAACAAGACACCCCTTTATACATGTATACCCCACCACTGCCACTGCCCTTATGAAGTTGTCAGCCATCAGGAGGGCTGACCAGGAGTTCTGGATCTGGGACCGCTCTCGCCTCAACTTTCCCAGGCCCAAATGCCATTATGAAGATCTCGCTGACAATTTCTAAAAACTGTGTGGACTCCTCTGAATTAGGCTCTAGCGAGTCTTTTAGTGACTCCAGCATCTACAATTGAGAAAAAAAAGCTATTCTACCAAAATAAAACTGTACAGAGAAAATAATTGACAATTTACATGACTGTCTTCAACATATAGATATTTAATGACATAATTGTTGATCTAGTCAAGAAAAATGACTGATAATTACTTCATGGACATGAAAATGAATACTCTCCATAAACAATTGCCATGAAATATATTATGAATAATGTCCTTGGTTGATATACTCTCATCAGATCTATAAAACCATATACTGACCTCGTGAAAAGTCTATTATTATATAATGCCCCTTACCTTGTCATACAACATAAAACATATTGGCCCCTTGCCTTCCATACCATACATTACATATTGGCCCCTAAATACCTTTCCATACAATACAAAACACATTAGCGTCTTACCTTAGCATAAAATACAATAAATAATATGCCCTTACTTTGCCAAACAAAAGAACAAATTAGCTCCTTACCTTGCCATACAGTATATAACATAATGTCCATAACCTTGCCATACAATATGATACATACTGGCCTCTTATTTTGCCATACAATACATGTCTCTGTAACTTGCCACACAAAACATATATTTATTCTTCCCTACCTTGCTCAGACAGGAAGTGTCCCCCAGGTATGGTTGTAGGAGCTCCACGCGGTTTCTATCATGACTGTATTTCTCGGCCAGCATGTTAATGCTTCGCATCACAAGCTCGGACTGAAGCGGCTGCATGATCATCCCGTAATTAAAAGAGTAGGGCATATCTGTACATAAATAAAGAGATTCTAAGCCTCACATCATTAGACTAATTGTAACGGATGAATCAACATCATCATAGTCTGCCTCCCTGACTTACTGCACTTGTCGACGGGTCTGATCTCGGAGCTGATGGTCAGACACTGGAACTCGGAACACATTCCTGGCGAGGTTCTGTTATAAGGACTCACAATAACACCAATAAAGGAGAAACCACCCTGAGCAAAGTAGTCCTGTAACAAATCACAATCAGCTCACAATAGGCATAGGCCATTAAGGACATTTAACAAACCTTAAATCTACTCGGTCAAAAATTAAACCTCTACTGTATCTGATCAGTTCATTGAGGAGTTGGATTATGACTGAAATTATCACTATTATTCTTTGATGATTTGAACCCTGAATGACTATGACTGTGTGGAATTACCTGAAATTTGAGCTGCGTCTCGATATCACGGATGGATGGGTTGGGGTTAAAGGTCGGATGTGAGTGGTACCATCCCACCACATTCATTCTGTTGTTGTTGATTTCCTCACAGGCAAATGTCTGAGACACTGACGGCCAAAAAAACCCCAGAAGAGCCAGTAAGTGATATGATTTACATGTATTAAGTAATTAAAAAGATGTTTGCAACAAAGTGACTATACAAGTAATACCTGGTAACATTACAAAGCAACAAAAATGCAAAACATGCATTTTGTATAATCAGGTTAAGAATCACAAAGAATTAATGACATAACTGCTATGATGCTTGATCATATTACGAGTATAATGATATTTTGAAAAATGAATGTAATAAATGTATATCTAATATATCCTCTACAACTGACCTGGGTCCATCTCACACTGGAGACCGGTGCTGATGCTGTTACAGGGAATTGCCATGGTGATCTCCAAGTGCTGGTCGTCTCCATGGAAACAACCCCCTAACATTCCTATGACCTCTGTTTTGGATACATGAGCATGGATATCCATGATGATCAGAGCTGTGTTGTGTATTTCAACATAAAACGGAGCCTAGAAAACGAATCAAACAGGGATTGAATTTGAAAAACAAGATAGAGACAAGAATATCTACTGTAGAAAATTGGAATTTGTGTTGGCTCAATTTTTAATGCCTACGAATTAACATTCCTAAATAATTATGAAACATATCTTATTCTTTAATAAACATGCAACTTCTTTCAGAAAATAACATTCCCACAAACCTAATAAAAGTGGCAATCCAATAAAAATTGGCCCCTCCAAGCTCCATATCAATGTTTCTGTAAGTCAGACTTACCGGTTTCTCCTGAGAGAAATGATGACAGGGAACGAGTTTGAATGGATCCAAGAAAGGAACCTTGGGCATTTTGGGAACTTTAGCTTGGTTCTCTTTTATTGCAGCCTTCTCTTGATGCTGCAAGTACAAACTCAAGTTTACAACCTCAAGTGAGCTTCTGAGATTATAATGTTGATAGGTATCTAACTACAGTCCTTGTATACCTGACCTGACTCTTTTTGTAGAGATTTTGGTGTGTAAAGGTTGAACAAACCACTGAATGCTGTAAACATATTATATTTGGCGTGTAAAATATTTGACAAAAATTAGTTTTTGAACAAGTTGGCGTACATTTGAATTAGCATATTCCTGAATGTGACTATTCTTTTACTTATATGCATGGCATTAATCAATGTACTTGATTTAGCAGAAGCGGCATTCCGACAAAAGCGCTAAATCTAATACACAGCCAAATGTAGTACATTTACAGTATTACTGAATCCAGATACTCATTAATACACCCTTCTCATATAAAAAAGTTCAAGAGATTTTTATCGAACACTTGTTGAATAAAATCAAAAATAAAGCCAAAAAATATTTAAACACTAACAATAAGTAACAGCAGCTTATATAATTAAATTACAAATAAAAGTACATATGTAATAGGAAAATAATCTGATATAGTATATATCTGTATAAAAACTTTTATTATTTCATCATTTTTTTAAAAAGATGTAATTAGAGTGGAGGGTGTTGTTGGGTTCATCTAGTTTACTTGTAATGTTTATCTTCATATAACTCCCTACCTGTATAGTTTTCCCCTGTAGCTCCCTACCTGTATAGTTTCCCCCTGTAGCTCCCTACCTGTATAGTTTTCCCCTGTAGCACCCTACCTGTGTAGTTTTCCCCTGTAGCTCCCTACTGCTGTAGCTCCCTACCTGTATAGTTTTCCCCTGTAGCTCCCTCACTATATAGTTTTCCCCTGTAGCTCCCTCCCTGTATAGTTTTCCCTGTAGCCCCCTACCTGTATAGTTTTCCCTGTAGCTCCCTTCCTGTATAGTTTCCCCCTGTAGCTCCCTACTTGTATAGTTTTCCCCTGTAGCTCCCTACTGCTGTAGCTCCCTTCCTGTATAATTTTCCCTGTAGCTCCCTTCCTGTATAGTTTCCCTCTGTAGCTCCCTACTTGTATAGTTTTCTCCTGTAGCACCCTACCTGTATAGTTTTCCCCTGTAGATCCCTACTGCTGTAGCTCCCTACCTGTATAGTTTTCCCCTGTAGCTCCCTCACTATATAGTTTTCCCCCGTAGCTCCCTCCTTGTATAGTTTTCCCTGTAGCTCCCTTCCTGTATAGTTTTCCCCTGTAGCTCCCTACCTGTATAGTTTTCCCCTGTAGCTTACTACATGTACAGTATTCCCCTGTAGCTCCCTACCTGTAAAGTTTTAAATGTAGCCCCCTACCTGTATAGTTTTCCCTGTAGCCCCCTACCTGTATAGTTTTCCCTGTAGCTCCCTCACTGTATAGTTTTCCCTGTAGCTCCCTCCCTGTATAGTTTTCCCTGTAGCTCCCTCCCTGTATAGTTTTCCCCTGTAGCTCCCTACCTGTATAGTTTTCCCCTGTAGCTCACTACCTGTACAGTATTCCCCTGTAGCTCCCTACCTGTATAGTTTTTCCCTGTAGCTCCCTATCTGTATAGTTTTCCCCTGTAGCTCACTACCTGTACAGTATTCCCCTGTAGCCCCCTACCTGTAAAGTTTTCCATGTAGCTCCCTACCTGTATAGTTTTTCCCTGTAGCTCCCTACCTGTATAGTTTTCCCCTGTAGCTCCCTACTGCTGTAGCTCCCTACCTGTATAGTTTTCCCCTGTAGCACCCTCACTATATAGTTTTCCCCTGTAGCTCCCTCCCTGTATAGTTTTCCCTGTAGCCCCCTACCTGTATAGTTTTCCCTGTAGCTCCCCCCTGTATAGTTTTCCCTGTAGCCCCCTACCTGTATAGTTTTCCCCTGTAGCTTACTACCTGTACAGTATTCCCCTGTAGCTCCCTACCTATATAGTTTTTCCCTGTAGCTCCCTATCTGTATAGTTTTCCCCTGTAGCTCACTACCTGTACAGTATTCCCCTGTAGCCCCCTACCTGTAAAGTTTTCCATGTAGCTCCCTACCTGTATAGTTTTTCCCTGTAGCTCCCTACCTGTATAGTTTTCCCCTGTAGCTCCCTACTGCTGTAGCTCCCTACCTGTATAGTTTTCCCCTGTAGCACCCTCACTATATAGTTTTCCCCTGTAGCTCCCTCCCTGTATAGTTTTCCCTGTAGCCCCCTACCTGTATAGTTTTCCCTGTAGCTCCCCCCCCCCCTGTATAGTTTTCCCTGTAGCTCCCTACCTGTATAGTTTTCCCTTGTAGCTCCCTACCTGTATAGTTTTCCCCTGTAGCACCCTCACTATATAGTTTTCCCCTGTAGCTCCCTCCCTGTATAGTTTTCCCTGTAGCCCCCTACCTGTATAGTTTTCCCTGTAGCTCCCTCCCTGTATAGTTTTCCTGTAGCTCCCTCCCTGTATAGTTTTCCCCTGTAGCTCCCTACCTGTATAGTTTTTCCCTGTAGCTCCCTATCTGTATAGTTTTCCCCTGTAGCTCACTACCTGTACAGTATTCCCCTTAGCCCCCTACCTGTATAATTTTCCCTGTAGCCCCCTACCTGTATAGTTTTCCCTGTAGCTCCCTTCCTGTATAGTTTTCCCTTGTAGCTCCCTACCTGTATAGTTTTCCCCTGTAGCTCACTACCTGTATAGTTTTACCCTGTAGCTCCCTATCTGTGTAGTTTTACCCTGTAGCTCCCTACCTGTAAAGTTTTCCCTGTAGCTCCCTACCTGTACAGTATTCCCCTGTATCTCCCTACCTGTAAAGTTTTCCCCTGTAGCCCCCTACCTGTATAGTTTTACCCTGTAGCTCCCTACCTGTGTAGTTTAACCCTGTAGCTCCCTACCTGTATAGTTTTACCCTGTAGCTCCCTACCTGTATAGTTTTACCCAGTAACTCCCTACCTGTGTAGTTTTACCCTGTAGCCCCCTACCTGTATAGTTTTACCCTGTAGCTCCCTACCTGTATAGTTTTCCCCTGTAGCCCCCTACCTGTATAGTTTTACCCTGTAGCTCCCTACCTGTGTAGTTTTACCCTGTAGCTCCCTACCTGTATAGTTTTACCCTGTAGCTCCCTACCTGTGTAGTTTTACCCTGTAGCTCCCTACCTGTATAGTTTTACCCTGTAGCTCCTTTTCATCCACCCACTGTCCATACTCATTCCTTATTCTCCGTTTTCTTGGTCGCTGCAATTCAGATAACATCAATATTTGACTTTCAAATTATGATGAGGCATTAAAATACCCATTTTTAACCATTCTATGCCAAAAAAAACCCCAAAAATAGCATTTAAAATTTTGAGCTCAAACTGTGTCCAAATCCCTTTAAGAAGAATTAAAACTTGATCAAATCAACAGCTCCCCCAACAGTTCACTCACCATGGACTCCAGCTTGGAGAAGTTGACCTTGATAATGGCGTCCCGTGAAGGTCGATCTCTGCACAGCTGTAGGGTCGGCTTTGATGTCTGGTTGTAACAGGCTTGTTCTATATCAAATTATCAGCATTTGTTGGTAAATTTATCTGGCTTGCTTTTTATCAAAATACTAAACATTTTGGTTAATTTCAAAGGCTTGCTCTAAATATCACAATCCTAGTATATGTATGTTAATTTAAGATCAATATTTACCAAAGAAAAAAAAAGCTTAAAATTTCTTAAATGCAACTTGACCCTCTAGCAATAATCACATACATTTAAAATAATTTATGGAGTTTTAATATCTTAAGGTCAGAAGACACGTTCCCCATGCATCTTTTTTGTATCTCCCTGTAATAAAGATTTCCAACAAAAATAATCCTGATTTTAACCGAATTTGGTTTCAAAAGACATATTTGATTATGCCCCTTTCTGTGCTCTACTATGATTGGCAATAAATTTGTAATTCTAATAAGATTATAAAGGAAATTGCATACATAAGTATCTCACACAAATGCCTGGTAAGGTACCCTATTGGCCTAATTTTTTGCAAGAAAGCTTGTCATGGTAGATGTAAATCAATAACAAATTCCAGGAAAAAAGTTATATAAAATCGCGGAACATGTCGCCTGTCCTTAAAGTACTTACCACAACCAAAATTAATGGCCCCAATACATTCCAGGTAGGTGTGAATTCTTCCTATACAGTTGACATCACCACAATTCTTCAGTCCAGGTCGGACACATGTTTTGTTTAGGTACCCTGGTTTACATTTTTTCCTTTTAAGACAAAAATCATCAATTATTTAATAAAATATACACTGAAATAAAACTTCTTGTATTTGCTTAAAAGTTACAGTGCCATCAGGGTAAAATAAAGGTGACTTTTTGACTTTTCAAAGAAAATATATTCTTTAAGCAAATCTACCAATTCCAATTTGATATTCTTACCAAGTATCTAAAATATAGTTTCTTATTCTTAAATAACGTTCCAGAGTTTTAGATGGTCGTCCATCAAAAAAGTCGGCATGGATATGACGTTCCTCCTCTGTAACCAGTTCCTGGTCTACGACTACTTCCTGTGTCGGGATTGGTAAATCCATTACCTCACCATTCCACAACACAACACTATTGCCTGTTAAAAAAAATAATAAAATTTTATTTGTGACACCATATGGCACTAACCAACTTGCAACTTTTGAAGGTGTTTTCTTGTGCATGCCAGTTTACTCACTTGATTTTTGCTTATAGAGTTCCTGGGCTATATCTGGAGTGTCCTGAATCATTTCAGCCTCTTTTTCAGCATTCTGTGGGGAAACAGCCTCATTTTGATTTGATGCAACCTCTGGAGATTTTTCAGGCTCTATCAGAACCTCCTTGTTTCTGACTTTCTCCGGTGATTTGTTCAGATTGGCAGCACGGATAAGTTGTTCATACACTGAATTTGGGGATGCGGATCGAGATTTAAGGATGGGGTTTTCTTCATCCTCATTTTCTATGTCTATCTCTCCATCCTCATCTTCATCCTCGTCCTCTGCAACAATGTCTGCTACAGCACAGAAGCGGTCCAGGTTTTCTATGACCCCGGTGGACTGCTGTAGACGTGACTCCAGCGATGGACTTAGTTGTCCGATCCCACTGCTGGAGAGGGTGACCACCTGGAGACTTGAGGGGTTAGGCTTAGGCATGGACTGTGTGCTGGAGATTGACCCAGACACAGGGTTCACAGTTATCTGGACTTTGCTTGGTACTTTAGGGGCAGTCTCTGTCTTTCTATGTTTGGTAACTATGGGTTTATGGACAGACTTTGCTGTGGTCTCTCTCTTCCTTCCTAGAGACTCAGACACTTTTGGCACTCCCGGGCTACCCTGGTTGCCTGGCTTACTGGTCTCCCTGCACTTGGAGGCGCTGTGGTTGATCAGCATTTTGGCTAGCATGCTGCCTTTGCTTGGGGAGGAGATCCTCTGCTTGGTAACTGTGGTGACTGTGGTTTGAGCTGTGGTGACCAGGCTTAGAACATTTTTCACAGAGTTGTCCGCTTCGCTGGACGTTGAAGGCACGGTAGATAGGCTGACACAAGGCTCCATCGGTTTACTTTCCTCCTTTGCCTAAAGCAATACCGGTACATAATCATTACAATATCAGTTCAGAATCCTGCAGTTTAAAACATATACATGTATGCCACTTCTGTAAATATGGATACTTTAAAGGGTAAAATGTTTTTCACATTTAATAAGTAACAAATAGCACATGAAGGAAATGGAGATGTTAAGAAATTTAATGCCCGATTCTACCATAACTAAACTTAAAACACTGAATCTTTAGTTATTGTTTAGGTTTCAAAAACTTCAATCTTGCCCGAATTTCCAGATTTACAGTTATAATAACAAAAACATTGTACTTTGTTTCATAGTGACTTACTTTTTGTTTAAAGTATTGCTGGGCATAGTTTTTGACCTGCAGACTTGTCCTATTTGGCATAAGTTCAGCTATCTTTGACCAGCTTCTCCCAAACACTTCCTATATTTGATTGAACAAAAGTTAAAAAATTGTGTGGTACTTTCAAAATCAAAATAAGCATGCTTATGATAAATGTTTGCCATACCAAGTATTTTTCAAACATGATTTTCTCGTCTTCAGTCCATGGCTGTTTCTGTATCTGAGACTTCTTGGACAGCAGTCGTGGGTTCTTTACTCGCCTCGGACTTCCCTTGCCATTTGTGTAATAGCTGATTCAAGTTAAGGTTTAACTGAATACTTCACAGGCTTTCCAAAGCTAACACACAAGAATGAATGTGCTTCTGTATGCAGAAGTATGAACAGAGGTCTGGCTTTAACCTGATCCTTTTGTACTTATATCTTAATACAATGTACATGTATTACAATTAAAAGTTTAAATCAAAGAATATCATAATTATCATTGTAAATACTTTCATTAAGGTAGCTGATCCATAAGAGCCCAAGATTCGATGAAAGGACAGAAATGCAACATGTCATACATGTCAATATACATGTATTCTAATACATATTACCAGTAAGGTACATTACAATTAAGTAGGAACTAAAAGAGGGAATACTGAGTTTAGGACTTTTGTTCATTGGATGTTTATTTTGGTTTTGAAATTTAATTGTATGTGTATATGTGTGTACTTTATAATTCAAACATTGAGCACACAAAGACAGTATTTTGCTATTGTACAAATAGGATACTGTTCCTCCTGAAGCATCTTTTCAATTGTTGCTTTGGACTTTTCATCGAATGTATCCATAGTCCAGCCCTGTAATGGCAAGACTTGATTCATGTCAAACATATTTGAACCCCCCCCCCCCAACCTCTTTACAACCTCACATTTCAAGCACCTTACATTATCAGCTTTTTATTCAATGTGTGCAGTTCACTGTAGAGCCTAAATTCAAACATTCAGTTCACATTAATAGAAATGGTACATCAATATCAATTACTCCTGAGGCATTTATTCATTTGTTGATTTAAATTTTTAGAGTGATAAAGATGAACATTTTTTTGAAATTACATGTTATTTATTGATGTACACCTATAGTATTGGAACATACAAACATTCAAATTTCTGCAAGTCAAAGTCAGCTGATAGATAAAAAAACAACAACCAAAAAACAGATGACTGCAATACATATACCACTAACCTGCTCGAGCATCCAGGCGGGGTTTGTGTATTCTGGCAGCAAGTTGGCACTTTTTGAGGGAAGCTCATCATATATGTCACTGTCCACACTATAAGTAGGTTAAGAACTAAATTACAATCTACAGAAGACATCTATAAGTAAACGACAAGATAAAGGTACCTATTGTCCCTTGTGACATGGTCAAGTTTACCTTAATCAGTAAGAAAAAGGAGAACTTATTCACATGTATTCTAACCACATGATTGGGATGTGGTAATTTGTTATTTCATTGTACAAATGTATGTAAAACTTGAATTTCAATCATCTAACAAATTAATCTAGATATTTTGGCATTGGTTAAAGAATAAACTGGAAAATTATGTTTTCATCATCATCCTTTCAGCATATTGGGGTTGAATGGCTCAACAGGTGATATGCATATTTGTCACTTCCTGGGTACCTGTCCCTTATCAAGGAATGACAGTGAAAGTTTTGTGTCCTAAATAAAAATTTTCAGTTTCAATAAAGTTTTCAAGTTTGTTAATACCAATTAGATTTGCAAAAGTTGATTGCAAGGAGCTATGTATGTGTAATTTTCCTTATTTGCATTTGCAAAGGAATAGGTGACACATCTTATAAGTAGAATTATCATATATGTTGATATTTAATATGACTATTTCAGTTTTTAGATCTAAAAGGGATAAGGACAAACTTTGATACTTCTTTAATGAATTAAATCTGACTTGTAAAAAATATAATCATTTTAAACATTGATCTTCTCGTTAAACCACAAAGGTTCTAATAAGATATGATCCTCACATTTTGGCTTTACAGAGTCCAAGAATTCAGCAAAATAAAAAAGAGTTCCTTTCCAAACTAAATTTGATGTTAAATTAGATTTTTGTTTAGAATACTGTGATCAGATTTGTATGAGATGAGCAGTGGTACAATTAATTATTTCGTTGAAAAACATTGACCATTATATAACATAACTTGCATATTTATGTCAAAATATAACACATGCAAATTAATTGTTCTAATTAACTTGAAAATATACGCAAATGCTCATAAAACATCATTTTTTTTAAAATGTGACCTATGTTTTGAAGTGAGCTGAAGAAAACTGAATTCCAACGAAGAACTTTAACTTCTACATATAATATATGAGCATAACATAACTTTGAAAACGCAACTATTGACACTTTTTTATGAACGCTTTAACGTTTGTTTTGTTTAAACTACCCCAAGTTTTATCAAATAGAATAACATATGTAGACATTACTAAAATATTTGATAATTTTATGCAAATAAGTTAACCTAATTGACTGTTGTCTCATGATATCAACAGTGTCGCTTGTCTTATAATTCTGACAGAGTCCTCTAACAACATCTGACACAATTGTGAGATGTATTATTGTTCTCTTAAAAAAACGAATGAAAGTCAAAGCAAGTTCACAATGGTGAGTTAAATAAACTGTTATGAAAATGCAGAGACATAAATAACAGTTATTTATGTCTCTGGAAAATGTTTATTTTTTAACAATGAACAAAAGTTGACAAAATACTCGATTGGATCGTCACTCAAACAGACAACATGGTGACAATATCATCACTCAAAGCGAACTCGTTTCAATCAATCTTTACAAAAAATATAAATGACTAATGAGACTTAAAGCTTAACTTACTCTAATTTAAATTCAAAGTCTCCTTCGATGTCAATCTCTCCGTCTTCCGCCATCTTGTCTGGTGTCACAGATGTTGACCAAGTTGTACGTAGTTGAAGTCTGTTCAATAACGTTAAAAAATTACAAAATATGTACTTAAAGTAATTTATTTGATTATTTAAAGATATGTAGAAAGCATTATTTTACTTTATTACCATGTATTGAATTCTTTTCACAAAATTTACTGATTATAAAAAAATTTAACATCCGGAATTTTCATCAGTAATGGTTCTACAGTTTTTCAAGCTCTGGTCATATCCAGTATGAATTTATTGATAAAACACGTGCAAGATAGAAAGTTATAGGAGAAAAAACACACATAGTAAGTTTATCCGTCTTTTATCCGATGACAATTTCGGCCTCTAATTAGATTTTTACCGTATGTCAAATTTTCTTACTTTTTGTCTTCATTTTTATCCAACAGAGCTAAAAATGACGTCTTTGGCAAAACAGTTGGAACGCTTGGCAGTGCCACACATTCGAGCTGTTTATGGCGAAGATAAAAGGAGAAAATCCCTCTTGTTCGATCCAAAGGAGGCTGCAGCATTGGACAAAGAAGCCATTTATGCAATTGGTGGGTGTGTTTTTGATACCAATATAATAAATTATATTAATTTATACTCAAACGCTGATTTCATTTATTTAACCATAAAAAATTAGACAACTCTACATTCTATCACAAACTCAAGTCATAACATCATGATAATACATTTACCTTTTAAAAAAGTTCGAGGGAAATCAATGAAGGGAAAAATACGAGATTTCCTTATAGCACTGATACGGCATACTTTTTTACCCAAAGAAACTCTCAGAGAATCTGACGTCATTTTTTCATTCAATAAATTCTCAGTTAACCTGCACAGTTCTTCAATATTATCACTAGGATACTTTCAGGTTGTTAGTGATTCTAAGGTTATTGCTTTTCTTTAATCAGGTACAAATGGGATAGCTGAGTTGCAGGCTATCGATCCAGTTTTTGATGCATATCAGGAAGTGTTGTTTGGTGAATCAACCATGACCTTCCAGAGGAGTGTTCAGACAGCCGAAGTGAATGCCCAGATTGATGAAACAGTTGAATCTTTTCTCCAGAGACTAACACCATATTGTTTGCTCAAACCAGCACACAAAGCATTGGAGTGGTTGATTTTCAGGTACAAAGGAGCATATCAAAATTGATGAAAAATCCATTGAAAGCAAATTACATGTATGCTAATTTTTTTTTACTAGAGAGCACTAACTTACTAATTGTGCCATCTGTGAATAAAATTGTTTCATTTTGTCTCTTTAGGTTCAATATCAATATCTACAATATGGATGCCTTTATGGTCTGTCTGTTACCATTCCATGAGAGCAAGATATTCATACGAGCAGTTCAACTTCTAAATTTAAAGTCCAAAACCGCCACTAAGTGGGATTGGCTACTTCCAATTCAAGTAAATATTTGATTTTTTTTTTACATTGAGCAAAATCCTGCATTCATTCTTTATTCCTTTAAGCAGAAATTTATTATTTGATGTGTTGTTATCATCAACAGCTGTATGTTTATATTATAGGCCTCTGGTGTGCACTTGCCCAGACAGACTTTGATCAACCATTGTAACTCAAACACTGGCTTCCTCTCCTTTCTCTGTGAGAGACTGTACAAAACAATCAAAGTAAGCACTAGATGTAGAACTAGTATCAAAGTAAGCACTAGATGTAGAACTAGTATCAAAGTAAGCACTATATGTAGAACTCGTATCAAAGTAAGCACTAGATGTAGAACTAGTATCAAAGTAAGCACTAGATGTAGAACTCGTATCAAAGTAAGCACTAGATGTAGAATTAGTATCAAAGTAAGCACTAGATGTAGAACTCGTATCAAAGTAAGCACTAGATGTAGAACTCGTATCAAAGTAAGCACTAGATGTAGAACTCGTATCAAAGTAAGCACTAGATGTAGAACTAGTATCAAAGTAAGCACTAGATGTAGAACTCGTATCAAAGTAAGCACTAGATGTAGAACTCGTATCAAAGTAAGCACTAGATGTAGAACTCGTATCAAAGTAAGCACTAGATGTAGAACTCGTATCAAAGTAAGCACTAGATGTAGAACTAGTATCAAAGTAAGCACTAGATGTAGAACTCGTATCAAAGTAAGCACTATATGTAGAACTCGTATCAAAGTAAGCACTAGATGTAGAACTCGTATCAAAGTAAGCACTAGATGTAGAACTCGTATCAAAGTAAGCACTAGATGTAGAACTCGTATCAAAGTAAGCACTATATGTAGAACTCGTATCAAAGTAAGCACTAGATGTAGAACTCGTATCAAAGTAAGCACTAGATGTAGAACTAGTATCAAAGTAAGCACTAGATGTAGAACTCGTATCAAAGTAAGCACTAGATGTAGAACTCGTATCAAAGTAAGCACTAGATGTAGAACTCGTATCAAAGTAAGCACTAGATGTAGAACTCGTAACAAAGTAAGCACTAGATGTAAAACTAGTATCAAAGTAAGCACTAGATGTAGAACTCGTATCAAAGTAAGCACTAGATGTAGAACTCGTATCAAAGTAAGCACTAGATGTAGAACTCGTATCAAAGTAAGCACTAGATGTAGAACTCGTATCAAAGTAAGCACTAGATGTAGAACTCGTATCAAAGTAAGCACTAGATGTAGAACTCGTATCAAAGTAAGCACTAGATGTAGAACTCGTATCAAAGTAAGCACTAGATGTAGAACTCGTTTCAAAGTAAGCACTAGATGTAGAACTCGTATCAAAGTAAGCACTAGATGTAGAACTAGTATCAAAATTTACATCATTAAAATAAGTATCATTATTTTGATGGTTTGATGACTCATTTGTTTGGAAATTATTTCAGGTATATGCGATATATTAATATACATTTATGATTCTTAGTTTAAAACTTTCTTAAACAGGAGATAGTGAAGAAAGATGATGGAGACAAACTAAGAGTTATCTTCTCTTTCTACATGTCCACTGTTGTGGGGGCACTGGAGTTCGGTGGAGCCACTGAGAACTTCATTGCCGCCATCCTCCCCCACCTCAGTCGTGGTCTGAAGTCAAAGGTCACTCAATACAGGGCTGCCACCTACATGATACTGGGTCAGCTTGTCTCAAAGACCAACCTACAGGGAGATCTGTTAAAGACGTTGTTGTCTGCTCTATTTAAGGTTGAGACATTTTGTATATCATTAACCTATTTAGCAAAATTGATGACTTGTTTTGAATTATGCATCTGTTGGTAGGTTGTGTCTGAAGTTAACTGAAGTTGTTTTTCTTCTTTTAGAAATCAATTTTGTCTCTTGAAAAAGAAACTATGACCTGTGCAGTGCTGATATTTCAGCAACAGAAGATCTCAAATCTTCCAGCAAGGTATGCACCGGATAATATCCTTATCTACACAACAAAAATGTTAAAAACTCTGGACATGTCAGAGTCAGACAGCAGTAAGCTCTACGCAAATGATAAGAAAAAATGAATATATTTTGAACTCAATATTCTTAAATACTTAGTCAATGTCAAAGTGTTTCGAAGGCTCTTGGTGCTAATTTTAATTTTTTTCAAAGTTTGGTCACTTTATTTATGCAGTGATCACACACCTTGCAGTGAGACTAAAATTTGAATCTAAATTTTAGTTTGTTTTTCCAGATCTTTTAAACACATCTGTCGACAGCCAGGTCTGGTAGAAACCTTGAAGACTATGGCTACAGAGGGCATTTGTGACAAACTGACTTTGGCTTTCTTGGAAAGACTTGTTGTTATGGCTGTGAAACAGGACTCTGAGATGAGTATGAGTGAGAGCAGTGATACAGAGGCTATCTCGAGCCCCCCACCTTATCTCGATCTCCTCCACGACTTTCTGTCCAGTGTCCCTCTCAGTCAACAGGTGGCAGACAGCCTCACTAAGTAGGCACATTCACCTCACTGTGATCATTGGAATTCAGACATGTTTTGATTTAAAATGATGATAATTTTTCCATTTTGTTTGCAGGAAAATTATAGAGAACTATCTCATGTGTGCTAATGTCACTGATGATGATGATGACTTGGAAGATCTCAGCAGGAAGCACAAGAAGACAGTCCAGCTCCTGGAGGACAGGTAACTAATAAGTGACAGGTGAAAGTCAGATAAGAGGTCCAAGTTTATTTTCATCCAAGCTTCCAAGGTGCCACTGGACTACATAGAATTATAGTAAAACATATTCCTTGTATTCTTTTATGTATACAGCAAGTACTCTACATTATATTTAGTAATTGACTGGGTAATGTATTTGTTAGGTACCCACAGTGGTATTTACTGATGGACTGGGTTATTTATCTGACAATACCCCTCAGTGGTATTTAGTAAATCAATAAGCTATGTATCAATAGGTACCCCACATCGTTGGACAGAACGGTGCAGGAATTGTTGGAGGGGGAGGAGGACGAGGGAGTGAGGGATAAGATCCAGGACTTCCTGAACCTGTCCGTGCTGTCCGTCAAACACCAGCACCTGTCAGACATCGAGGGCACCCTCACCCTGTCCCTCAACCACAGGACTCCCTCCATTCGAGTCAGCGCCCTGCAGCACCTGCTGAAGAATGCAGACAAGGTAAGGAACATGGGGGTCTCTACGTAGTGAGTCGGAGCCAAAATACAGTAAAACACGGTTATAGTGAAGTATCAGTCACAAGTGACTTTGATTTGTTATAAATGTGATGTGTTAATCTGATGAGTTTATAATACAATTTTAAAAGGCAATGAAACTGTCTCTCAAGTAAGCATGAATTGTTATGAGTGTGTTCTGTGACAGTGTTTTACTGTTTATAAATATCCACTGAATGCGCTAGCTTTAAGACCACAAGAAACAAGCTACAGGATTGTTCTTGCTTGCAGTGTGACCCTGACTATGTAGCCGATGTGTTGATGACCAGACTAGCGGATGATTCCAGTGAAGTTGTGGACAAAATCCTTGATGTGGGACAGGTCTGTAAAGATAGAGGCTGCATGTTACCTATATGTGTATACTCCGAGGTCTACATTGTATAATTTTTACCCTTTGGAAAAATTGTCAAAAAAACCCTGTTTTGTGTTTGATGCACACTGAAAAAAAAATACATCAAAAAGGTCTTTTAAGTCAAAGTTGCCACTGTTTTTTATTTCATTATTTTTTTTATTATTTCAAACACTATATTTTTATAAATCCAAACACATGATTAAAAAGATATGCAAGTCCCAAACAAAGAAACAACAAAACTTCTGTTTTAGTCTTGATTAATAATGTTCCCCCATTAGTTTATCATTGTTGAAAGTTAATAAATGAGCATCAACAACAATATATTTAAAATAAAAAAAAAATAGCATAGCCATTTAACTTCAATAAAACTCCTACACACTGGGGCTGAATTATTGGCGTCTACTTGCAGAGTTTATGGAGTATGCTCAGTGACAGAGACCAGCTGTGCAGCCTGCTGGGTAAGATTGTCCTGCGGTGTCAGCCCTGGTCAGAGCTGGGGACCAAAGCCCTGGTGGTTCTGTGTGGGTGTGACCCCAAGCTGCAGCCATCTGTCCTCCTCCTTCTGTTTCCACGGTTTCTGCTCTGTACACCTGATGATGTCAATTTTCTTAGAGATTTATGCGAGACTAACTTGGCTAAA
This sequence comes from Magallana angulata, assembly GCF_025612915.1. Lineage (NCBI taxonomy): Eukaryota > Metazoa > Mollusca > Bivalvia > Ostreida > Ostreidae > Magallana > Magallana angulata. The sequence continues at coordinate 52,683,318 of NC_069120.1, forward strand.
AGTAACCAAGTCATCAAAGCTTTGGCACAGAAGCTGAAGAAGAAAGCATTAGGTAAAAAGACAATGTCTGAAGAGGACCTAGCCAGGGTTTCTGTGGATGTGACAGAATGGTTAGCTGCTGCTGTCATAAAAATGCCAGACTGTGAGAAATTTCTGACACAGATGGTGAAGACAGCAGATGGTCTGAGATCTAAATGTCAGCTAGCAATGTTCCTCAACACAGCCATTACACTTCTGACGGACCCTAAAGACAAAATCCACTGGTGTGGTAAACAGCTACATCTTCTGCATCAGCTCCACCCTGAAGGTCAGCCAAGATCAGATTGGGAGGAGACTGTTGCCATGGTGACAGAGACCTGTCAGAGTCTTGTTTTCCACCAGACACAGGGAAACGCCATCAGTCTGAATCTGTTTGCAGACTTAATAAATCTGATTCCAGATCATTTCAAAGATAAAACAGGTAAATACCTTTGGTCTTTACATACTGGGTCATGATGATATAATTTACTGTATGTAAACAATGTCCCTAACTTATCAGGCTTGATTTATAGACATCCTTTATTTTTCAATTTAGAGGCTGATTACTGGAACTTTGATGATGAGGCTCTGACCTTGACTGTGAGGTTGTTTGATTACCTGATGCTTATGTCTACTAACTCCCCCTGTAGGCAGGGATATAGAAAACTGGTCGCCAAATTCTTACAGGTACCATTTGTTAAGTGATAGTGATAAGCTGCCAAAAAATTGAAAGTATAATTGATGGTATATATTTATTGCCAAATGTTTATTTTTGTTAGCATCTGAAGAATAATGATGTCAGAATGAAGTTTCTTGGAACTCTGTGGACACAGCATTGTAATGATCTCAGTGAAAGCTCAGGGGTCAAGGTCAGCCTACAAATTCAGGCCTTACTTGTAGGAAAACAACTTATGCAGGATCCAAAGTTCAAGGCCACGGATTCAGGTCAGTTGGAAATAAAAGAAGAACAGACAGTTTTAACTAGTTTCTCACTAGATACTGTAACCATTCAATAATTGGCATATATAAGTACAATACACATGATGATGTTTTGTAGTCATAATAAACCTGTTGTTAACCTTGATGAGTCCATACCCTGGAATTCGTCAGACCGCCATAGAATGTCTGAAGCTATTGAGTGATAAGGATAATTCGGGTGTTGGGATGTTTGCCCCATTGGTGAAACATGTATTGCAGTGTGAGGTGGAGATTGAATCAGACCAGGAATATCTAAAACAGGTAAAATAGCACAAGGAACATGGGTCAGAAAGAAATATACATGTACATGTGTAATGCCAACATGTTTGTTCATTTTGATTTTGACTGTCTTTCTTGAATTTTGACAAAGTAAGCATGAATGTAGCAAAAAAAGGTCAAACATTTATGCATTGAGATCAAGGTTTACTTGTTTTACAGTCGTACTAATGGAATGTTATTTCTTGCATGTTTGTATAATTCCATCGTAAATTCCATAATTAGGCAGTATTTGCTGTAATGGGCAACGAACCAAAGAAGAGTAAGCGAAGGTCTCATGCAGGTAAAAAGGCAGAGGAAACCCTGGTCAGTGTTGTGGTGGACATTCTACAGAACTCGGCCACGCCTGAGTACATCCGGAACAGTCTGCTAAAGGTCACCGCCCTCCATAACAACAAGGTACCAGACAGGGCGACAGGGTAGTGTTAGGTTTACATATTGTTTGTTCTGTATCTTTGATATAAGTAACAAAGTTAAAAACAGTTAAATACAGGTACTGTTTAACAGTGTTATAATGAATTTACATTTAAAGGGAAGTCACATTTTTTTTCTCAAATCTTCAGATACATTATGAATGTATCAAATCTATAACAAATGTAGTATATTTCAGTATCTGTACTTACTTGCATTGAACATTAAGCAATATGTCATGGACTCCTACTACATGTACTATGCCCAAATTATATTGAGAACGAGTTATCTTCCCTTCATCCACTCTCTAATACCGGACTTCACTTTATGTTTTTTCACATTTAATTTCTTATGAATCAAATTGTCTTGCACTTGGATATAAGCATGTTTTACTGATTTAAATGAATCACTACATGTATACCTCATTACTTGTTAGAAACTTCTGGGAGAGCTGCTGCCAGTCTTGAGGTCCTTGTTACTGGCCGCTCAGGGTGACAGACCCTCACCCCTCGTCCTGGACAGCTGTGGGCTCCTGATTCAGAGGTTCACCCAGGACACCTGCTCCCTGCTGGACTCTGACCCCCAGGCACTGACCCTGGTACTAGAGATGTTGTCAAGCCCGGTCACAAAAGTACAAGAACTGATGATTTCACAGGTAATATCTCTCTGGTCATTGTACAGAAACAATGTAGGGAAGTTACATATAGGTACATGTACTGAGAACAATTTCAGTCTGATTCTCTTATCTAGCTATGGGTGTCTTTGAGATATAACACTGTTATGACACCTGGATATTAAGACATTCATTTAGTGTGATGAAAATTATCTTGCTTTGTCAGGCCAAGCACATGTTACATGATACAATAATTGAATAGAAAGCATTTATAATTGCTCAGAAAATTGTGTCAACTTAGATTAAAATTTTATTTGAAAGTGAGCTAGTTTTCAAGAAAGTGGCAGTTTATCATGTATGAATAAATTTACATCTGAGCAAAAAATCTCTTGAATTTTCCTGTAGTTATTCAGATTTGGGAAAGTCACATGCTATGTTTGTCCTTTGAACAGTGTCACATAAGCTGTATAATAGATGGCGTCACATCATCATTATTTAATATTCTGTGACAGACATGTCATGATATTGTTTTCTCCTGTCCATTAACAGGTGAGCGGTGAATTTTACGAAGGATTGACCCCGGAGACTCGTCACAAGGTTTTGTCGTGTCTGTTTGATGTCTGGGTGAAAACACAGTCTCCAGACACTGTCAAAGTGATCAAGAAGACACTGAAACATGTAAGTTGCACAAACTACAGGTATACGTACCATCTTTAGAGACTCTACATGGTCAGGTTAAATGAGGTGTACTCGTAAATACAGAATTATCAAGAACTCTTAATTAATTATTATATGTAAAAGATGTTCTATTGCCTTGTAGACAGAATTTGTCATTCTGTGTTAAAGTTAAAGAGCAAATTTTGACCTGCCTTTTATATTTCTCATTCTTCCATGATTTAATAGTTGGTATTGGAGAGTGGACATGTTATTGAGGAACTCAACAAATGTCTGCAGACAACACCATCAGCCTCCACCGTCAAAGAACGCAAAAGACACAGGTGAAGGGCCACATGACTTGCTCCTTACTAACACCTTGACCCCCATCCCACCACCCAAACCCTTCCTCTCACATCAGCTTAGTACATGTATGTGTTTATAGCAGAAAACTAGCATTGTATGATTACTTTACAGGAAATCTGATGTACGCGGACAGGCAGAGGAAGACATTTTTGAACAGTTGCCATGGCAGCGAGTGGTTGTTGTCCTTGAGACCATTCAAAGCAAGAAAAAAATCAACGACTATGTCCAGCTTTTACCCACCTTGTTTAAGATACTATCAGAGTAAGTCTTGGGAACAGCTGTAGTTGAATTAAGTGGAGATATGTATGTGTTGAACAGTCAGTGTCTCACTCCTTGAACATCGCTGCCAATTGTTTGTTTACTTCTATGACCTTGACATTGTAACAAGTGCATTGTTCTGTGAACTGATTGTGTTTGTAGGGTGTTGAACTCAGACCAGCATGCCTCAGCTGAGTACATCAAGCAGCTGCTGTTGTCTGTGGTTGATGAAGTGTGTCAAAGGGCCATCAGACATCAACTTGTACCAGGTAAGTTTCTTGTAATTCAAGAAAAAAAAGGAAATACATATGAATGAATTTAGATCGATACTAGTATACTGTTTCATTAAGGTTACCTGAATTCAAGAATTTACTTTTAAATTTTTGTATGATAAGTTTGTGTTGTCTCTGATTTAGATTTGAAGAAGGAGTCGTCTTTTAACATTGATCTGATAGTGAGCGCCATCAGGACGTCCAGCAATCCACAGACTCATCATAAAGCTCTGCTCGTCCTGTCCACAGCATCCAAAATATTCCCAGTACTATTCTTTTTCTCTGTTCTTTTCACAATATTTTAATTACTATTTATTAATAAGATTTCTTTCATACTCTTCTTTTCAATATGACCAGTTAAGGACTGTACATTTTAACACCAGTAATTCTCATGTTTGATTGGCTTCCTTCAGGAAGATCTTCTACACAAAGTCATGTCTGTGTTCACCTTTATGGGAGCAAATGTGATGCGCCATGACGACCAGTACAGTTTCCATGTCATCAATCGTATTCTGGAGACCGTGGTTCCTGCCTTAGTTACGGTAAGACAGACTGTTAATTAATAAGGTAAAAGTGGCAGGTTATAACCCAGTTATAAAGATATTGTCCTCAAAATTGAAGAAGGGTAATGATTTTATGGAAAAGGATAATGATCCTATGAATCATTGCATACTTTTCAGGCATGTGAGCAGAAAGAGGCCCTCGCTGGAGGTCAGAGCAAGGAGGAGGTCATCACCATGGTGATGCAGGTGTTTGTGGATGCCTACACCCACATCCCAGAGCACCGCCGCCTGATGCTGTTCTCAAGATTGGTGGAGATAGTAGGTGGAGACAACTTCCTGTGGAGGTGTGTCCTTCTAAAGATGGCGCATGAAATTACCCGTCCAGCTAGTGAACCCACAGAGGTAAGATCAGCAGTCAGATGTTACATATCCAACACTTTACAGTCCCTGTGCCCCAGTTTATGTATAGCTGATTTTAACAAAATATTATTCATTCCTTTCATGGCAGGAAGATGATGCTGAGATGCAGTTTGACTTGAATCTGTTATTCCAGTTTTCTGTAACAACACAAATCAACTCAATAGCTGCCATGATAACTTACGTATCAGGTCTGCCTGTTGATAAACCCACAGGTAAAGGACCTCAATTTATTTAGTTCATTTACCGGTATATTGTGTGTATTTCATACACATATAAATAGAAAAAAATTGTCAGCATCCAATACTACTAGTATCCAAGAATTTGTCTTTTTGGTGAGGTATTTTAAGAATTATGATGTTTAATCATATACAGTTAGAATATTTAAAACAATTGAATTTCAATGCACAGTACAAATAAATAACAAACTTACCATGTTATGTTTTTAGAGTCGACACCCAAGAGAAGGAAACCAGGGAAACAGAATAAGGATGGGGTGGAGATCTTCAAAGTGGAGACCCACACCTCCAAACAGCTCAGACATTTCAAGTACCGGACGATCCGACTACTGCTGTCCTGGTGCACAAGCTCTACCCTACTACAGCAGGTGTGTTTTGTCACGGTTACATAGGATTGTTTGTCAGGGTTACGTGTGGTTCCTTCATCAATAGGTATAATGTCATGGTTACCTGTTATTTCTGCAACATCAGATGTTTTGTATTTTTTCTTTGAGTATTTCTTGGAATTTTGGAAAATTTGCAGACCTTTCTTTCCTCCATTTATTACAATTACTGATGTAGCTACTTTTATAGACTTTCCCTTGGAAACAAATACTTTTGCTTACCACATGAATTGCTATTCAAGGACGATTTACTAAAAAATCTGGTTTAATTTTTCAGTTGGCAGCTTGTGAAGAAGGGGAGATAACCTCTGGCTTCCATCACCTGGTACAGACCATCATGACCTACATTTGTGCCCTGATAGAGCTGAGGGTGGAGGATCAGACCCTGGCTAAGTTCTGCCGTGCCCTAACCCACAAAATATACGACCTCCTTGACAAGGTCAGACTCTATTCCCTTAATATTCTCTCTTTTTATCTTGTTAAGGTTTTGAGCTTTCATGTTATGTTTGAAGTATGATAATCTGTTAAGTTTAACAAATATAAATTAATTGATTATCATATCGATGTCTAATTCTTAAACCATATGTATATAGATATAGGTACTGTACATTCCATATGTATATAGATATAGATACTGTACATTCCATATGTATATAGATATAGGTACTGTACATTACATATGTATATAGATATAGGTACTGTACATTCCATATGTATATAGATATAGGTACTGTACATTCCATATGTATATAGATATAGGTACTGTACATTCCATATGTATATAGATATAGGTACTGTACATTCCATATGTATATAGATATAGGTACTGTTCATTCCATATGTATATAGATATAGGTACTGTACATTCCATATGTATATAGATATAGGTACTGTACATTCCATATGTATATAGATATAGGTACTGTACATTACATATGTATATAGATATAGGTACTGTACATTCCATATGTATATAGATATAGGTACTGTTCATTCCATATGTATAAAGATATAGGTACTGTACATTCCATATGTATATAGATATAGGTACTGTACATTCCATATGTATATAGATATAGGTACTGTACATTCCATATGTATATAGATATAGGTACTGTACATTCCATATGTATATAGATATAGGTACTGTACATTCCATATGTATATAGATATAGGTACTGTTCATTCCATATGTATATAGATATAGGTACTGTACATTCCATATGTATATAGATATAGGTACTGTACATTCCATATGTATATAGATATAGGTACTGTACATTCCATATGTATATAGATATAGGTACTGTACATTCCATATGTATATAGATATAGGTACTGTACGTTCCATATGTTACACAGTGTATGTCTGCGAGTCCTTTTTTTTTTATATCACAAGAATATAAAATAATGAGCATTGACTTTTTATCATAATTTCATTTTGTTTACACCCATCCAAAAAAATAAGGCAAGTTTTTAAAATCTGTAAGGGGCAGCTTCTCAAAATTTTATGCAGATATTCATTCCTCACATTTGATTAGAAATCTCTAGTATTTGAGCTATTGAATGTAGTGGCCAAGGATTGCACTATCATTGGTTTCTTTCCTTGTTTTACAGGTGGTTGGACTTCTCCCGGAGACCATGTTACTTCAGGTGATTCAGGATCTGATGCAGCACTCGATCCCCAACATCCAGAGGAAGTCGATGGAGCTCCTCAACTCCTTCCTGCAGCAGAAGGAGCACACCATGGTAACGGACCCAGCCTTAGTGGGACTTAGTTGTCTCCATAAAGGGCACAAATATATTTTCTCTGTATCACTTTTTTCAACTTTGTACATCTCCATTATTGGCGCAGATTTTATTTCTTAGACTTGTTTGTTTTATTCGGAGCATTAAGTTTGAGTTGAGTTTGAAAAACCAAATTTATATTATTTTTTCGGAACATTTAATTAAAGCTTTCCTCTGTCATTGTTAAAAAATACTGCTGTTGTAGGAGACAAGCTTACTGGGGGTTGTGGACAGACTGTTACGTGTGTGTTCCTCAGAGAACGCAGAGGTCACCACTGTACAGACGGCCCTGTACAGCCTCAAGTTGTTGTGTAGAAGGATCGGCACCAACCATCCACAGATGTTCATCAAGGTGAATGTCCTGAAATTCTTGGACTAGCAATCTCCCCATACTACTCTAACAACAGCAAACATTCTGCCACCTTCATGCATTTTGAAATCTTTCCCTGAAAATTTATCAAGACCAAAACATTAGGCTAAGAAATATAATTCATTGTTGTTTTGTTTTTAGGTGCTGAAGACTTCGGTGGAAATATTCAGTAGTGACGAGGTGAACCAGTCTCTCCAGGCGAGTGCTGTGCTGTGTATCGCGGAGGTCTGTAGCTCGCTGAAGGCCCACGTCATCTCTCAACTGTCCACATTCATGCCAAAGATTGTCTCCTGTCTCAAGGATAGCCAGCTGCTGGAGGGGTGAGGTTATCTAACATCTTATCTAATGAAGCATTACTCAGGGCTCTCCATCATCTAAGTTTTATTGTGGCATGTAAAATTACTTTAACAATTTTTTTTGTTTTTTTTTTTTTATTTTTGGAGTAGAAACAACACATGTTTTGTAGTTGCACAGCTTAGATTTACACAAGTTATTCTAAATCATATTAATTACTGCAGTGAGTTCTTGGCAAATATCTTTCCCTAAGAACTACAGTATCCTTTAGCCCAACTCTTGTCAGAGTGTTTTAGATTGGCTTTTTTCTTTAACTATACCACAATGAGAATTTGAGAATGTGATCATAATGTTCCCCACAGGAATGAACTGTTTCTCCTGAGTGTCGTCACAGCGGTGCAGAAAGTAATGGAGAACTTGTCACTGTTCCTCAGCCCTTACCTGCAGGATATTGTCACTCGGGTAAGAGGTCTTGGATATCATGCCAGAATACAAGTTTCACCTCCAGTTCACTTTGAGATGAATTATTTTAGTTACAGTATAAGAAACAACTGACTTCTTTGTTGTACTATGTATTGGTTGTTAACTTCAATGAAGTTTGTCATACAGAATCTTAATGTTCAGGTTTTGTCTTGTAAAACTGTGCATTAATTCTTGTAGACCTGTTGTCTCTCTGGCAACCAGGCAGATGCACTACAAAAAGCACCCATTCAACAGAAGCTCAAGGCTATCAGGTATTTTAACTATAAACTATATTCTCTTCAAAGCACCTTGTATGGTTGAAAATGTTTAATGCATATTATTAGGTATTTATCAATCATTTGTTTGTGTTGTAGGAGCTCCATGGCAACCTCCCTTCCTCCTCGAGTACTCCTCGGGATTTTACCTGACTGTTATGAAAAGCTCCTGACAACCAGCCCAGTAAGTAGATAAGAGTCACAATTTAATGTCAATTGTTATTGAAGAATTCAAAAACAGACTTTTGTTTTTAGAGAGATATATCATCAAGCAGACATTGATAATTGAATACTTGAAATGTTTGCAGAAAGGGATAGAGTCGATGATGACCATGCTTACAGAGCATGTCAGTCACATGAAGAAAGAGGACCTCAGCAGTCACTTGGTGCAGCTCCAAGGATTCTATCTCACCTGTCTGGATGTACAGTCACAATCTCAGGTAAATCTTCCTCACCTGCCTGGATGTACAGTCACAATCTCAGGTAAATCTTCCTCACCTGTCTGGATGTACAGTCACATTCTCAGGTACTGGTAAATCTTTCTCACCTGTCTGGATGTACAGTTACAATCTTGGGTAATTCTATCCCACCTGTGTGGATGTACTCTCACCATCTCAGGTACCGGTAAGTTATTCCCACCTGTGTGGATGTACTCTCTCCACTATCTCAGGTACCGGTAAGTTATTCCCACCTGTGTGGATGTACATGTACAGTGACTGTACTCAGTAATTCCTGTCTGGATGTACACTTACAATTACAGGTAATTCTTAGTCACTTAGTCTATAGTCTACTGATCAAATGTAAAAATCATTTTTTTAATAGTTTATAATTCATAAATTTAGATTGTACTTAAATTGCCTTTTCAAGTGAATAACTACAATCCATTGTAAATGTGTACTTAATGATTACAGGGGGATGTAGAAGATTTAGAGGATGCTGTGATTGACACCATTGTTACCACGGTGATGAAGCTGTCGGAGGCCACATTTAGACCCATGTTTTACAAGGTAGACCACCTCTTGAACACTGAATCTGTTGTCATGGAAACAAGTCAGAAGTAAGTAAATATATTTATAGGTGCTTTTAATTCCTAATTTTATTCCCTGTAGATGTTTGATTGGGCCAAGAGAGAGGAGGAACAGAGGCACAGAATTCTTGTCTTCTACAAAATGGCAGATAGGTATGTTTAATGCTACAAACTCCTCGCAAAGTTGAAACTTAACTGTAATTAATTAAGCAGCATGATAAAGACTTGGTGTGCAGAAAAATCAGTGGTTGATGTATTGATCTATTACAGGCTGGCAGAGAAGATGCAGAGTCTGTTTACAATCTTTGCCAGTCACATTGTTGTTCATGCGGCTCAGGTGTTAAAGGACAACAACAAACAAATTACAGGTAACATTCCAATAGGGTTCCACTTTTCACAACTTTAAATCCCCTCTGATGTGATATGCTAAATTTTTTATGGATTGACTAAATCTTATTGCTTATTAATTCAGATTCTTCTAAAATAAAATTTTACTGTTTATTAATGCAGATCCTTATCCCCTTTCCAACATGCATGACAAAGTTTCTTTTAAAAATCCTTACTTTTTACACAGGGAATGATTTCTATGGGTCCAGTAAGAAGGGACGAAGGAAAGCTCACAAGTTACTGGTCCATGTCTGTGATTGTCTGTACAAGTGCTTCCTGTATGACACAGAGGGCTTCGTTACCAAGGAGAGATTCGACACCCTGCTACAGCCATTGGTTGATCAGGTAACAGACATCTACCAATCAGATTCACGCTTTTGTCAAGCTCTTGTGACTATCCCATTCAATTTTACATGCATAGTAAAACACCTTTATAATGAAGATCAGGAACAAACAATTTTGATTTATTGTTAAAATAACATTCGATTTTACAAAACAATTCAAGACTTGGGGGAATGAAAATTACTCCACTTCAAATTCATAGTAAGTGTTTTTGCTGTAACTGTACATTACTGCACCAGCAAGTGTATATATTTGTTCTGGGTCGGAAGGGGTAAGTTCATTGAAGCTAAGCTAGCATTTTTTTTAGAGAATGTAGAAAATAAAAGGTACATGTAGAATGTTACATATTTCAGCTGGAGAATGTAGACGATGGGACTTTATCCAAGGAGAGGGTGAGTAAGCATCTGGTTCCCTGTATCGTACAGTTCGGTGTGGCGACTCAGGACGATTCCCTCTGGAAGACCCTGAACTATCAGATCCTGCTCAAGACACGCCATACTTCACCACAGGTAAAGCCTCAGTCAACATTTCTGTATCATTCGCATTGAGTGATATACATGTAGTACACCAGATGATCAGTAAAAAATTCAGTCCACAGTTTTGCTTAGTTTGATTGCTTTTGAGGGATATGAAACTGAAATTGTTTTGGATGACCGCACACAGGACTGACCTTACCTGTGTACACATTTTACTGTTTTTTCATTTACTAATTGCCTGTGTTAATTTCATGCTAGGCTTGCACCATTAAGCATTATTTAAACATGTAATTTCTGAATCAAAAGTGCTTGGGAACATGTGACATCGAGGAAATTCTGATTACTCTCAATTTTACATCGGGGTAGAAATCTTAATGAATAAAATTCAAATAATTTGTTATCATGCATAATTAATGTTTTAAGAGCATTCTACTATACCAGAAAAAGAATTAAAATAAATTGTCCAGGTGAAAAGAGGGAATGTTTAGACAGTTAGCCCTTATCACTTCCTGTTAAAATGGCCGCCACTCTGAAACCATCGTAATGAACAGTGAAGAAGGGAAACATTTTCTGTTGATCATTTACAAACAAAATAACGACTAAAATGCTATTTCATTGCTAATGCAAGGTAAATTATTTCATTATAAACTATTGAGAAACAGATTATATCTGTTTGTTGATAAATTATGTATTGAAACAAGTTGTATTTTATTCTATACCAAAATTAAATACCACAAAAACGCTAAATTGGTTTATCTAATAATCGGTTAATCTGATAATGTTTGCCTGACAAACAGACTATCAGATTAAGCGGAACCCTCTGTAGTACACCAGATGATCAGTAAAAAATTCAGTCCACAGTTTTGCTTAGTTTGATTGCTTTTGAGGGATATGAAACTGAAATTTGCACTGAATAAGTTAAAATATTTATGCTTTTACATTTAAAGGTACGTTATGCAGCTTTGATTGCGGTGGATGAATTCCACAAAAGATTGTCGGAGGACTACATGCCATTACTGCCAGAGACTATTCCATTCCTTGCTGAACTCATGGAGGGTAAGTTTAACTTGTCAAGTTGGATTGATAATGTATAAAGGGTTACATGACTTTAATACAACTATAAGGTAGAGTGGTTGACCAGTTTGTCTCCAGTCAGCAATTCTAAAAAGTATGTGTACTTGTATGGATCCATTTTTATAGAGAAATGTATTTCTAAAGATCAGAATCACTAAATCTTCAGAATTAAAATATATTTGTTTAATGGTATTTAGTAATTCCCCCAATGTACAGATTTAGTCCAATGTATGAAGGAATGTTAGTGCAACCACTAAACTCATTTAAAGTCAGTCTGTTTATCAGAATATGAAGACTTATCAATCTCTAATGTCATCAAACTTGGTAGATAGTTGTTTGTTGACCCAGCATGGAGGTCACACGATCCGACGGTTGATGCTAATGTAATTAAAGTAGTTCAATTCAAGTTTTATCATAATGCAAACAGGTCTTGTTGATCAGTATTACTATAACATTATTCATTTTGTATTTTGTTTATCTGCAGATGAGGAAGAGGAAGTAGAGAAAATGTGTCAATCCGTCATCAGTCAAATGGAGAGAACGCTGGGAGAACCGTTGCAGAAATATTTCTGATTATCCAGACGAATGTATTTGACAGGAAAATGTTGTAAACCTGAAAATGTTGCTCTCAGAGACTATAAAAAATGAATAAACTCCTCAAGTCAATCATGTTTTGTATTTTATTACAAGTGAGTATTTGACAGTTGTTCTGGGATGGTAGATGTTCTGTAACAGTAAAACATAACAATGTGAGAATTATTGTACATTGGTCCAATAAAATTACAAAGTTGTTTTGCTTCAAAACACTTCAAAAACAAAACCTAGTAATTGTGATTTAAATTAGTTTGGAATTCATTTATGATAGTTGAATCCCAAGGAGATGGATAAACTTAAAAAAAAAAAGGTGCAAAGAAAAGAAAAATGTACTGTGTGTTATTTTCGTCATATACTTCACTGTTGAGGCAGAGTCAATCCTTGAATCAAATGTTCATCAAACTAAGATATGTGATAGCATAGTTAATTGTTATGACCACTGTTCAAGAATTAATATATCTTCAAAATTAAAACTTTTAAACAATTGTTGAGTACAATGGCAGGTTTCTCTCCAAACAATTTCATGTATGTAGGTACCTTGTTTGTATTAGATTTGTTTATTGTTAGTTACCATGGTTACTGTATATATATTTTAATTTAATATATAATTAAGTTAATATATCGATAATAAGAGGGGTAGGTAAGATGACTAGAGTTGTTGGGGTGCGGTTTGATCCTTTGACATATTTTTCTGTCATGAGAATTGGTTCATTTTTCTTTCAGTTCCCGTTTGTGAGACATGACACAAAGGTTGATGTAGTCCCTGTTACTTCCCATGATCCTTTGCGCCACAGTATGGTGATCCTCCCGCAAAACGTTCTCACCATTCACCGAGTATATGTACTGACGAACCTGAAACAATCAACTTGTACAACTCTTAACAAAGTTTACACAATGTATTCAGTATATCATCAACCCAATTCTCAGCGAGATTCATCGAGAATGAAAATATTTGACGGACGTCTCGACGTCGACGTCGTCAAATTTTTCAGTCTTGACGAGTCTCGCTGAGATTTCGTCGACCCATGCATACATTTAATGATACAGTAAAACCTGACTTTGCCGGAAATTTCTTATAGTATTTATCCGAATGACCAGGTGATAATCAACATTAGTATTGACAGTGCAGTCGAACCTATATCGTCTAAAAGATCAAATGTTTTAAATGTCTGGATATTCGGATATGACGATGGTGTGTGTTGAGAGCGTTCAGTTTGGTTTACTTAACTACGACTGGAATCAGAGGCTAGAATTACTACCTTGAGCCCAGCATCGGCTGCTGGTCCCTCGGGGTCCACCGTCTGTACATAGGTAGGGCCGATCCCACGAATCACAAACCCGTACCCCACAGAGTCGCTGAAAATCTGCAGAAAATACATGTACATGTATAGTGGATTCTGTGATTCGATATGGTTTACCGTTATTTCTGAATCGGATATCTCAGCTCTTGCCTACGAATTCACATCTCAACTAATTTGGTGAATCATACAGATTTAATTATGATGTTATTTTTTTTTAAAGAGCCATTGATTCAGATTCGTATGGGCCTATAACCCCCCATAAAGATGTTGAAGGACGAGGGTATATGATATTTGAAATGACGTACCCTGAGACAGGATCTGATGAAGGGCGTGTCGGGAGATTCTAGGTCGTCTGCAGTTTCATATCGTAACAACACTAAAAAAGAAATAGCGTGAAAATCAAGACTCAGTGTGGTTTTTACCAAAGAACTATATAATTATGATATTAGTCAAATTCGGCCCCTTTAAAATGATTTAGGTACATTAATTTGTTGTGTTATAAAAGAGTTGATATAAAATATGTTTTTCACCTATTTAATTGATTTATATGCACTCACTGGCAGTATATGACGTCAGAAGTGATGCTATTTTTATAATTCAATCAAAATCAGTCAAAAATTGACATTTTTCTTATCTTTTTTCGAATGGGAAATATAGAGCGACTCTTTGAACAAGAACGAACTTTTTGTCACGTATAAGTATTGGAGAGATACATCTTTGGTGAAAATATTTTGTTTGTTCAAGTAGTCGCTCAATGTTTCCTTAAAGAAAAACTGCTTCAAAACATGTCGTTTTATGCAAGAAATGAGAAAATGGCGGGAAAAGGTAAACTTTATGATGTCATATGTTTAAATTGTGGGCACTAAAATCAAAATGAAAATTATGAAAAAACTTCAAATGTATATTTGTACAAATAAAACAAAGAATTACAGTAAAATGACAATGTTCATTTAAGGGGGCCATTTTAGGCTCAAACCATATATAGTCCTTTGCTAAAAAGGTCTCTTTTTTCTCTACAAAGTTCCAATCATTACCTGATTTTGGTTGCATGGGGGATGAGGATTCTATTGTTTCAGATGATTTGTTTTCAGTATTTTCAATATCTATAAAATAAAAAAATATATCATTGTTATTAACTGTAACATCAATAACAATATCAACACAGACGATACCACAAGACTTTTCGTTTACCGCTTAAACCGATATCACGTGACTCTATATTCCGCACTGCGATTTCTTGAGACTCATTTGAGGAGCGGGAATCTGTTGACATCCGGCGGGTGTCGTCCAGGATGAGGACGTCTGACATCCGCCGACGCTGGTCTAGATCCAGGTTAAACTGGTATAGAAGCATGCTGTCGTTCCGGAAGTGGTGATCGTCTGTCACTGCAGACGACAGAAAATGACGTCACTAATCTGTCAAAATCTGTTTTTAATATAATTCAAACAATTGAATTTTTCAAAGGTGTTTTAGCCAAAAAATCACCTGATAAAGTAGTAACTTTAGTTTGCTAATCCTATTTCGGATATTATGATAATTAAATGCTACCGTGTCTGATGATATCGTTTTCCAGGAGTTGCCTCCCCGTAATTATGGCCCGTTCCTTCGTGTCGACCATCCCTGATTTGACTAACCAATCAACGAACGCGGATCCCATGAAAGCTCTATCGAACACCTGTCCTTTCACTTGGTAGCCACGTAATATGCCTTTCTTTGAAGTATTTATGCTAAGATAAATAATATCGGTATAATCATTAAAAATAGAATTGACCATATAAGAGAATTACAAATCAAACACTCTATTTTCTCAATTGTACATAAAACTCTTGGGAGTACCTACGAGTGGTAAATATCGAGCACTTTGTAGAAGAGTAAGAGATCTTTCTGAGATTCGATAGAGTCATCATCACGACGAAACCGATAAAATAGCAGTTCATCCTTAAAGTTGTGGTCATCGCACACTGTAGAGAAAGAAGGAAATTGACAGAGTGAATCCAAGCATTGAGAAATGGTGAGAATTTTGCAATATACTAGATTCAAGAATTTTACCATGATGAAAAAAGCTCCATTTTTGAAGAGTGCGCATTATGCGTACGGCGGTGAGACGGTCGTCGCATCGTCTGCTGCGAACCATCCAATCAACGGTCTCATTGCCCTGGAAACAGGATCTGTACGTTCTGAGTCTGTATTTCCGGTCCCTTATAAGACCTACTCCATTCATACAAGTCCTAAAAGACACAGGTCTACGTTTACAGCTGACATTTTGTTGTGGATAGAACAGATTTCACGTTAGTCATGTTGTATATTTTATTTGATGAAATAAAATATATAAAAAAGGGAAATAATTAACCAAACGCATGTCCATATTATATTTCCATAAACTTGTTCTCGGTATCATATGAAGCAGTGATGGTTTATTACGAGCCTCAACAAACATAACAAATACTAGATTCTTTTTTTATATTCCTTTTTTTTTTTTTTGCTTGTCAAGATTTTTGATATGTATAGCCCCTCCCCATACTTTCAATTTGCTTCCGACGCGACTGTGATTTAATACAATTATTAATCAATTATTAATATTTCATCATACCACTATCCAGTATCCGATTAACATTTGTATAAAGACTATTTTTTATATTTACAATATTGAAAATTTGATCATTGGTACCTTGGTGCCAATTTGAAAAGCTTGTCCTAAGAAAAAGATTAAAGCTGGAGATTAGAAAATCTTTGAGTAATAATTTATTGCGTCTTCTTTGCACTCAACAGCTGCTCAAGTCCGTGGGAAACACATCTATTTCTACAGATATCTTCTTAGTTTATCTAATTTTCATTTTATTCTTCTGGTAAATAGTTGCAAGTAAATTCTTTTAATTAATTAAACATTCATGCAAAAAACTTAGTTTACCGTACAATAATTTTCTGATTAAAAAAGGATGATAGCTCTTGGAAAAAGTTTGGAAAGTGCAAAAAGGTTATATTGTGTGACTTCTAACAAAGCCGATTTCATTTATTCGACTGTGATTAAAACATCAGACGGTCCCTTTCATGGGGTCAGGGAACACGGTAAGGGGAAGGGGAAAACCACGCACCATACCCCCGCCCCCCTCCCAAAAAAATGTACAGCGCGCCTTTAACATTCTATTAATATAGAGCCTGCTGGAACTAAACCCCCAAGCACCACCTATATCATGACCCCCGAGGGGGACCATCCAGCCTTAACTGCTCACCGATGAGGGAAAACTAGCCCTCCTCCCCCCCCCCTACCCTGGCCCCATGACGGGGACCGTCTGATCTGAGCTGCTCTGCGGTGAGGATCGAAGATCTTGGGCCGGTGTACTGAGATATTGACAATGAGACGCATTTCACTGATATATAACCACAGAGGGCTGACCCCTCCCACCAACCCTAACCCCTGAGGGAAACTGACCTGAGCTGTTCGCCGATGAGGAAGATCTTGTACGTGTTGAGGGAGGTGACGACGGGGGAGTACTCCTTCCTGTAGTCCGTCATTCCTGGGGGTCATAGCAGTCCACTGTTTGCTAGTCCTATGTCTGGTCGTTTACTGTCGGTTATCTTCACGTGTACTGGGGTGTGATGATGTGATAAAGATAGCAGAGGTAGACTAATAAAGTAGATTATGTTACTCTGCTCAGGTACCGACATGACCTTGGTTTCCCGCTAGGGTCAGGTCATCTCCATGGAGACTAGGGAAGAGAGTGTAACTGACAAAGAAACAATATGGGGTCTGTAGTTCCTCATATAGCTAGTTAATACATGTAAGTGTTTCTACGGTTTGCGTTCTGATAAACTGCTTTTTTTTACTACGAAATCGACATACGGTCCCTGGATTTTAATATAAATTATGTAAATAACAGATACCATATACTGAAGAACTCTTTATAAAAGGATCGAGAGGGTCCGAGCACTATCTTAATTGTACGTTGTAAAAAAAAAAAGCTGAGTCTGATCCCTTCACTTCGGAGAGTCAGGGGTTGGGCTTGATGTGATAATTTCAACAAACGGCCTATTTCGATTTGTCAGTTTTAATTTCATTATCAAGAGCAGATATAAGGAATGGCCTCGTAATTCACTGGTCTCTGTCTGCACACAGGCAGAGAACCCACCCACTCCTCTGATTAACGAATGATAAACGACTGCGCCTTAATACATATATTTTATCAGTTACAATCAGTTTCTTCTATCACTAGCCGCTAGTTACATATTGGGTCAGATTTATTACTTACATACACCGGTCGTTAACATTTCACACGGTCTTGTTTACATGCCATACACCAGTTGATAAACTGATTCAGCACACACGTCTTTCGCTAGAGATATGTGTTGCTTATTTATTTAGAAAAACAAATTTGTTTCCTGCATACTCTAAAACCTGGCCTGGCCTGGCCCCATTGGCCTGGCCTGGCCTCAAAGTTGGCCTGGCCTCATTTTGGCCTCAAAATTGGCCTGGTCCCAAATTTTGGCCTCGCCTCAAATTTTGGCCTGGTCCCTAATTTGGCCTTTTCAAAAAATTTTGGCCTCAAATTTAAAAAAAAATTCTTACATTTAGTTTGATTTTTATTGATTTCTTTTAGAAATTAAAAAGTCAATGTTTTAGTTAAGGAATAGATTATGCCAATACCAAAGCGATTAACTTTAAAACTAAGAGCGCCCCCCCCCCCCCCCCCCCCCCATCTCCCATTTCAAAGTTAAACATCATTTTAAGAGACTGACCTGATTGATATCTGTTAAGAGTAAATTTTAACCTTAATTTCATTGTAGTAAGAATTCTACAAATTCTTGTAAGGTCAGCAAATGATGTAAATTATGAATGGGGGAGAGGCTTTGACAGTTCTCCCCGCTATCTTTTGCACCTTATCGCTTAAATCGTGGGACTTGGCAGATTTGGTTCCAATTAAATTTTAGATTATAAACAAGGCTAGGCATTTTCACATTAATCTTTGTTTTAACTTTTAATTACCTCCATCCCGTCCGTAGGAATTTGACATTTTATTTCTATTTAAGATATTGTATAAGAAATTCTGCCAGTCTTTGTTCAACCTCGCATTGATACACTCATGGAATAAATTAGATTGTTATACTTTCATTTTAAATACTGAAATCTGATTGGTTAAGACGCAGTTAATAATATTTACTATTACCCTCAGCGTTAGCAACGCACTTGGCAACGGGTAACATTAAAAAATGTTACATGCGCGAAAATTATGCGCGTACGGTTCGCTGTAGAATTCACGTTATTCCTATATAAAAGCAGTAAAATTTTCTTAAAATTTTTAAAAAAGACATTCAGTATAACAAAATAAATAGTGCCTGTTTGGGAGGATAACAGTTGAAATTGACACCCCTCGAAAACCATTGTCAACCTCCGCTTCGCGTCGGTTGACAATGGTTTTCTCGGGGTGTCAATTTCAACTGTTACCCTCCCAAACAGGCACTATTTATATATTGTGTTCAGTTTTTGCGTGTAACAATATCCAACATATTTGTACACTGGTTCATAGCATTCAATTGTTATCACTGTCTAATGCACTTTAAAATTTGCAGTCTGTTTACTTTACCTGTCAACACCGATCAAGCCCAAATTCCCCTCCCCAGCAGAAATTCGATATTAATCTTTTCTGTCGCTAATCTGCTACATAGGGTCAGATTCATTGCCTATCCTGTCATTTAACATTCCATGCGGTCTAATTTAATTAATGGCATTTGTGAACGACTGCATATTGAATCCTCCGATAACTTGACTCAGTGATGGTCATTAATCATCACCTCCTGATTAGAATAGAGTTTCATGCATGTGTTGCTTGTATCTTAAGGAAACAATTTTTCTCCTCTGGGAATTGTCATTGTCAGAATTTGAACAAAGCAAAACATTTTGTGACCTTTGATGTTGGTTAGAACAAGTATTGGCTTCAATTATTTTGTTCTCAAACAAGTCGTTGGTAAAAGAAGAGTTACATAGCTATTGTCCGATCCTGAGAGCAATTTAATCTAAATACATACAAAATAATGTCGTGGTTATACAATGGCAGGCAAAAACACATTCTTAAGTTCTTTAGAATTTAAAACAGACTGAATAAAAATCTATTAGAATGGATTACTTGACATACCTGTAGTCATAATTATGCATAGTTAGTACCATATTATCAATTGTAACTATTATTTTTAAGAGACTATCACTATAAGACACTAAAGCCACAAAGTGGGATGTTTCATGAATGTGCATTGAAAATAAATCAATAAAATATCAATAAAATCATCAAATATGTAAAGAAAATATGAAAATAAATTTGAGACCAAAAATTTTTGAAGAGGTCAAATTTGAGGCCAGGCCAATTTTGAGGCCAAAAGTGAGGCCAGGCCAACTTTGAGGCCAAGCCAATGGGGCCAGGCCAGGTGTTTTCTGCTATCACATCCGCTCTTGTTAGTGTCAGCAAAGGGTTAAAGATTTTGACCTCATTTACACAGAAAACAAATGCACGAGCCTTTCTCTTCGGTTTAAAACAATATTAACCCAATCAGATTCTCCGGTGTGGTACAATTCAAAAATACTCATAGCAAATAAATATGTTTTCATCAAAACCTGGTACAAGAATGGTGTAAAAGTCATACAAGATTTTTGATGAAAATTGTAATTTTTTAAGTTATGAAGAATTTAAATGTAAATACAATCTCAAGAATATATGTATAATGCAATACAACAGTGTTAAATCAGCAATTTTTAAGTTTTTTTAAAATGTCTAACATTGACAGGACTTCTGTTAAAAGAAATCCTAATCCATGTATACCATTTTTCCCCCCAAACAATTATATACTCCATGAAAAGTGTACAAAAATTATTTACAATGTTTTGAATGAAAATGTGGTTGTTCCAATTGCTGTAACCAGATGGAAAACAGATCTAACAGATTATAATGTTGATGATCTTACTGTATATGACATTTTTAAGATTTGTTTTAAAACTACCAAAGATTCTTCTGTACAATGGCTTCAATTTAGAATTTTACATAAAATTCTTCCTGTGAGAAAATACATACCCTGTGGAGTGAACTTAGTTTAAAAATTTATAGAAAGACCTCTGAAAGAATTGGATTTAATATGTCAAATATTATACTTCGCCAACTTCCAGTGTCATTTCATAACAAAGTAATTAATTCTATAAATCTGTATATATATATGAAACAATATATTTGTTGTTGTCTTATGTCAAATAAGATTCCATGTTTGATTGGTTTCCTTTGTCACTTTAAATTAAAATACAATATTGAAAGATATGCTGCAATACAAACTGGTAAACTACAATATTTTGAAAACTTATGGGATAGTTGGAAAGGTATCTTGGCTGCTGATATATGATTTATTTTTATTTCACTGTATCATGAATATTTTTGGGGGTTTTTTTTTGGTCTATTCTTAATTGTTTTCCCATGTAGGCAAGTTACAACAAAATGTGTGTGTATGATTAAATGTCTGTTTTGCATGTCTGTTTCTGAAAAAGAAATAAAATAAAAAAAAAATCCAATCAGAGAATGTGTTGAACATACAACGGTTGCATCATCAATGTCTCATTGGACCGGTATCAATTTTAAAAGAATACATATATAGATTATTTGGGAACATTTCGTTGCGTTCGTTTAATTTAATATCTCAATGATTCTTTGTTCTGGGTTATAGGAAATCGGTTCAGGATATTCTTAATTTATTTATCATTCTTTGGAGGACATATACATGTGCGTGTGTGTGTGTGTGGGGGGGGGGGGTGTAGTGGGGGTGGTTAGTTTTTAAATGAAAACCGCGCATTATCACACAATAAGTATAAATCAGCATAATTTGACATACATAAAACATTTTCCAGAAGTACACGCATTGTGTTTTTATGTATTTGTAAGTGTAAATATTTTAATTCTTTTTCTACAAGTTTCAGCGAGTTACAGTGCCTTTCAGAAAAATACGAACTGGCGACAGTTATCCAGGTCAGGGGTATACATCGGTGTGGGAACTTTGGTGGCTCTAAAAATAAAATTATTCTGTTTATGAAGGTTTAAACGTATTTAAATTAATTTTATCAATCTTTATTGTAATATTTTCTAGCATCATTGAAGTAATTTATATCTAAAATTCGTAAACATGATTATAGACTTTTATAGCTTTATTTACCAGATCTTTATATCAATTTTATTTTCTCACGCACTTCCCAGGGGCGGATACAGGATTTGTAGTTAGGGGGGGGCGTGGATAAAATAATTGAGGCAGGGGGTCTGGGGACCGCCTTGCCCCCCCCCCCCGTGGGTTCAGGGCAAAGCCCTGGTGGGGGCCCAGGGGGCGAAGCCCCCGGAAGCTCCTGGCTTTTCGTGTATTTTGAAGGTAAAACCAGGCTCAAAATACTTTAAATAGTGGTATTTATTTTAGTTATGTACACTTTTAAAAGATGAAATAAGCAATAAAAATAAACAAACAAGATAAAGTTTTCATTTCTTTTAATCACCAGTTGGATTTTCAAGCAACATCCGTCTTGGATTATGTCAACTAGTTTTAAATGCAATTATATATTTACCTTCGACCAGCTTTTAAATATTCAAAAATATTTGCTTGCATCGCAATAGGGAAAGGCTTGGGGTAAAATGCTGACGATGGACCCTCCACTTTGGAGGGTCCATAGTGGAGGGGGTGGAGCTTTGTGTGTCAATCTTAATTTAGAATCTGTTTGATCTGTCATTCCAATTTCATCATGCACCTAATAGCTAAAACATATGGGTTGTTTATTAGAAATTGAAAAAAAAGGAGAGGGAGGTCCTTACATTTAATGAATTTAGCAACTTCAAATGAACTTTATCAGGATACATAAATTACTCTATGTTTGTGTAACAATTATTCTGAACAGGAAGTTAACTCACCCCAACGTTGGGAGAGATTTATCTTTTTTCCCTGAGTAACAAATGTTAATATATTAATTATAGTAAAAAAAATGCTATGGATGTGGACAATTATTCACAGAAAATTTTAGAAAACCACCCAATGATCTTGTTCTCAAACAGTATGATTATCGGAAATATCCGAGTCCGAATTCCAAGTCACCAAGAGTGTCAGCTTCGTTGCAAAATATGTATTAACAATGCGGATTGTTGTCGGAGACAATGTCCGGTGTTTGAAATGTCTCGCCATGTCATGCGCGGATCCAGAAAATTTTTCCAGGGGGGGTCCGAAGGATAATTGTGTTTGCCAGGGGGGGTCCGAGGCATATTTTCGCGATAATTTTACTATGTAAATTTAATAAATTTTCATTTTCCAGGGGGGGGGGGGGTCGGGACCCCCCCGACCCCCCCCTCTAGATCCGCGCATGCATGTCATAGTGCATTTAGACATTTCAGCACAATTATCTTCAGAACATAGGGACATTTAAAGGAAATGTAATATAAAATAAATTAATTATTTTTACAAGACTTACACTTTTGTAGAATAAAATTCATAAGCTGTTATAAATTTTAAAAATTTTGTTCATTTCAGCAATAATGCAACTGTAATATTTTTACTACCGGGTATATACATCTTGTGTAGAACTAATGAACAATAAACCCAGCACCAAAATGAAAGTGCCACCATTTGTCATCGTCAATTAGGGGAGAGAAGTTTTATGTGCTTGTGTTTAAAAGTCATCTAAATAAAACAATGTGCCCCATTTTGTTGCTGATAACTTAATTGGAATGACAGATCAAACGGACTCTGAATTAAGACTGACATACCAAGCTCCACCCCCTCCACTATGGACCCTCCAAAGTGGAGGGTCCATCGTCAGCATTTTACCCCAAGCCAATAGGGAAATGACAGCGCAGTCTACACTTGAAACAAAACTGCTGGGATTTCCAGTTGATTCTTGGTCGAAGCCCCAAGTTCAGGGCTCTGGGGAATTTGATGCAACCACCATAATGAAGTGACCAACACTGCTTCTTTTAAACACAGTTTAATTGGTTTGTTATCAGAACCTGTCAACATGCATTAGGATCAGATGTTTATAGAGCAGCAGAATATTACAGTCAGCATAGCACAGCTGGTGTAACATTGAGTCAGGCATAATTATAAATGAAGTAAAACACAAAATGCTAACTTTTCTATGTAAAATTTATCAAATCATCTACAGTATACTTTGAAAATTTTAAATCCGCCAGTGCTTCCAAACAAAATGATACTATTTTGAAGTATCCCCTGTTCCTCTTTTCGTAACTCCAGTTACATGAAATAGCGCGGGTACGAGTTAACCTTTTTAAAAGGCAAAAGCCCCACGTGACAATAACCGCGGGAAAGCTGAAGGAGCACATGTACTTAGGCAGCCGATGATGGAGGTTGTGGTGAGTGGAACTTTGAAAATTTGCAACTTCTTTTACGTTATTTGCATTACGATAAAGATAAAATATGCATTGTTTTTCGCAGATTATTATTGCATAAACATTTTCTTGCTTTTATTAATTAATTTTGGTCGTAGATTGAGCAATAGTTAAAAATTTGTCAGCATCTGCAGCTGCATCGAAAAAAAAATGCAAATTTGGCCTGGGGAATATAATAAATATGCGTCTTAAAAACTGCATTTTAACCCAAGAAAAGTTGCGATAATGCCTCTGGTGCAGTATTATTTGTATAAAAAATAAATAAATAACGCATTGAGCAGAATTATACAGATTTGAAGTTTGCAGTAATTAATGTTTGTAGGGGTTGTCAATTTTTTTTATGTCTGCAATAACGTTGAAGACTGCAGACAGGTTAGTATGACGTGCGAGTACCCATAATTGCCAAGTACCATTATTGCCAAGTACCATTATTGCCGATTGTTAAAAACAGCAAGATTTCCGCTATCTATTCGTTGTTTTGGTGGACCTTCGACCTTCCCAATTTTTTGGTGGACTCGGGCCGCCAGTCTACCGTTGGTGTCGAGCCTGAAAAGATGTGAGCGGCAAAAATGGGTACCTGAACTCTCTGTAAATGGAAGGTCATGGACAGGGTTTAATTTTAGCCAGAAGTAAGTCGATGTTGATGAGAATGAAATAAAAATTATCCCTCAAATTAAATACATGAACAGTGCAGAGATCTGCCTATAAAAATTTTTACATGACAGCTTACATGAAGAAAGTAATGGAGAAAACTTGTATATTTTCCGGCAATAATGGGTACTCGCACGTTATGTTGCTTGGCTTCAAAATGATGATGAACTAACGAAACGTTCAAGTGGTCACGATTGACTCAATGCTAATTGTATTCATTATAGGTAATTGGTCATGCATGTAGCAAATTGATGTCTATATAATAAAAAAAATGTCAGAATAAGTGCATTGTCATAAAGGTTAATTACTGAAAACATGAAAATTATCTTTAAAAATTTATATTATATAAAATTATAACAAACTATTACCTAACATGTAATTGATACCTGCATCCCTCATTTTTCAACCAAGTCTAGGATTTGTTTAAAAACAGCATTTAAAATTGATTTTAAAAATCAAACATAAAATTATGCATAATGGGGAAAAAATCTAGATATTTGATTATGCTATTAAAATTGAATCAGAATATTCCTATAATGATCACAGCATCATCATTAACAATATGGGGATGAGTCAATGTCAAGGATTGTTTGTAAACAATATATAAGAACTCTTCAGTGAAGGAGGTAGTAATATTGATTTGCAGACATTTAGGCCCCAACATGGTTAGGCCCCAAGACGGTTAGGCCCCAGGTAAGATGTTTAGGCCCCAAGATGTTTAGGCACCTGTTGTTTATAATAATAACTGATAGTTGAAAGAACATGGCTTTTAAGCACTTTGGAGCCAATAAATGCAATTTACTTTAATTTGTAGTAAACTAACAATCATTACGCAAACATGGCGTTGTTTACTTTATATACAACTTTAATCACGAAAAACATTATGCTAAAAACTATAAACTTGCATGCACACGCTATCAATGATAGTATCATCCAGCATGGTTATGTGTCCGTGCTTTAAATCAGTTAATACCGTGATCAAATCATACTATCATCACAAAGAAACGAACAAATGTTACATGTATATAAGGGAAAGTATTTCATTATTGATATTTCAAGAAAAGAAAACAAATTATTGTATTTTTTCTATTATTGGAATTATACACCACTTGAATGTCATAAAATTGTTCAGTAAGCTTATTTATGGCAACTGATTTATACATAATATTTTTAGGAACCCTTATACATGTATAGCCTAAAAGAATTCACCTACTTATTACCCAAATATAAGTGAAATATTATTTCTGTGATCATATTTGTACAATTAAAGGATATCTCCCAAAATTGTTATTTTTCTGCCAATGAAGCTTAACTTGTATTTGGCCTGTCTTCTTTTGGAGACCCGTCTCTTCATGGTTTACTTCCAAAGTGAGGTGTGAAACCCTCCTTTTATTACTAAAGGATCTCTTCATTATCTTCTCCTAATTAGCACCTATCTAGAGAGGGAGCAGGATACGGTGGGGGTATTGTTTTAACAATTTAATTCATGTCATACACAAAGTAAATGAAAGTCTTTACCGTTTCTTTGATCTCTAATTAGAAAATTAAATATAGAAAATAATATGATGTGACAAAATAATATGATATTTAAAAAATAATAAATTAGGCATAAGATGCAGATTATACTTCTTTATAATTTTTAAAGTAAATGAAGTTTTAAATAATAAAATGTAAATTATAATTAACTTGGAAAAATGTAGGCTGGTGCCTAAACATCTTGGGGCCTAAACATGTTGGGGCCTAAGCGTCTTATCAATGAAGGGCCTAAACATCTTGGGGCCTAAAAGTCTTGCTACCGCAATATTGTTTTGAAAGTAGTGTGTTTCTGCGAAAGAAAAAGCACTCTTTTATCCCAATTTCTTGTTTACTTGAGAAATTTTATTGTGCCCAGATGACAGGGAGAGGAAGAGGTATTCTTGGGAATAAGGTAATGGCATTATTAGCCTGTATATTTTGAGCCAAGTTATCGGGCTAAAACAGGAACTAGGACGATCAACAATACACTGCGTAACCAAAAAAAAAACCCAGAAATTTTATTGCTTGATTTTTTTTTGGTGGTATTTTAAGATGTCCTGTTGGTAAATAGCCATCCTAAAGCAATGAAATATGTTTGCTTATATGTTATTTACTTGAAATTTGGTGAATGGCCTTATATTTTGCCATAATATTGAGAATTAAGCTGTTCAAAATGAAAAAGGCAATGATTTTTGTGATATGGGTTGAGTGACACTAATTTAATAATTTACAATTTATAAGACAAAAGAAGTCAAAGAAAACCTTAGGTAATATTGTCATAATCAGTAAGGTGATCATCTCAAATTAACCAAATGATTCAGTTTTCCTTTTATTTTGCAGAATGGATTTGGTCGCGGTGGGTAAGTACCTTGAATTGTTCCTAAGCATGGAAGAAAAGTTTCTTATACATTTAAATGCTGTTAGAACAATGACACATTACATTGTTAACAAAGATGGTACAAAGTATACACCTTTTCCATCTTAAAGCAATATGAGCTGCAGGGGTGTGCAATTACCATCGCCCGACGCCCGGGGCTACCGATTTTAGAGGTCGGGCTAGCTAAAACATTAACTGTGGTAGCCCGTCGGGCTAGTAAATCATAACCAGAGTTGGCAAAATATGCCGATAAATTTGCAGTGTCCTAGTAGGAAAAGTGTATCGTCATTGTTATCACAGAGGCATAATATCTGCTCCTTTGAAGTCATGATAGATTAAAAATTTCTTCAGCATTTTTTTCTCGTGCTACATTCTTCTGAGAAAAAACACTCTGCTGTAAGTTTCACACTTTGAAGTTTTACCGACAGTGTGTGTTGACCTGACCAGTGGCTAGACGAGATAGTCACGCCTCGCTGCACATGGCTTCCGTAGTTACCTGTGCAGCTGTTTCAAGTGACATCACTGTAAAATGATTCCTTTTCCTTTAATATGTATTCATTGGCTTCTTTAATATAATTTTTTTTACAGAGAGAGAGATGCATTACAGAGATATTATAAATTTCTGCACTAACTATTCTCATGAACACATTTTAAAGTGACCTGCTTGGTGAATTAAAAAAATATTCATATTTTGCATATTATTATTTGTGCATTTTCCATTATTTTTATTTAAAATTTACCATTACGTAATTAATTGCATAGTTGTATTTCGTACATGGAAATTAAACAGGATAAAATGCATGCACACATAGATTATATAGTTGCAGTGATTTTATAGAGTCTGTTCACATTCACAATGTTATGTTTGGGTTTTATTACATGTATATAAACAGTACCCAAACCAATTTTGTAACTAAAATTTGTGAGATCAATGAAGTTGAATATTTTTGAACTAGTCTACCACAAAAAACATGCAAGTAATAAATATTTCATATATTAATAATTATATACTAGTATCATACAGGAGAAAAAATTATGTACATAAAATTTAGTTTTTTTTTATAAAATGAAATGTTGACATGTCCGAAATAGTCTGGCTAGTAACTTTGAATCTTGGGCTAGTAACTTTGGTACTCCACCTAGCCCCTGGGCTAGTGGCCAAATTTTGTAATTGCACACCCCTGAGCTGTATTTTCTTGAAATTTATTTTGCTGCTTTAACCTGTTAGTATGATAAGTCTGCATATAACTTAAACTTTTAGGCCAAAAAAAAAATTATTCCTGTTTCCTGTCCCCCGACCGACCCTATCTTTAACCCTCCGACCCTAAAAGGTTTTTTTGTGATCATGGTGGTGATCGGTAACTTCGCCAGAATTTCCTCAGAAAGAGAAGTGAAGATGACCAAGTCTTCTGAGTTCATAACCGTGTAAATTAACCTCACTGGCAAAAGAATGATAGAAAATTAATCTACTGACATTTTTACTGCATAAATATACCTTGTGGTGAATAACTTGCGACTATCTTACCTTCAGGGGTTATAAATACGGGTGATGCAACAACATACTGTATATTGGAAATTACAAAAACAATGTTTATTACTTTAAATCCTGATATTACAGTTACTCAATAACCTGTTATTAGTTAATTACTGCAATAAATGTTAAAATTATCATAAAACTGCTTTCTATATTATCTTGAGAATTAAACAGATCCTCTACATAACGTACGGTAGTAAGTGGGTCAAAGGGTTGGACTAATACCCGAAATACACGAAGTACAGAGAGTGATTTAATTAATCATGTTTATATTGACATTAAGCTAATACAATAAAAACATATTTATCCAGAAAAGGATAAATACAGTCATACAAATGTAGATTAAATTTTGCAAATAATATTAGTTTTAATTTTTAATTAAAAAATTAATCTATTTTTTTTTTCTTTGCCTGTTGTTTTCTATACATTACATGCATCAACAATACAAAGACCTTTGGAAATTGAAAATCATCTATTTATATACTGAACACTGGGAATATACATCTCTCTCATTATTACACACATTCTCCAAGTTTTTAAAAATAAAATATTTTTTAAAAATAAAAGTTTTTTCCTACCTACCTACCCTAATTTTTTTGGTCAAGTGACAGGAAACAGGAATATTTTTTTTTTTGGCCTTATGATAAATAAGGTTTGAAAACATCATTAATTTTATTCAAAGGAAATATTTTTCTTCTAAGGAATATGTAGCAAATCAATTTTTGTACAGGACGACAATAATTCAATTTTGCCCCAAATAAGGCTTCTTAACGGCTTTTTCCACAAAAATATGGCCAACAGAAATTTACAAACCATGATATTTTTGTCCTTTTAGTAGAAAAGAACAAAATCAGCATAAAAAATGCAGTTCATATTGCTTTAAATAAATTCAAATTGGGGTGTGCAACAGCATTTGATGTAAACGCTTATTATTTAATAGAGATGCTGCTCTGCTACAAAAAATTGTCTGGAGGTTTGAAGGTCTGGTGTATACCATGTAGTTTATAAATATTGGATGTGATTCACACATGCAGAAAGGGAAAAGTATTACAGCGAATTACAGAATACCGGTAGAGTTTTCAATAGCTTGTTGGATTGCTCAATAGGGTATTCAATTTGGTCAGCAAGGTATCACATCAGGTTTAAATCTAGGTCCTGTGGTTACTCAAGTGTAGATGCTTATTTTGCACTCAACCCATTCATTTTACACAAAGAAAACCTCTAGAACACTCCCTCCTATTGTTAGCTATTCTATTCATAGACTTTTAAAAAGAAAGTTCACCTGGACAGCACTGGACTCTATAGAGAATCAATTCTGCTTGGAGTAATTTGAATTTTGTTTTTCAAAAAATGTAATTCAAAAGGCAGTTCTGAAGAAACAAACAAAAGAGACAAGCATAACTTAAAAAAGGAGGTATTTTTCACTGCAAAAAATCATTAAACATTTTGGTTCCCTGATTTCTGGTGCATCTTACAGCACTAGGTCTAATATTTTTTTTTGTGCTGACTGCTAAATTAGTTCAGACTTTTATAGCAGTAATGTAGGATAACAGAGAGAAACAAAAAGGCCCAAAACGTGCAAATGTTAACCAGATGAACTCACTCTATTGCTGTCATACCTGAGTAATCACATGACCTAGATTTAAACCTAATGTGATACCTTGCTGACCAAATTGAATACCCTATTTATCAATCTAGCAAGCTATTGAAAACTCTACTGGTATTCTGTAATTCGCTGTAATCTGTATTCCCATGAATGAAGTAAAACCTAGAGTGGATGTACGTTTAATGCATAGCAAATAGGATTGGTGAATTTATTTGATTAACATTTGTTCTTTTAACCATTATGGATTTTTATGGACAAATTGTTTTATTATTTGTAGATTTGGAAGAGGAGCATCATCGTCATCTGATGCTTCAGGTATGATCAAGTTGAACTTCATATGTATTATTACATATTCAATCAAGATTTTTTTTTCTTAAGGCCATATTCAATGTGTAAAATAAATGTTTCTATATCAGGAGGAGCCGGCAGGGGTTTTGGTCGGGGTGTACTCCGTACAGGCTTCACAGTGAATGGAAATGACGATGTATCAAACGGCATGGCCGACATGTCGCTCAACAAACCAGGCGGAATGGCCAATGGATTTGGAAAGTCAGACAATAACTCCAGCAGTGGCGGTTTTGGATCCAAAGGAGGATTTGGAGGTGGTAGTAGTGGAGGAGGATTTGGAGGAGGCAGCGGGGGGTTTGGAAATAAGTCGGACAGTAACAACAACAATGGAAGTAGAGGGGGATTTGGAGGAGGGTCCTCAGGTGGAGGATTTGGAGGAGGGTCCTCGGGTGGAGGATTTGGAGCCAAAAAGGAGGGTGGATTTGGGGGCGGGGGATTTGGATCAAAGAACGATGGCGAATCTTCTGGATTTGGAGGAGGTAAGAATACAGCAGTGTGGAATAAATATTCCAAGATGTGGTAATTTAAACTACCGTATATTCGGGGGGTTTTTTTTGCGTATCACAAAATTTGCGAAAATGGGGAAAATCTGTAACATTATTAACTTGTGTTAGTCATTTTTTGTGATTTAAAAAGTTTTTTATAGAGAATGTTACATGATATAATTTCTGCTTATTCAGTTATTTGTGATTTAAAAGAGAATGCGATATACAGTATCTTATAGATTTGCTTTTATGAGATAGAAGGGGCTGGTTGATGGTAATGCATTATTTGATTTTCTTTTTTTGCAGGATTTGGCGGTGGAGACAGACCTCCAAGGTATCATGTTAATCAGAAAGATAATGAGTAAAAATTTTCCTCCTGTCCTTTTGATGAATTGGCAAGTGTTTGAAACTTGATTTTTAATTTTGTAGGGGAGGCGGATTTGGAGGGGGAGGAGGATCAGGTGAGCATTAGGCAGTCTAGATATTCCTGTGAATCTTATCTATAATCAAATTCATTGCAAGGAAATAAGAACAGGCTGATCAAAGCAAGGAATACTTAAATCTGTCTTTGATGTAGATTACAGTTTAAAATCTGTCTTTGATTACAGGATGCAGAAATTGTGGAGAAGAGGGACACTTTGCCAGAGAGTGTCCAGAACCCCGCAAAGGTGGTGGAGGTGGTGGTGACAAGGGATGCAGAAATTGTGGGGAAGAGGGACACTTTGCCAGAGAGTGTCCAGAACCCCGCAAAGGTGGTGGTGACAGGGGATGCAGAAATTGTGGGGAAGAAGGACATTTTGCTAGAGAGTGTCCCAATCCCAAGAAAGAAGGTAATGTGTCCAGTTTTTCTTGCCACTCTTGATAACATGCTGACAATTATAACCATTCAAAATGTCTAGATTAAAGGATTCACAACTCGATAAAATTTATGAGATTCATTGTGAATTTTCTTTCGTTTCTTGTTACTTAGTTTATGTGGTGTATTTTCAGGAGGTGGAGGAGGAGGCGGGAAGTGTTTCAAATGTCAGGAGGAAGGACACATGGCCAGGGACTGTCCTAATGCTCCCCCACAGGGTAAGCTGGATAATGCCCAAAGAAATAATGTTTTACATAAACTACTTTCGTAACTGTTAATGATGTTTCATTAATTGTCAAGTACCCCAAAAGTTCAAGTAATTGAATTTGTAATCTGTACTACCTCCATGGTATTTTGTGCGACAAACCCCCAAGAGGCATGTTACTGCTGTTCAACAAAATGCTTCTATTCTTGTTTGTTTAAAATACTGATTTGCGTGTCGTTGTCTATTCAGATCCTGACAGACCTGCACCTTATGTGCCTCCTGCTCCATCCGAGGACGAAGCTGAAATCTTCAAAGTTATTCAAAAGGGGATAAACTTTGACAGTTACGATAAAATTCCTGTGGAGGTGACAGGAAGAGATCCACCCTCTTCAATAAAAAACTTTGATGAAGCTGGGTTGTATGAAAAGTTCCTGGAAAACGTGCGTAAAGCCCAGTATGAGAAGCCCACTCCGGTCCAGAAGTACTCCATACCAATAGTGATGGCAGGCCGAGATCTGATGGCCTGTGCTCAAACAGGCTCCGGAAAAACGGTACAGAACCTTGTCTTAAGCTTACTGGTTTGAATTAAATTTTATTTTTATTTTTAAAGTGATAATTAATTTTGTGTGCAATGTCCAATCAAGAAAGAATGTTGTTGTGCATTGTATTTATGTACATTTAATTTTATGGAATGACATTAACAAATTCCCTCAAATATGTATAAAAATGCAGTATTTTGTGTCAAAATGAAATTATTGCTTTTGAACAAAATAAAGGAGATTTTCCTGATACATGAAGGGAGATGATTTGTACACATTGTGATTTATTGATATCTAACCCAGGCTGCCTTCTTGCTGCCGGTCCTCACTGGAATGATGAAGAATGGAATCAGTGGCAGTAGTTTCTCCGAGGTCCAGGAACCACAAGCCCTGGTGGTGGCTCCTACCAGAGAGTTGGCTGTCCAGATCTTTATGGATGCTCGAAAATTTGCACATGGCACCATGCTGAGAGCTGTAGTGTTGTATGGGGGGACGTCGGTGGGGTACCAACTCAGACAGGTTGAACAGGGAACTCACATCTTAGTGGGTACCCCAGGACGGTTGATTGATATCATCGGCAAAGGAAAGGTGGGCCATTTTACAATTTCATTGTGAATTTATCAGAGTTCTGATTTCCTTGATTTTGTTTTGTTTCTACTCTGTACCTGTATCTGTGATCCAGAGACTAGTGTTTATGATGCAAAGAAAATGTAGATTTAATCGTCTATTGAACTTCAGATCAGCCTCTCAAAGTTAAAGTACCTAATTTTGGATGAAGCTGACAGAATGTTGGATATGGGTTTCGGTCCAGACATCCGTAAACTTGTGGAGGAGTTGGGAACTCCTCCTAAAACAGAGAGACAGACTCTCATGTTCTCTGCTACATTCCCCGAGGAGATTCAGAAAATGGCTGGGGATTTCCTGAACGACTATCTTTTCCTGACTGTCGGTCGGGTGGGTGGTGCTTGCACTGACGTGACCCAGACAGTGTATGAAGTCGATAGACAGGAGAAGAGGTCACGATTGTGTGACATCCTCACAGAGACGGGTAAATATATGTCGCTGTTTTACATTTAGAAAATATGTTATGGTTGATGTTTACAGGATTATAACATAATATTAAATTTTATTCCTGTTTAAGGTTCAGAGAAAACTTTGGTTTTTGTGGAACAAAAACGAAATGCAGATTTCTTGGCATCTTATTTGTCCCAAAATGGATTTCCAACCACCAGTATTCATGGGTTTGTACAAAGAACACAATTTAAACTCGAATGTTTGGTTAAAGAAGACTTGTGTTAGGTGAACAACTAGAATTCATTGAAAATATCAATAATTCCATTTCCAAAATGCAATAAGTGTATATTTTAGAATGCATCCATTTTGCTTAAATCCGTAAAGTACATGTATATGCATTTTGATCAAGATTTGACCAATAACATACTGTTGACTATAAATAAAAAAAAGATGCTGTTTTACAATCAAATGTATATGATTAAGTTTATATTTCTACTTGATAATTATTGTGTAACTATTCGACCATTTCTAATTGTGATCTTATTTAAATGTCTTTAATTCACAGAGATCGACTCCAAGCTGAAAGGGAAGAAGCTCTGCGCGATTTCAAGCTTGGGAAAGCTCCAGTTTTAATTGCTACATCGGTGGCAGCTCGGGGATTAGACATCCCTCTAGTCAAACATGTCATCAACTACGATCTCCCCCAGTCCATTGATGAATATGTCCACAGAATTGGGAGAACGGGGCGCTGCGGAAATCTTGGCAAGGCCATCAGTTTCTACTCTAATGACACTGATGGTGCTCTGGCTAAACCTCTGGTTAGGATCCTCTCGGATGTAAGTCTTTGCATCAAGATATCTGATAGTAAGAAGCTTGTTGCAGAGTAAGAAGCTTTATTCTGCAACATTGCTATTGAGGTACAGATGATAATGGCTACTTTGTTTACTGTAATGTTTGTTCATCTGGTGATGTGAAAGGTGAAGAATGTGGGTGCTACTATATTGTTGGTTTTCATTCCTCAGGCGATGCAGGAAGTTCCTTCCTGGCTGGAAGAGTACTCCAAGTCAAGTATGCCAGGAGCTGGGTATGCTGATGTCGGCGCCAAGTTCGGAGGACGAGACATCCGAAAAAACCAACCACGGGTATGGACTTCATTTTGTTCTGATATAAAGTGTTTTATTACCATGCTAGTATACATCGCCAAACAATGGATTAACTCTTTAAAAAAAGGCTTGATTTTATCAACTTGTGTCATAATACAAAGGTACTGTAATGTGGAAACACTGACAAACCACTTCAACATGTTTTACTTTCCTTGTATAGATCTCATTAAATTTGTATGGTTTGATGTTAACTGTGTATTTAAATGGATCTCAAAGTAATTGTACATATTATGTTGTGCATCTTTGAATTTTCTATTTTGCAGACAAGAGAGACCCACAAGGGTGAGGGTGGCTACCCTCTTGGTGCTGGTGGATCCGTTATGGTGGGATCAGGTGGTGCACAGGAAGAAGACGAAGAAAACTGGGATTAAGCTTTTACAGTAACTTCAATAGGAACTCTGCTTTCCTTCAAAGACATTGGTTGCGGCCGAGGTTGTGAGGATCTCTTAAGCATGAGCCAAGGAGGCTTGATGCATGGTGCTACAGAACAGTAGTGCTCTTAGTTATGTTTTTTACTTGTAAATACGTTACATTTAGATAGTAGACATCATGTTAAGCTTGTCTTACAGAAGCCTAAAACAAAATTGATTCGCAAAAAGTTAAAAATCCAGACTTGAAGTTGGGATGTGATCACCTGGCTTTCTGCTACCTGGATTTACCTTTTTACCAGTTTTCCTCAATCAATTTTTATTTTCACATTTGATTAACATTCCAAACATACAATTGATGAAGGAGGAATGAAACTAATAACTCTTGGAAATTCAGACTTTGATTTGAGAAACAAAGTAGAAGTAATGTTCGGCGGATTGACCCCTACAGCTCGTTGACTTTGGGTCGCCGTGGTCGAGGAGGTGTGTGACAGTCTTTGGCAGCATGGGTTTGTCAGTGACTAAGCAATGGGCAGGAGTGAAACTCCTACCTTCAGAAATCTAGTCCACAAGTCAGACCGAGTGCAATATATACCCAAGTCTTTCAGATTTTTTGTCGTATTTGAATCTCGTCATGATCATGTGATCTCAGGGTATCATCTTAGCCAATCATCACACCATCGCACTAGTCCACCACCGCTGTGATATTTCAGCTGATTTGTTTCTCATCATTTTGTTATTTTACAATTTTTTGTTGAAATTGTTTTTATTAAACCATTGTATTTTGCACAAAAATCTTGTTTTTTCTTTGATTTTGAAGGGATATTTTCTATATAGAACTTTATAGTATTTTTTGAAGGTCATCTTTTTTTTCAAGGCGTAATACTACAATACTAACACTTGACAAGTCGCTATCAAAAAATTTGGGCTCATTAGAAATGTTGAGCAAATCTGCAACTATGGAAGTGCTACAACTCTGATACTATTGAATTTGAAGTAAACTGACAGTTAAATTAAGGAAATGCTGAGATTAGAAGTGAAAGCTATGCAGACTTTTGTTGGGATGGATTCAGCATGAAGAAAGAACAATTGTAGTATTGACACTGCAGATAACTGATAATAATAAATCAGACTGGAGTGTAGTCGGGCTAAAGATGTTTGAAGTTTTTTAAATAGTTGTATGGATGAATATGTTACATACTTTGTGTTGCGGTAAATAAAAACAAAATCTGATTTTTTCATAACTATCCTTGACATTGTGCAGTTCATTGACGGGATATATTGTGATGTAGCTAAACAGGCATGAGGTATCCCATGCTAAAGAGGAGATAACCCCTACATGGTATTCATTTTGAGGTCATAATGACAAAGGTTAAACTACTCTTGAGGTGAGCTCGATTGTGAAGGAGAAAGAACAGGGGCATACAAGGTGTTGGATATCACTTGGAGCAACAAAGATGAATGATGTTCAAATGCAGTTTATTAATTTTTGTCTTGAACACATTGTTTATAGTAATGTGCTTTCATTCTTGAAACATGACAGATCTATAGGTTTTCAAATTAAGCTGCACATCATGCCAAAAGATTTACTATATACTGTTCGAATTTGGAAATAGGATTTAAATAAGGAATCATTCTTTGAGTATTATGAGGTGATAATTTCGGTCGGGGCGTGATCAAATCCAATAAAGCCCGAAGGGCTTTATGATAGATTTGATCACGCCCGACCGAAATTATCACCTCATAATATTCAAAGAATGATTCCTTATTACTTATATTTATATAATTTTAAGCCATCGTACGATTAAATATTTAAATATAAATAAGCAAACCCCGCTGGCGCCTCAATTTGGCGTCTTTCGTATTATGAGTTGTATAGTACAAAATCGATACATAGTGTTATCACGGGCAAAGACACTGGAAAATGTAAATATTGGGTCATAATTCCATCTTAAAAGTACTGTTATTTAATGGATAATTTTTAATTACGTTTATTAATAATTTATTAAAATGAATTCTAGACCCTTATTTAAATGGGTAAAATCTATGATTTTTCCGAAATATTTTCACCATATTATTATAAATAATTGTCAGTTATTCACAGTTTTTGTAATATTATGTCAATATATGTAATATGTAGCTCTGTGTGATAGATGGAAGATTGACAATTGTAGTTAAGATGGTGTTCAAATCGTAGCCAGAATTTTTTTTAAAATAATTTTGAGTACTTGTGCTTTTAAGTAATATTTTGTCATTTTCTGTATAAGAATATTTTGAAAAAAAATATTTAAAACCCTTTAGATAAAGATCAAAATTACATAATGTTTATGTTCTATAAGCATTAAGTCACATAAAAATAACGCTAGTAAAGCTATGAGATAATGCTGCAGTGTTTAGAAACAAAAGAATTTAGTACCAGGTAAAAACATGACAAATGTATATTTGTTTTTGTGTTGGAGATTGCACTTTAATATGATACTTGTACGTGTATAACTGGTGCATACTTTGAAAAAAAAATTAATATACATGAATAGGTATGTTTGACATTTAAACAATCTGGATCTGGGGGATTTGCCAGACCTATCTAAAGTTATATTACTTTTGATAGATGAAAATGGAATTTTAATTTGTTTACAACTTGGTTAGGCCAGATTTCTATCACCGATTTGTCCTTAGGTTGTTATATTTGTACATGTACTGAAATGATATGTGTGTATTTTTTTTTGGTACTCATTTTAATTCTCCAACACCATCTCTTCAAAGGGTGGAATTGCACTGGATATGAATCCTTGCTCACTTAGTTGTAATTTTTGCACTTGAACAGGTTGGGACCAATCGCCCAAATGGGATATAATAACCTGTTTGGGATATATAATAACCCAAATGGGATATAAATTTCGAGTGCAAAAAATAAAAAATTGGGATTTTGAAATGTTTGATGTAAATCTGCATTAATGTGTATCAAATTCAACAACATTTTGGTAAAGAAGGTTTTCCATATGTCTTTAGTTTGTAAGATTGATCCCCAAGAAGTTTTGGATATACTGAGGGATCAATCTCCGTAATAGTACAGTTACATCAAAAGTTGTTACATTTCATCTATTCTTATGCAGATTTATATAAAAAAAATTAAAATCGAAAATTTTTCTTTTTTGCACCTTAAATTGATATCCCATTTGGGCTATTATATCCCAAATGGGTCATTATATCCCATTTGGGCGATTGGTCCCAACCTGTAGAAGTCAGCATCTTTAAAGCAATATGAGCTGTATTAGTAGATGACTCTGATATATCAAGGTCAAAGATCTACTGTGGACTTCTATTGGTTTTGAGGTCTACCAAGTACTTTGTATAAAAACTGAGCCTTATTGGTCCTCTCACATGACAGGCACTACATTTTTTTGTTTCAGTACATGTATTTATTAAAAAAGCTAAAATAATACTGGAAAACAGGAGAAACTGTCCCTCACTGTAATACTAAAGTCAATTTGATCCTGGACTTCTAAGGGGGGCAACTCCTGGTACATTGTCAAATACTTGGAATTATTTGTTGGACTGCAAAGAAATAAAATTGTAATTAATGATCAACAAATAGAAACTCATTGAGAGCAAGAACGTGAGAAAAAGAAGTCCTAATTGAAATGGTAATGTGCAAAAAGGTTGAAATGTAGGAAATGTTAAGTTTTTCAAGTATTAATCAATGCCATAATTAATAACATAAATTAGTGTCATTAAATCTATGGTTTTTACTGGTACGTGTATATGGCATTGGAACATTTCATGCAAGAACAATTATGGTTGGAGAGTGGAGACTTCCAAAAAGTCTGAATATGTGGTTACGAAATTTTTGGTGAAATAATTAAGAGAAAATGAATTAGTACAAAACCTGTGGGAAAAATGAATCTTTGTGCAGAAAGTTGATACCTGCTAAATTCAGACACCAAAGTAAAACCCAATCCAAATTTAAAGTCCAAATTGAATTTTATTAACAGTGTAGATACATTAAAAGCTGGCAAAATAATACATCTCAAATGCAGAAAAAAGAACATGGTGTATAAAAAATATACAGTAAATGATATATTTGGCAAAAAATAAATACTTTTAAAAAAAATACTATTATAAAATCCTAATCTAATGGTAATACTTCACAAATGAATTGTGTGCATTATTAAGAAAATACTAATACTGATTTTACTCATTCTAATCTGCCAGTGGTAACACGCCATTGCATTTTATGCTTAGTTTATATTGTGGCAGCATTAATCAGACTAGGTAAAGGAAACGGTGGTCTGTACAAAGAGACTGGTTCCGTGTCCAGCTGAGGTGATGTTTTCAATGTGCTTATCAAAAAAAATAATCTCAACACAAAATGTCTTGGCAAATATTATTTTTACATACATTACTCAATATCTACAACTTTAATAAATTATATCACAGAAAATATTGTTACCAAAAAAGATAACTTGTTAAAACAGTACAACAACCTATAAGTCTTGCAGTACACTGTGTCAATATTGAAAAAAAATTGTTGCTATAAATTTTTTTTTTTAATTTTGAATTTAAAAAAAAATCTAACATTCAATAAAATCAAATAAAACACGCATGGTATAACATAGTGTTGTTATGTAATTCACTCTTAACCAAAGGATTCCTCGAAAAGAAATCACAAATTGGCTACAATATTTCCCAATACTGTAAAAAATTAACTAACTAGCTAAATCCTAAATTGTTAAAGTCATCAGCACTTAAGTTTTCTCACCTGCAGACAGGTGTATCATCAATACTGAGAGCAGTACGTATCACACAGCTTAACAATAATACTGAATACAAGCCATAGAAGTCGCAATATGAGCAAAACAAACATATCATAGACAGCCAAACAAGATGTGCATACAAAAAAAAAAAAAGATCACAAACTCTGGAAAATAAAAATGAAAGAAAATCAACAAAAATACTGTACAGTCATGATGGCGGGCACACAGAAAATCACAGCACAAACAAACAGTGAAAGATAAATTAAACAATTATGTCAAAGGGAGGTAAATCAAGAACGGATCAAGGTAGATAATCCAGTGCAACCACACCCGTGCTACCACTCAGAGAATTATTATACCACGGTGGCAGCGCGTCTGGCTGCAAAGTCCAGCTGAGCTTTTGTTCGACCGACATAGACTTCTGGTGGTTCAGGGGTCACCAGAAAAACACGGTCCTTTAACTGTACATCCTTAGCTCTCACTCTCTCTCTGTAAAATAAAGGGTACAGGTAAACTTACTAGTACTTTCTCTACAACCACTACAAATAGACCACCACAAACAGGTTATAAATCTGATCACTGGTATCATAAATTCATTACATATGTATTTTTTTCGAGCTTGGATTCAACAGAAATAACAGTGGGTGGGGCTTTTGAATTTGTGGTTCACTTAGTGTGAAAGTAGAATAGTAAATATTATACAGTATTTAGGGTTCTTTTGTTCATGGGGGATATGAATTGATAATATTTTTGGTTTACTACCGTATATTATATTAGTACACAGTACAAGGTATGTCAACCTTTTTTTCTATAAGTACCATACAAATCGTATCAGTAAGTTGTTAACTATACATGCTAGATTGATTTTCAAATCCTGCAAAAACTGGTGTAGCATTTTCAAAGCATTCGAACATCAAATTTCAAATAGATGGACATACTGTAAACGTGGTTATATTGACGAGTTCAAAATTTGACGATTTTTTAGTAAGAGACAATTGGCGAGTTTTAATTTTGACGAATTTTTGAATAAGAGTAAGAGTTATCTATCTTTGATTTCTTATAATGCCAGGGTTAGAGTTATCTTTCTTTGATTAAATTGTACTTTAAGTCTAGAGTCATCTCTCTTAAATTGCAATAATTAGCGACCACTGCATGCCTTTGGCTATTTTTGTTTAATGTTTAATGTTAAAAGTTGAACACATATCAAATTATGTTTTGCTAAATTGAACAAACTAATCTCATTTACGATGTTGCGTTGGTTGAAAACGGCTGCGGTAAAACTGTTGAGGCTGTTCGCGAAAACCTACCCGTGGCCCAAAAAATCAACCGGCATTAGCTATTTTCGATGTGTTTGCAGCGCATAGAAGCAAAACAGTCTTATCAGCATTGAAAAAGCTAACATTTGATATGTGTTCGTACCGGCGGGTTGTACTGACGAATTACAGCCGCTAGACCAAACAGTTAATAAGAAATACAAAGAACTTCTCAAAACCGAATTTCAAAACTGGTACTCTGAGAAAGTTCGCCAGAAACTAGAAAATCAAAAGCCGGGGGGAAACTTAGTTGACATAGACATGAGAACGTCGACAAATAAACCGCTCCATGCAAAATGGGTGCAGAAAGTTCATGGTGTTATCAGCAAGGATTGCGACTTTCTTGCGAACTCTTTTACAAGCGTTGGTATTAATAAAATTTAACTTTGATTGAAAAAAAAAGTCTGTACAGATTTGATGGAATAAAATTGTTCTTTGTATTTTGTTTTTATTCACTATACGATATTGCCTGAGGTAACAAAGTAGGTCAAACACGGCATGATAATTATGCACGCAAAGTTATAGAATGTTGTGACGATTGAGTGATAATTACATTTAAAACTTCCTTGTTTAGATTCTAGTTTTTTTCAATGCTAATTACGTGTTTTTATAGCTATTTACATTAATGAATCATTAACTTTGATCAAGTCCTAACGGGATAATGCCGATAAAAAATTCTTGTATTAATACGCTATATATATGATGTGAAGTTTGGCGAGTGGAAATTTTGACGAGAAAATAAAAATCGCCAACATAGTCAAAATTAACACATCGTCAAAATTTCCACGTTTACAGTATACTTTGCTTAATCTGTTAACAGACTTGATTGATTGCTAGCTTACTTGAGGAATTTCTCCATGACGGCGTTCAGTTTGCCGGTCTTGGACTGGAACACACTGCCATGGCCGTTCTTATGCTGGCACTCCTCCCACTTCTGAACGTCATAGCGACCAGCTCCCACAGGGTTCTGAAGAAAGAAGGACTCCACTGTAGATTACTGAGTAAGGACCATCAGACATGACAAAAATTAACATCTCTGAACATGAACGAGATGAGTGAACATCTCTGAACGTGAACGAGATGAGTGAGGTTTGAACTAGGCAGGTCCTCGGTCTTGCGGTTGTCTGGCAACAAGTGATATTTAAACAAGTGACCCATTTGTTCTTGGTTTTATTAAAGCATCTGTATAATTACCAAGTAACTTTTTCTGTATTCTATAAGATTTATAGGCCTTCTTCATACAACAAACAAAATTTTTATGATAACACAAATCTGTTCAACTGTAATTGGGAGTGAGCTCAGGTTTGTATAAAGGAGCGACCTCAGGCTTACCACCACTCAGGACCTCAGGTACGGACAGGGAAACTCCTGGCTAAAAGCTCAGATCATTAAACACAAGAATGTACTTGTTAAGTGAGAATACCTTCCGATATGTTTCTCCTCAAAACAGTTATTGACAGCATATGGTTTCACCATCATATGATGACAAGACATCTTACTTCAGACATTATAATGACAAGACATCAGACATTTAAGTGACAACTTACAAAGTTCCTGGTGAAGAACCTCTGTGACACTCGGTCATTCCTCTGGGCCGTGGACAGGAAGCCGGGTGAGTTTTTGGTCTCGGGCTTGGACAGCTGTTTGGGTTCATATGTCCCTGGTCCAGGTGTTCCCTGTATATAAATCCTTATTAATTATAACCTATCTATAAATCATTATTAATCATAACTAGCAGTAATTGATAGTCAACTCCTCAAAAACTCCTCACATTATTTCTTAATTGCATAAAATTTTCTGCAAAATTTGAAAACATTTTTTTAAATGAAACAAAAACGAAATGCTGGCTATAGATAATAATTCCCATATATACATTGATTATAAAATACTAGTGTAGTTTTAGTAGATATATTTTTGTATTATATATATGCTTGACTTTCATACACTACTCACAATGACTTCATGTATTAAAAATTTATTACCTGAACTTGCATTAATTATGGCTTCTACGTGGTTTATGGTTTTGAATCAGCTGTTATTTTGTAAGCAATATAACTTAATACAATTTGTTAGCACCAGTACATATAGAAGTGTACAACAGAACAAATATATACGGGCTACAGTCAGCATTTTTCGGTTATGCTACATCAGCTTCTGAGTGAGTTGCCTTAAATTACTACTCGGTAACTGTCAGATGTTAATACATGTAGTTATAAGCTATAATTGATCCACAATTTACATTGATGATCAGATCTCCTAATTAGATAAAACCCCAAATGAGTCCACTGGCCTCCTCTGTAAAGATTATTTTCAATATACTGGGCAGTAACTTAAGATTTCCACAAACACAAGACACAACATATAAATCTGTTTTGACAATGTGGTAGCTTGATATTCCTCTCTCACCTCCTCCTTGGGACACTGTGATAGAGTGGAACAGAGAATTCGTTCCGTTCCTTTCCGGGGATGCTGTTCCACTTTCCCGAACTTTCCTTGTCGCACGCGGTGCTCTGTCTTCCAGTCGTCCACAAAAGACTTCAGCTCGTACTGCCCTGGTCCTAGGTCAGCCAGTTTCTAATCAAAAATATTA
Organism: Magallana angulata; assembly: GCF_025612915.1. Lineage (NCBI taxonomy): Eukaryota > Metazoa > Mollusca > Bivalvia > Ostreida > Ostreidae > Magallana > Magallana angulata. Next base: position 52,727,312 of record NC_069120.1, read on the forward strand.
ATTAGCTTACAATCCAACAAGCATTTTGAAAGACCATATATTATAATACAGTAATACTGTATGCCTAAGATCCAAGATTGCCTGCAAATTAGAATCTTAATAACTTAAAGGTTAAATCAAGTTTCTTTTTACAATCTAGCATGCATAATTCTATTTGAAATCATTCACTGTCTGTACAAGAAATCAAAAGGTACTACCATAATACAGTAAAACTCGTTTAGTACGAACACGGATATTGCGAATTCACGGATATAGCGAAGTCATCTTGGATCCCCAACTATGTAAATTTATTCAATTTCTAATACGGCTATAACGAATTACGGATATAACTAAGTAATTTCTTGGGTCCCAGTGACTTCGTTATAACCGAGTTTTGCTGTAATGTAGTTAACAAAAATCTTCTTGGTCAAAGTTTATATGTCATTTATTTTAAGATGGTATATATGTGTAAAGATATAAGACCTATAGAGAATGCAATGTTACCAAGGCAACACTTACAGGAGCAGCCAGGTAGCCATCATTGATTGGCTTGTTTCTGTCCCCGGAGAACAAATCGTAGGGCCCCCTCAGGCTGGTCACCTTCTCCACTGCCTCCTGGGTGAAGCTCTTGAAGTTGTAGGTTCCAGGTCCCAGTTCCGAGCCCTGAGAAAAATCAGCATTCCTCAATGAACCATTTACAAAAATAAAGAACATTACGAATGATAAAGATTTGATATATTGTAATAAAACAAAGAATGAAGATACCCATAAAAGTGCAAGAAAATTCACATGCAAATTTTAAAATTCTGACACTTGCAAACTTTATGAAAATACAACAAAAGTTTGGTGCTTGCAATTTAATACAAAACTACAGAATTGCAGGATTAATTACTCATGTAAAATATGATATCTACAGTATACATTGTCAACTATAATTTTGAGGCTTTGGGCATTTTATGGGGAACTAGAGAGAAATTGCAAATAGTTTAGGGGGCTTCAGGTAAATATTGAAATGAACAACATTTTTGCTCCATTAACCATCACTGACAAAGTGCAAATACAGGGCAAAAATAACTTGGTATACAGTATTCTTATGAACTAATGAACAAATGCATTTTAAAGCTGCTTGGTCCGATTTTTTTGTAATTACAGTATCAAATTTTTTTCCATACAAATCATTTATCTTAGAAAATTATGGACTTTTTCCTATTTACACTAGCAGAATCAGTCTCCTTTCAAAGTTAGAAATATTCAAAGTAAATAAAAATAATTTCTTTTTGGGCAAACGAAAAAACAAACCAAAATGCATCACAGGAATGTTTAGAGAAGGAAACCGTTTGGTTTCGTCACCCGAATAATTGGGGTTATTCAATCCGCATGATATGCATTGATTGTAAAGAAAGCAAACTTCAGAAATATTAGCGAACAAAACTTACACTTTTTCATTTGAAATTTGTCTGATCATTTCAACCTTTATTTAAAGTGATGTCAATGTCGTAAAACAACCATACCCGTCTTGTCGTCAGGGGTAAACTTTAACATGAGGCGAAATAACGCGGCACCTTTTTATGTCGTTTGATTTGTTAGCAAATTTTGTACGAATTTTTCTTAATTGAAATTTGGCTTAATTGACTGGGAAAACTACTGCAATGTCTATTATTATTATACAATCATATACTTAGCATAACCATCGTTTAAAAGTGTGCACAAAATTTGATACAAAATCGGACCAAGCAGCTTTAAATGGTGTTATTGGATATAATTTAGACTTACGACAGATGGTAGATTTCTGGGGGTGGAGGAGCCAGCGTCTAGCATCCCCACAGTGCTAGTGGATTTCTTGGCCTTCTCCTCTACTGCTGAGTGGGGGATTCCACCCTTACCATAAGTACCAGGGCCTGGGGTCTCATTCTACAACAGAAAGGGCGGTCTGAATCTCAAAGTACAAGTGAATAACAACAATTCTGGTTTCCTCGACAGGTCTAAATTTTTTAGTTCTTACAGCAGCCACATTTTCTTTGAAGCGTTGATCCCTGGTCTGACAAACTCCACGAATACTTCTAGGTTTTTCCTCGGACACCTGAAGGAAATCCTTGATGTCGTATGAACCAGGAGCTAGCTTCCTTTGCTGAAAATAAAGTTAAATCAAGTGTATACTAACAGTTGTAGAATATCTAAATTTCTGATGTATGATAAATCTAAAACCATCCCACTGGGCAAGTACACTAGCTGATAATCTTTTAAAGTTTATCCATCTTCATCTTGCTTTAGGCATCCTAAAGAAGTCCAATCTTTATTCTAATCTACTTTGTATATTAATTTGATGACAAAGCATATTTACATGTTGACAGGTCATGTTATATGAATAAGTAGGCTAATGTGATTAATACCAAGAGTCGTTTCAGTTCCCACTGGTCTTTGTGTAACAGATGAGGAAGGGCGGCCATTCTCTCCACTTCGTAGGCTCGAGCCCAGCCCGGCCCACTCGCTCGCTCATCCACAGTCTTCTTATTGAACCCACCCACATCCACCTTGTATGAACCAGGGGCCAGTCGACGATTCTAAATAACAGAAAAAAGGATTCTCATATTTTCTGCATTCTGAAAACTGAAGAGTAACATGGAATCTAAACATAACCTCACATTACATGCATCTCGTAAGAGTAGCTGCAGATCTGTAGCTCTCTGGTTGAAAAAATTCGGATAGACAAACCAGTTTGTCTATCCGAATTTTTTCAACCAGAGAGCTACAGATCTGCAACTACTCGTAAGAGGTGAATATAAGATTAACTGTATTCAACACCTTCAATTTATTGTCAAAATACAATAAATTAACAAAGTACATTAATTGCAACAAAACACCATACATATCTTTTAAATTACAGAATAAGTTATGCTTTGTTTTTAAAGATTGGATTTCCCAATAATTTGTAAATTATATTTCAACTGTTTTTATTTATCTTTTACATGCAGTTTCAACACATTTTTTTTTTATAGTGTTTAATTGCATTCCACAAAATGAATAGAGACCACTGACCAATACATTTTATATGCAAGTTGTAGTTATTACATACTAGTTAAAGGTAGTCACTTTTCATGACAAACCCAAGAAACTTGATTGTAGGTCCCTTTCATTACCCTCATCTGTAAATCAATTTTTATGCTTTCATGATGTTAAAATTCATTATGTAAAAATTAAATTCAAATCGATTTTGAATGTTGGAATGACTTCACAGTTCACAAGGCTATGTATATATGGTTACTGATCAAATATAGATTTAAAAAGCTTTATTTCAATCCTTACTTTTCGTCAATATACCAGCAGAGGTTGCAGGACAAAGTTCATTATGCTATTGAACATCTAGTGTTTGGTATATATACTTGATAGTCAAAGATTAATATAAAACTAACAATCATGTAAATGTGAAATATATTTATAGAACTCTCAAAATAATAATGTCCAAATATAGATTTATATATAATTTCTTAATTATATTGTATTTTATATTTCTGTTTTAGCCATATGTTAACTTGTATAATCAGTCAGAGTGTTTACCAGTTCATCAATGGACTTTTTATCATACGGGATCTCTGTGAAGGTCCCGGGATATTTACTTTTGGGGTGCACTCCAGAGACGTCAAATCTAAAATGATACATATAATGATACAATAGCAAAAGCAGTCAGTGATCCAGACATTGCAAATTTCTTGGCATGACAGATATAATAAGGCATGTAGAGTGATTCTATTTATTATTCGAAAGCGATTAATTGGGGTCATGAACACTCCCCCTAATTGGCCTAAAAATGAAATAAGACGAATGGTGTACCTCGCTGTTTGGGTTCCAAATGGGGCCCCTGTGTATTTTTTCTCGGCCATGGTTGTATTTCTGATAAATCAGCTGATAAAATCCCAAATTTTCACTTTAACATCTTTTTTCTCTGTACTTCAGCGGGAAAACGTCACATGGCAACCATAACAAAAAAAGGTCCGGCTATTTGACGGACTAATACTGCAGGGATTTAAAAGCCCTGCAAGGAAAAGTAAATGATCAAAAACTGTTAAATCAGTTCAATAAAATCTCCGTAATTTTTATATGAATTATAAAATAATTACCAAACTTTACCATAGTTCTCTAATTTGTTGGGGAAAAAAAAGTAAAGGCTAATTAACGAAAAATTCATGTTATGAAGGGAGCTGATCAAGGATATAGAATCGAACTCCACTTCACACACACACACACACACACACACACACTATATAGACACACACGCACGGATTTCATGAATTATATTTGTAAGAATTTTGTAAACCTATCTCACAGGAACAAGTTAGATGTGCATGAAATAATGTAATACCGATTTTTTTTTTTGCAAAATGCATAATGGATGGTCACTATTGTTTATCACTTCATCAATAATTTGGAAGTCTCTTCAATTTTTGTATTCCGTGTACTCTGTATGCCCACTGGACTAAAAACTCTGGAAAAAAAATAATTGTTTGTCAGATCTTGCCTCTGCTGGGTTTGAATACAAATATCTAGCATAGGTAAGGTTTAACGCTTTAGCTAGTCATCTTCGCTAACCAAGGGTTTTCGGTCCACTTTGCTCCTCATAAATTTTATAAATAAGTTTATGGGGAGCAAAGTGGACCGAAAACCCTTGGCTAGCGAAGATGTAGCTAGTAGGTACATCACTATCCAATCGTTTTTCTCATCATTCACATGTGACAAATATGATTGTTGCAGTGCTGACTGAAATAGCAGGCCTGCTTCAAGATTGTAGCAGCTGCTAAGTTTGAAACTAGGTCCTGTTGAACACACTGAATGAATTAATGCTGTTAATGCTAAACTAGCATATCTTTCCTAATCACAATGGCTATGTAGAGCTAGTTAACTTTTACTATCACAATGGCTATGTAGAGCTAGTTAACTTTTACTATCACAATGGCTATGTAGAGCTAGTTAACTTCTACTATCACAATGGCTATGTAGAGCTAGTTAACTTTTACTATCACAATGGCTATGTAGAGCTAGTTAACTTTTACTATCACAATGGCTATGTAGAGCTAGTTAACTTTTCTTGAACGCAGAACTGTTCTTCTCTTTTTTTTTAAATTTTAAATTTAATTTTCCAAAATTCAGATTCATTTATTTAAATGACTGATTATTAGCTGGTATCATGTTTCATCTTATGATATCAATCAAATGAGTTTTGAATGTTTGTGGCAGGTACTGATATCTCTTTTATTCCACAATATGTTCTAGGATGAAACGAACTCCCTTATGAGGTTAGTTGCAAGTTAATTGATCACCCATCGACTATCTTCTGTACAGAATGAAGCGACCACTCGCTAATGCAGCTAACTCTTTTCCTGGAAATCACTTGGTAAAGAATGTTTATCTAATATTTCTCCTATAATACTAGTTTTACACAAATCATACACTTTACCATAGATACATAAAAGGTTGTAGGCTATCTCAGTCTTTAAACATGTTTCGTTCTAGCGACTCTAATATTCTTTCAAACCATTGCAGGTTCTTTAATAGGGTATTTTTCATTTGTATCAAAATAAGTCCCTTGGTCTCGTGAAAAATAAGAACACTTTTTGAGCATGTTTTCCAATTTAATTCTGCAAAATTTATATATTTTCAATTTGTAGTTGGTATGAAAAATAAGATGACATGTGGAACAGATGACTATCAACATATGAACAATAGAAAATAAATATCTGAGAAACTGATGAGAAAGACGTAAAAAAAATAATGGCTGACAAGTAAAAGGACTGGTAAAAGACAGCAGTGTGCGGCTTAAAAGTCACCACTTCTCCTTGTAAAACACAAACATTACCATACTACTCACGGAACTCCATGGATAGGCAATAAAACTCAAGTACTAAAATTTATTCTCTGAAAAAATCTAAAATTTCAATTTATCACAAACAGTAAATGCAAACATACAATCAAAAAATTTTTTCTCCTTTAATAGAAAATTTTGCCATAAGGATTTTACATCTGGTCATAAAATAAACCTCCGTGACAAAAGAACCAAATTTACAAGAGAAATTGACATGGAACAATTTTTTGGAATAAACTACTGTCTGCTAACATACTATTGCAAAATGCAGCAATCAACAATTTCAATCATTTTTCCAGTCCATTGTTTTTTGAAAAATCATTTACAACTTTATTAAGGATAGTTGATCTTAATGTTACAAAATTAGATTTCAACTTTCCTTTTACAAATTCCCCATTCTTGATCTTTCTTTAGAGAGAGAAAAATTAATCCAGGCCTTAAATACATTTAATTTGATGAAGAATGCCATTACACATAGATGTATTTGTTTTTACTTCTGGTGGTATGACAAGTATTATTGCTGAATACCAACAGTGACTACTTAAAATCACTATTCAGTTCACTTAAAAGCCGATATTGCACACAAAATGTCAGTATGTCACAACCAATCAAGTGGTTCAGTCAGTTTGGCACCAGCCTCGTGTTTTTCTCCCTCTGACACAGTTTTCTCTCTTGGATGGAGGGACCAACTTCTATCCCTGGACTGCCGCTTTACCATACCACATCAGCACCAACTCGCACGTTATAACACAAAATCACTGTCGTTACTGTCATCCTCACTGTCGCTGCCATATCGTTTCCGTCGCTTCTTTGGTTTCTTTTTACTGGGTACGGGCTTGGGAAACGATTTTGATAAGTTTTTGGAAGAAGAGGTTGAAGATGATGATGATGCGTGAACTGGAATTTTCTTTTTGTCAGAGGCGAAGAGGTGATGATGGCGCGAGGACTTGGGGGTGTGGTGACTATGACCCGTTCTCTGTTGGGAAAAAATAAACAATGCATTAGGCCATATAAAATTAATACATGTATTTATATTCTCATCCTAATTTGCAAAAATATGGGGCAGGTGGGTGGATTTTATTTATTATTTTCTATTTTCAAAAAACACCTTTTTCACCGTTCATGTTCTAGAAATAACAACTGCTCTACTGGTGTGCGACCATTTCTCGCCGAGTACCATTTCTCGCCAGTACATTGTGACGTCATTTTGTCAACACATAAAATTATAGACGAAAAATGACGCCTAAAATTTTATGTGCTGATAAAATGACGTCACAAAGTACTGGCGAAAAATGGTACTCTGCGAGAACTGATCGCATGTCAGTATTCTTTTAAGTTGTTAATGATAATATGAGTACATCAACCCAATGGTAATCTTTTAATTCCATTTATTACGATTTTAATGCAAGAAAATATTTTTATCCTTATGATAACAAACATGATTGGAATGACATGGTAGTCCACATGTTTAGGCAGCCATTATAATGTTTTGAATTTTTTGTATACCGACCCCCCCCCCCCCCCCGAATTTTTTTTTATTGACTAACAAGTGAAAAGCTGTCAATGTGACAGCAAACCGGGTTTTCTTTAATGTGAACTGTATCCATAATCCATGTCAACCCATATCAAGTGAAATGGAGTACCCTTATATGCAACATTTTGCCAAAAAATGACTATGTTCAAAAGCTAGTATTTTTTTCATAAATAATCAGAAATCAAAATCCTAACAATATGCACACCTCTAATATATGTACAATTGATCTGCAAAAGAACAACTTCCTATCTTGAAAACTGTAGGAGGAGTTATCCCGTACAATGAGGGTGCCCTATATGCAATATTTTGCCAAAAAATGACTTAGTTCAAAAGCTGGTATTTTTTTGATAAATTATCAGAAATCAAAATCCTAACAATATGCACACCTCTGATATATGTACAATTGATCTGCAAAAGGACAACTTCCTATCTTGAAAACTGTAGGAGGAGTTATCCATACAATGAGGGTACCCTATATGCAATATTTTGCCAAAAAATGACTAAGTTCAAAAGCTGGTATTTTTTTGATAAATTATCAGAAATCAAAATTCTAGCAATATGCACACCTCTGATATATGTACAATTGATCTGCAAAAGAACAACTTCCTATCTTGAAAACTGTAGGAGGAGTTATCCGTACAATGAGGGTACCCTATATGCAATATTTTGCCAAAAAATGACTAAGTTCAAAAGCTGGTATTTTTTCGATAAATTATCGGAAATCAAAATTCTAGCAATATGCACACCTCTGATATATGTACAATTGATCTGCAAAAGAACAACTTCCTATCTTGAAAACTGTAGGAGTTATCCGTACAATGAGGGTACCCTTTTGGCAGCCGCCCGCCCGCCCGCCATTTTCACTATTTTAATAACCAGATTTTTCTGTTGGAAAACCCGGTTAAAAAGTGAAATTGATAAAAGAGGCCTAAATGCAGCATTTTTTAGAGTTAAAGCTCCTTAGGTTATTTCTAATTAAAGTTAGCATCCCTCACAACCTTCCATTGGGTCTAGGGGTTTTGATTTCAACAAATTAAAATCTGCATAACAAATTATAGCAATATCCAGTGTCAACACAAGTTTATCCTCTATATACATGTAATACTATTAAGAACTTTACTCCTTCATACATCTATCTTTTCAAAATGTTCCATTACCAATTTTTGCATTTTGTTTCTTGAGAACAAGACATTACTGACAGAAGTTTACCCGCTATATGAATACAAATGGATTTTTCACTCTTCCCCTGGCCCTGTGATTATCAAATGGTCTTGGTTTAAACAAAATTCTCAAGTTTATATAAAACTACCTCCCCTCTCAAGAGAAAGAGACCTATCATTAACCCTTTATCAAATGGCGTCTTGCACCAAGTCTGATTATAACTGATCAAGTGGTTCCATTCATAATGGTCGAAACAACAACACTGTCAACAACAGATGTGAATATAAGAAACTGATTGTTTAAGATCAAATCTGCAACTGATTTTGATAACGTACAATGACGAGTGGAGGGACCCTTTTCTCTGACGGCTCCTCGTGAACTTCCACTGTGGTGTCCATCGACTCTTCGCCTGTTCCCTCTGGATTTGGTAGTCGTGGTGATTTGCTGCCTGGAGTGGTCTGCCCTTGGGCGGGGTTGGGGGTTTGAGGACAGGTGCTGCGATTCTCCTCCCCCTCCTCCTCCTCATCAGGAGGGTCAATACTTAACATCAGATCCTTAAACTAAATAAAACTTTATAATTATCAGAAGTGTGTCCAAAGATAAAAATGCCCTGCCTATAATGGAATGTTAGTATTGCAAATTTAAATAAATACACCATTTCTTTGTAAATAGTATGATTAAATGCAAGAAGGATTTTTTTCTTTACTTATTTGTATCAGTTAATAAATTTTGATGATAATATATTTAAAACAAAGGTAAATGTGAAATGAAGATTATGTCACAGGGACAGGCATAAAGTGTCATGTAATGAAATGTTGTAACACGTCTACCCTTTATAATAATTTAATAGGTTGACATTATGAAACAGTTGAATCCCCAAACCATTTCTTCTCTTAGATACACTGTTTGTACTGACTGATCATTGTACTAACGCCTATCGACAATTTTCAAGCTGCCTGAAGTACAGAATTTTAGTTAATAAGACAATCTTTTCACTTCCTTCAATTCTCCCGACTCACCTCTAAATAATCATCAATAAGCTTGCGTCTCTCGTCCGCGTCATCACTGTTTTGTTCATCCTCGCTCGAGTCACTGCTGTCACTAGTAGTCTCCCCTGAATCATTCCTGTGTCGTTTATGTGATTTCCGCGACCTTTTCTTAATAGTCCTATTTTTCGTTTTATTGTTTAACAAGTTTATCACAGTCTCAGGATTAAATGTCACTATGAATTTCCTCTGCACTGGTTTATCATATGTTTTTGCATCCGATTGAGAATAGTTGTGAATTTTGCTGCAAAAGAAGTTACAAGATAATAATGATGAATCACTTTACATTATAAATTCCCACACACACTGGTTGAAAGATAACATGGACTGCATTACCTGTCAGAAAATCCATAGGTCTCTTTTAAGTGGTGCTTCAGGTGTAACAATAAAATACAGCCCTGTGCTAGGTAACAAATATCCAACAAAGGTTTGATATCTGCTGGCAGCTTCGCTGTTGGAATCAAAATTTCAGATACAAGGTTACTTGAAAGTTTAAGAATACATAAAAAATCCCTTGTCTCATAATTAGTTGGGGATTTTATTTCTTTGGTAAGAGGTGCCAATAGAATTTTAAGAATTAAACTGATTCCACAGAAACATAACTTACCTATGAGTTTGTCTGGGTCATCTTCATCCTCATCCTCCTCAATGGCCGGCCGTGGTAACACCCCATTCTCTGTCTGGTTCCCACCCTCAGCGTTGACCAACATGTTCTGCAATGTACCCAGAGCAATCGTAAATCTTGAAGTGAACTGTGTCAAAGTCATAACAATTCTGATGGATTCCTCAGACACTCAATAATCTCAGAAAATCAATAAACCATCTCTAGGATATCTCACAGTGAGTCGAGATATTATGGATATAAAGCAACATAATTCATGGATAGTTCACACCCAACTTTAAAAAAAAAGAGAGGAAACATCATGTAATAGAAAACTAAATGTAAAGTCGAGAACAAAAATAAAATAAAAAGGGTACCATGCTTTCGGCTTCTCTCTTAGGCAAGCGTAAACGCTAGAATAAAACAAAAAAAATACAATAAAACTTTATCGTAGAGGTGACAAAAAAAACAAACAAATTACAGCGATGAATACAGCATTTATCTTTATCGTAGAGAAGTGACAAGAGTATTGAACACTGTAGAGTGGACAGTACCTCTTTGAAGGACTGGAGAATGTTGGAGCCGGACACAGAAACAATGATGTCGATCTGGTTGATGATAAACAAGGGCTCGTCCTGAGTCTGGTAGGGGAAGAAGGCTAGGTTGTCAGCTATGTACAGCTGTTCTGCTAGTGAGATTTTCTGTAAAAATAAATGAATAGGTGAAACATGTTTGGGGGAAAGATGACAGAGCTCAAAATGATAATTTGATGATTGCATTTAATATCATAAAACATGCATTATCATTTATAATTCTTAAAATAATGTTAATATATTAGATCATTTTGATTTACTTACTGCTGAGTCGTCAAAGAGATTAAGCAGTGAGAGGAGTATGGCACGGCGATGAGAGCGGTTGGTCCGTAAAACGGTGTACAGGAAGTTGTTGAGACTGATGGTGTTGCCTTCACTTTCTCGGTGACCTCGGATCAAACAGCTCTTACTGTTGGCCTGTAGTAACTGCTGCAGTTTGTACGACATCTTCAGACCTTGTAAAGCTTTCATCTGCAATATATTTGATTTCTTAAGCATAATGTAAAGATATCAAAAGTTAATAAGACACTGCATGTATGGCTCAGATAACTATATGTATTTTACTTGAATATGAATCCTCCATCAAATTGCATACTGTAGAGTTTGAGAAAGTATATTTATTTTTTATTATCTCTGTCAGTCAAACTTACATGGATAAAGCCTGGATATTTCTTGTCTATTTCCTGAAGCTGTTGATCTGCTTTCACACGTATGACTTTCTCCGTATCAGTACACATACTAATCAGGTAGGGAACACACTGAAAGAAACCATTCATCATGTACACAGAACTTGTATGTAATCATACAGAGGTTAAAACAATATCAATCCTCACAGTAACTTGTCAGAATCAACATAAGAACAACAGTAAAATGTACATGTAAAAAGTCAAGAAACTCAGTTAGACACTTTATTAATCTTCAAGTCTGCTAGATGTTAATGTAGTCATCATTTTGTATTAGAGAGAAAAAACAGTTACCCAAAGAACTTGAATTAATGTACACATGTAAATGTCTGTACATGACAAATATTTGGTACAAGTTTGTGTATACGTGTATTTACAGGGTACTGACATAATGTCTGTACAAGTCTGGTTGTACAATTACATATATATTCTTTCAGAGTACTGACATAAATGTCTACATGTTCGGTTGGATGTGTATTGTAGCTTACTGACCTGCACAGGGTGCACCAGTCCCTGCTGTAGAACAAGCACCACCACCTGTATGGCCGCCAGTCGCACCTGAGTGTGGGAGTGGAAGAAGGAGTCCAGCACGTGCTTCAGGTACACCTGCATAATGGTGCTGGCCATCCTAAAGACAGACAGACACAGTGGGTTAACACAGACACAGACGGAATCAACACCATACACAAAACTCACAGAAACAATAGTATAGTAAAATCAATATCAACTTCCTCAACACACCGCTGCAATGACATATACTTTCTTTCCAAAACATTACTAATAGTGTAATACATGTACATGTATTTCTACTTAAAATTATTTTCAGAATCAAAGCTAGATGTTTGTTTTCACGAATGAATATTTACAATGTCTTATACATAATGAGGAGTAGGAAATACCCTCACCCTGATTGTATATCCCCCATCTCCTTCAGATCTTCCTCTTTTGCATGCTTCCTCCCTAGAAATAAAGTATGCAGTATGCTATAAGAAATCTGTGGCTTACTGTGTTACTTTTTAAATATTGTATACATAGGAATGAACTCTCTAAATGTATTGGTATTTCATAAACAATCTTACAGTCTGCATCAGCTTTGTGCATCCTGATTTCTTCTTCCAGTAAGTAATTTTGAAGATTTCTCAATACCTTCAATACAATTTGGACAAATTAATATGAAACTTGTATGTTAGTCATCTTGATATTAAAAATTACAACATTAAAGTAGATTTTTAACTGGTCCTCTCCAGTGTTTGGGTTGCTGTACCTGTATTCTGAGTTTGTCGGGAGAATCCTCATTATCCAGATATTCATAATATAAATCTGTCATCTCTTTACCCAACATCATCTCATAGTGACGTATGACCATAAAACCTATCCAACAGTGAAGCCAAGAATTAAGTGGTGTCAATTCAATACACTGATCTCGTCTAACTACCTGTACAACTTAACCATTGAGTCTTACCTAGACCACTCAGTGCCTTCTCTTTGACAATTTCATCCTCATGGTTAACAAAGTACATCAGTACTTCAAATACCCGCGCCTTGATCGACTCCTATAGAAAGAAACACATCAACATGGAAATATTTTAAGGAATGGTTTAAATTTGACATCATATCAATAACTGTCATCAGGTGAACAAACTGCATGACAACAATAACAGGTATTTCTGAGCTTATATAAATGTAGGTGTTTCAGAGTTTATATATATATATATAGATGACATACTATTGAGGGGTCTGGCATATCTCTGTCCAGATCAAAGTATTTACAGAGCAGGCCCACAGTAAAGAGGGAGCGGAGCAGTGTGGGCTTCCGAGCTCTCAGCTGGGGATTGTCGGGGTCCTCCTTATGATCGTAGCACAGCTTCACTAGCACACCTGCAGTACAAATATTCTCATACAATACACTGAATAAAACAAATATATGGATCTATAAATAGCACCATGGCAAAAGCAGCGCAATTCTCTGTCATTGATCAATAATCAGGTTATGAATGATGAAAAACTCACCAAAGAACTTCTCAAAGCAGTCCTTGACCAGTGAGTAGTTGTGGCTGACAGAGTTAACAACAGCACCTAGACAGCTGATACAGCTCTCAACAACCTACAACAGACACAGTGAAAGAGTGTACACAAAACCTAAAACAGACACATTTAAAGCTGGGACACAATGTTAACACTTCCATGCTTCTGGCTAACTTATTTCATGAAATGCCCTTAGATTGAAATGCTGTCTTTACATAGATAAAGACTGACACAGTGTTAATATCTCTATAAGACTGAGACATATCTTTACACATAGCTGAGACTGAGAGTGTGTTTACCATCAGTCTATGAGACTGAGACATGTCTTTACACATAGCTGAGACTGAGAGTGTGTTTACCATCATTCCGTGTTTGAGGATTAGCTTCATCATGTCCTCCTCTAGCTGGGCCAGGAACGTCTCACTGGGGTGGTCCATCAGAGGGACCACCATCTCTAAAATCCGAGCCACGTAGTGGAGAACAAAGTGGTCACCCTGAGTCTGTCAAAGAAAGATAGGAAGGTAAAATCAACTTGGCTTGAAGAAAACAATCACAGTCTGTCTTAGAAACTTCATTCAGCCTAAATTATGCTGTAAACACATTATTATCCCAAACCATAAAGTTTAATTTTAAACAAATTTCACAATCAGCAAACTGTGAGTGATTAGATCTGACTGCTGATAGTTCTGTGTGTGAGACTTACACTACACTTGATGTCTAAGTATGGCTGTAGTGTGGTGGCATGTTTCACCATCAGGTCCGGTTTGATCTTGCTGAAGAGATGTAAAGTGGACAGACAGGCCACCAGTCTCTGGCTGCAACCCTTACCCGTGTTGGAGTCTACAACAAATTCCATATGAAGTGCAATGAAAAATGCTGTAAAACTACTCATTCAATACAAACAGACATACGCAGATTCTCCCTGACTATGGCCATTGTACAGTGAAGCTTATGAAGAATCATTTCAATGATTTGTCAAAGAAATACTAGCAGATACTGAAAAGAAAATAGTCAGGTAGCACGGAAACTGTGAAAGCAGGAAAGAGAAAGTAAAGAGTAATTCCGACTATACAAGTTTTTCAGAAGGTCTGTATGGCGAGGCCTTACCCACACTCCTTTCCTCCAGACGGAGGACGTTCTCCACCAGACAGTCCACGATCTGACGACAAGACGTCAGCGCACTCTTATTGATATTGCCATCCTCGTCTTTTTTAAGTAACTGGAAATTAAAGATACCATGAAATTGCAAGAATGTCATGATGTGTTCAGAAAAATAATCTTACTTATCACATCTATGTAAAAGAAAATTGTTTTACTTACATTTTCTAACATTTGTTCAAAGAATTCAAATCCTGTATCCCTACATGCTGCAACCTGTCAATAGAAAAGTAAATTATTTTGGAAAAATAACAAAGAAATCATGCAAAATTTTAAAATCCACATTAACCTGTAAATAAAATTAAGTTAAAGAGCAATGTTTGAGCCTGTTATATAAAGAAATCATGAAAAATTTAAAAAATCCACATTAACCTGTAAACATACATGTTAACCTCCAGTGATGAAAAGTAGGTAGATTTTGAACCGAAAAGCGGTAGCATCGCGCGCGGCATTTTTCGCGTATATTTCAAAGCACAGATTTTTAGCTACAACATATGTAGTAAGGGTTTCTGATTAGTAATTAATGATTTCAACTTAAATATAAAAGACTTTTGAAATTTATTATTTTAAGGAAAAATATTTGAGTGCAGAGACTTTAACAATTGCCTTTGTTCAGAAAAATAGCTTACGTTTCCAAAATTTAACATATAAGAGAAGCAAGAACTAGTAGGAAATTGCATTAAACTGCAAGTCAAGCTGTTAAGGCCAGCTTAAAAGATATATTCAGTCATCGTTAAAGACATGTGTGGAATTGCAAAGCTTCTATTTCCTTTGAGAGGATAATATCGACATGTCCTGTAACTAATGTAATCATGGGAAGTAACTTCTTTCATGGTTCAATGTAAAAGACATGCTTGAAAACTTGTCATTCAAGCGGCTTAATTAATAAAGCGTTTGTGGGCCTCCGATTCAAAGTCACGCGCTAATTTTTAAACTCAAGATTTTTTAACCACAATGGCTTCCAAAATGGCTATCTATAAAAACAAGGAAAGTATCTTGAAGAAAATCGGTAGATTTTTTAATAAAATCGGTAGGCGTTAGACAGAACTAAAAAGCGGTAGACTTCCGCGAAAATCGGTAGAGTTAACATGTATGCTGTAAATAAGATTAAGTTAAAGAGCAATGTTTCAGTCTGTACTTGCAAAGTCTGTTACATAAAGAAATCATGAAAAATTTTAAAATTCCATGTTTATCTGTAAATAAGATTACGTTAAAGAGCAGTTTGAGTCTGTACTTACGACGTCTGTTATGTTTAGCACCCTTGTTAAGAGTTTGGTGGTATCCTTTTCTCGGCTGCTGATTGGCGTAAACCACATGGATTGAAATACCTCATTGACCAGTTTCTAGAACAACAACACAATTGAATGATTTACATGTCAAAAGACTTGTTATTTACTTCTATTCTCATAATCATTATGCATTACCTTGATTCCCTCCTCATCATTAACTCGTCGGATCATTTTGACACACATTTCAGGAATTTTGTCAAAATCTGGTTGTTCCAAACAAATATCACGAAATATTTTGATGACCCGCTTTCTAACACTGATACCTGTGTCCTGTAAATATTCAAGCAAAATTTTCATCAACATGTAAAATTTTTTATACGCACCAGGTTTATACTAATATAGTACAAAACCATGTACATTGAGTGTTAAAATAATATTATTCTTTTGTAAGTCTTCCTTTAAGGTAACGACCCTCCACTCTGACGACTTACCAGTATGCGGACAGAGAGCATCTCGTAGTACTGAGATATGAGCTCTGGACGGATTAGTATAAATCTCCCCACCAACTCCACCGCCGCCTCTCGCACCGACGTAGAGGAATCCAGGAAGCGGTAGTGGACGCCTTTCTGCATGTCCTCCTATCAACAGACAACAATGAAGACCTTTTTTAACCACACATTTCGCCACTTCTATTAATTGACAATATAATGCATGCACTATGGACATACATGTATATACAATTTTCATGTAGACTTATTTTAACACAAATAGGACACATTTTTCCACCAAGAGGAATGAACAAGTACTGCAAACACAAATACCGATACATTTATATGTAACAACATTTGTATCAAAGGACCAATATGGACATTTCTATACCTTTTTATTAAGGCAAGAACATATTACATATGTACTTAATTTGACACTAGAATGACACCAAGTCTGCCTCTAGTAGAGACTTGGCATACACAATACACATGTAACAAGTGTACACGTTTTCTCATCAATGGAATAATACTGCAGATCTACATTTAGATTGTTCTTAAGTTACATACAATTGATACAATCAATAGATTTAGGTATATTTTTTCTCTTTGACCTCTGGGTAGTAATGAAGTGCTTTACATATACTGTTGGGTGTGGTTCCTTACCCTGGCTAGGATCCCTGGGTCTGCTTCCACTACGGCAGTCAGACACTTCATGGCCTTGGTCCTCACAGCTACAGCTGACTCGTTTAAAACTCGCAAGATCTGCACAACAGAGTCAACATGAGTTCAATAATAACTTGTCTTATTCCATCCATCATTAAAATGTGTCCATTTTAGGTTGACTACTTACCTGGGTTAGGTACACATCAAAGCTTTTTGCAAATGGTCTTTTAGATGATAAATATCTTGCAACGAGACAAGCGCCATCATAATCTAACTTTGAGTGAGGTGGCCTGAAAGGAAATGGAAATCATATTACATTTTACATAAAAATATTTCAAATCTTTTATCCAGATTTATAACAAACTACTGTAATTATACAAACATTGAATATTTTTGCTTTACCTGTAGGAGGCATTCTTTGTGATGGACTCGTACTGCGCCAACAGGAATGTTTTCTTCTGTTCAGCAGTCTGAATTGCCTCTGCTACCTTCTCCTCCTCTTCTTCGGTTCTGTGTTTGTTTGACTGCCTGGACAGGTTATCTGCTTCTACAGTAACATCTCTGTACCACTGGGCTATATAGAACAGGTGGGCATACTACAAAGGGAACCAACGACTTAGTACAGTACATACACATATTCCATTTATATGATTCCATCTTTTTACATCAATATTTTCAAGCTTATTGATCTATATCAATAATGGTTCTTTTTCTTATTTTTTTTTTTTCAGCAATGTGTACTTCTTTTCTCATGTGGTTATAAGAGCCCTCACCCAGTAAGCTGATTCACTTTGACTGTTGAATGCCAGATAGTCCAGCATGGCCTTCTGAAGAATCTGTGTCTGGTCCTCAGCCTCAGGCTACAAACACAGCAACATTGTCAACTCTCACAAACATGTACATGGATCAAATCACAATCGATTCAGAGCATTTAATTTTAAAATGGAGGATTGTCAAATGTTTTAAACTTGTTGCCATAAACATATTCTTCAATACACAGTAAACTAAATGTGCATGAAGACACAGCAAACCAATGAAGTAATTGTTGCTTGTGTCTTATTGTTTAATTCCTACAATGTATCTCAACATAAACATCAGTGACTAATGAACGAAAACTATGACTTACCCCTGTAGTTGTGGATTTCATTTCCTCCTCTTCATCACTCTCTTTTGAAGTTACCTAATTAATCATAATGTACATTCAACATTCATTAATCAGTAAACAGTACTATATACAGGAATAATGTATTGTACATAAACTGAACCTTTCAAATGAGTGCCGTTTGCTTCAGAATGACAAAACAGAACAAACAAAACACTCTGTACCTTTGTGATAATTTCATCAATAGAGCCCTGGTTGTCTTGACTAGACACGGCGTCCTTCCGTAATCTAGAGGCCACAATGCCCAGATAATCAAGGGAGGCCACCCTAAGAGACATGTCCACTGATTTATTGCTGAACTGCTTCACCTGTACAAAACAACATTACACTTCTTAAACACTTACACATACAATATTCACTATTGAATTCATATCCCATAGAAATAGCAGAAAATATTCTGAATCCTATGTAATTTGGCATAGATAAGTCTCTTTACCAGAATTTTGCCTAGCAGACTAAGAAGGAGCTCCGAGGAGGGCCACTCTGGTTTGTTGACGGTGGACAGGAGATCCTGTACAAAGTTCTCAAACATGGGCCGGTAGTCCTCCTCACTCTTCACTGTACATCTACAAACAATGCAGAGAGCAAGGTTACAACTCAATGATTATGTCAAGTACACAGATCCACAATGCATAATGATGGCATTATATGCTAAGAAAGAAAATGAATGTCTTACTTTTGCAAGAACACTGTGAGAAAATTATACCCTGTCCTCAAAGCATTCTCAAAGGAGGTGACAATGACAACATCATTGGAATTCTACAAAACAAGATCATATTTTCATGTTCATTTACTCACATTGGCAGCCTAAATATAAATGCAACTACTACAGAAAAGACAATCTGACAAACAAGTCTTGGAGTAGATGCCTGACCTGTCCACGCTTAGATTTGTGGCCTTTCTTGGATGAGGAGGATGAGGTTGATGGAGCCTCCTCCTCCCCCACTGGCTCTGTGAGGGTGGCCGAGGTCGGCAGTTTGATGACACACTGGATCAGCTGAAGGGCCAGGGCTGTCACCATCTGAATGGACTCCTCAGAGTTCAATCTGCATCACAGAGAAATACAGACATGTATTCACAGATATATGTATTCACTGATATACATGCATATACAAAAAAATTCCTCAATAAACCCATGGAATTCATCGCAAGAATCGCTTCACAGATTTCTATCGCTTTTCTTTTTCTGACAGTTGTGAACAATATGAAATGATAACAAAAGCTCAGGGCTTGTGATTTGATACAAAACATAGGAATCACAAAATTATGTACATATACTTGCGTAAAATATGGAATCTACAGAAAGAAATGGCAAGAGAACCATCACACTGAGTATTAAATGTTTCTATTGTAGTTACCTGTAATTCCTAAGATTTCTCTTACTAGATGGTAACCTCGCTAAACTGGCAAATATATCCTCCAGAATTAATTGACGATGTTTCTCATACTTCGAGAAGATCTGCAAAAGAAAATTTTTTCTTATTAATTCACACATAAAAGAGACCATTTGTATCTAGAGGACACACATCTCGGATCAATCACTGACCGTGGTCACAAGCTTCATAGAATTCAGCTGCATTTCGCTAATGTTTTCCACAAAGAAAGGAGACACTCCTAATGTAGATAACTGAAAGTGAAAATAAACAAATCAATGAGAATTTCTATAAACAATCCTCTTATCAATACATTGTATGCAAGTATATTGATTCATCAGGCCATTAATGAGTGTTTACCTGTAGGATGGTGGTGTCTGTGAGTTCCTGGATGTCCACAAGCTCGGCCAGCTTCTCTATCATGTCTGAGATTTTGTTGAACAGATTAATGGTAGACTTGTGCTTCACTTGAGCAGCTCTGGCCCTCTTGGCCTTCAAACTCCCATGAAAACCATCTGCAAAATACAAGATAAAGAACATGTGCAGAACCAGAAAATTATCATGAACATTAAATACACGCAAATCTTGATTTTTGGATCCTAGTTTTACTTCACTTACCCTTTGCTTTGGGATCAATTTTGTAGACTGGATCAAATTCTGGGAAGATAGTGTTTTGTAGCTGGAATTTCCCGTACAGTATAATCCTCTCAATGACGTCCTCCAAGTACACCTGTTTGGGCATGTCTGGTGAGGTCATGATGTGGAGGGCAATGAGGACCGAGTTCATGCTCCTCAGGACTCGCTCCATGATGAGACTCCTCCACAGCCTCTGCTCCTCCTCATCCTCATCCTACCAATATTCACAATAGAAATCAGATTTCAATCATTTCATTAACTTCAGATGTTCCATTTTATAATTTTCATAATATCAAAATATAAATTTACAAAGTAAAATAGAAATGCATATACATGTAGTTTAAACTTTACACAGCATTTTCATGAATCAAATACAAAATTTGAGTATTTCTGGTGTGCTAGTCTTTTAAGTGACTACATGTACAAAGACAGTAACTGTACAAGGATGGTAAAGAGCCTGTTGTCCTACCTGGCCTTGGTTAGCGATAGGTGTGACTTTGGTTCCGTCTCGTATATTCCACTGTAGTACTGTCAACAGCTTCACCAGTCTGTCAGCAGGCACCTGTTGTAGAACAAACATAACAATTTAATTGACCTAACTGTAACTGTCATCTGATACAAGGTTATCAATGGTCTAAGTACAACTATTCTTAATGAACCAGAGTACAGAGAGCATCAACAACTCACTTATTCTACAATGTAGTTTAATGCAGTCACATGTCCATCAGTTTTATTCGAGTTTGCCCCGAAACATGGAGATCATATTTTAATATTCGAATCCTACCTGATTCATGACTCCTAAAGACTTGAGTTTAGCAGTTTCTCCACACAGATCATTCAGAAGATTGTTTGCAATCAGACTCTCAGTTGGACACTCCACATCATCATCGTCTGAAACATTTTATTTTGAATAGAATTATTTTCATTAAAAAAAACCAAAAACATTTACTTTTAACATATCTTGCAGTACTAGTATTGTGGAATCATTTTTAATTGTGGGGGTCAATGTTCATGGGTAGCCAAAATTTTCTTCATCATGGGGATGTAATTTTGTTGGTGGTGTAATCATGATAATTTTGATAAATATTAAATAAAAGATTTTGTATAGGTTCGTGGGGATGTAAATTCATGTGCAAGGGTTACCCACGAAAGCCATGAATATTGGTTCCACACAAACAATGCTGAATCCACAACATCTAAAATTATTACCAAACACATTTACCTGTATGTAGCTTATACATAGATATTATTCATTTAAATGTAGTAATTTGTAAAGATATCAGACCATATACATGTTGATGGAGTTTTACTCACTTGGGTTCAGGGATCCGAAGTTGGTGTCCTCAGACGCCTCTAAGATGTACTCCATGGAGGCACTGAACTTCTTGAAGGTCGGACTCTCCAGTAACTCCTCAACGGACAGCGACTGCTGGTTCACACGCCGGTGCCGTTTGTCCTTCTTCTTCTTTCTTGAAACTATAAGTTAAATAATACCCAAAAACTCTTAATTATACAGAGAAAAACTCCCAATGCAATATTTTAACCTATTTCTCATTTTTAATATACCAATTTTGTCATTTATGCATTCTACACTAGAGCGGCCACACAGAGGGGCCTCCTCACCTTCCGCCTGGGAGTCGGAGTCGCTGTCACTGTGACGTCTCCTCCGCTTGCCTCGGTCATCATACTCCTCATCACTGTCGTACCTTCTTCCTGCTAATCAAATACAATCACATCATCATAATATTCTTCTGCCTAGTAATGTCAAAGATGGACATCTTCCAAACAGTCAAATTACTGATTTAAATTCATATACAGTGTTACACAAATGTCAGAAAACCCACCTCTTTTCTTGCTTTCCTTTGTTTTTACTGAACCTCCATGCTGTATGGACTTTAAAGTCTGGAGGGGGAAAGGCAAAATTGTTAAATTTTACTCGTATCACGTACCCTTATTAGAAAGCCACAGTGTAGATGTATGACTAGAAAACATTTTTAAAGAAATATAAAGTTTGAAAGTTGTCAATAATTACAAAGACACATATATTCTCATTTCTGATTGTATTCTGAAAGTGCTTGCAATCAACACTTCATTCTGTAAAACTTTTGTTGTTTAAGATTTAAAAAATTCAAAATATTTAATTCCAATGTTCAGTAGGAAATATACATAACACTTTATATTGAATAAAACAAAGAGCATATAGATATCATAATTTGTATCATCAATAAACACATCCACCAAAAGGCAACACTAATTACGAAGTACCACTACAGAATAATGTGGCCATATTGTTCAAACAAAAAATAAAACAGAAGAAAAGTACATGTAACTCAATGATAACATATCAATAAATATATCCATGATGAGTTCAGAACAACAATACCTTGCTTCTTGTTTGTCTATTGAGAACCTGAAAATCAACCTCAATGACAATGACTTTGAATGGCATTGATGTCCTATTGTAAATGTTTATGGATGTACTGTTGTAAATGTTTATGTTAAATTATTTAATACCTGTGTTTATTGTAATACTTTAACTACTTCGTGAAATTGTTTTAAGCCGTTATGTGTATTCTGTAATTACAGAAAGTCATACTATATCACAGACACCCCGATCGTATTATGTTTAAAAGGGAAATTACTATGTTAATATTTAGAAATGGCACATCTTGTTTTATAAACAATGTTTCTGTGTTTATCTTGTATTATTACATGCTTTTTTGGATATATATTACTCTGTATAGCATGTAAATAGTGACCTGGTTATGAAGTTGTTTAAATCAGGGTCATTAGTAAACATCTGATAGATATAAATTAGGTTCAAGTGACAGTTTAGACAGTTGAGTCGGATTTGTCTGTACAATTAAGAAATATAGAAAGTGGACCTAGGTGTCGACACTAGGTAAATGGGTCATCGATATCCATTTTATTGTTTCATAAAAGCTATGATAATTAATTAATATATTAGTTAATTTTATCAACAAAAGCTAATCTATAACAGTACAAGTTGATAAGTCAAGAAGTTATTGCAGTCTGAGTGCAGTGTGACACACTTACCTGCTCATCTAGAGGTTCAAGTAACACAACAGGATGAGAACTCTTCTTTTTCTTTCTCTACAAAAGATATTGCCCGTATGAAGTGAATGCATCATCATCACTACTTATATCATTATCTCTGTTAAATCAAATACAACAACATGTAAGTGTAAGATCAATGCTACCTCTCCATAGGAATCAGCTGAGGCTGTACTTGATGCATCTCCCGAGGCGTGAGGTGGTAGGTTCTACAACAGATAAAGCAGTCTTTAAAACTCACTGCCCCCACAATTCAGATTATAGGATTGTGTAAAAACTTGTCAAATTATTGATATCATGATTTATAGAAGTTGAACAAGAATGTTTTTGGGCAAGCAAAATTACATAGATTTCATGAAAACCTTCATTATAATTTACTTGTAAATGTACAAAAGCATTCATAATGAATGTGAAGAATAAAGCACTAACCGTTAACTGTTCAAGGAGTACTATCGGTTCAGAATTCTTGAGTTTTTTCTTGTGGTAGGCACTATTGACATCTGTGTGGTTCTGTGAATCATTGTAAAAGGAGTTCTCTGCTAAACTTCCCTGAGCTGGTGAGGCAACTGTGGAAAATAAAAAGAATTTTTGTGTGTGAAAGATTAAAACAAAACAAAATACATTATTTCATAAAATGTTCAATAAAAAGAACAAGCTGAACAAACTCATCAACTCACTTGTTCCCAGACTTTTTGCGGCCCCCTGGTACCCTGGGTACTGATTAGATAATTCTGGATGTTCGCCATTTACAATGCCTATAAATACATGATATCACCAATAAGATAGGATATTGATATCCCTCATCAGATATACAGAACTCTACACACAGACACAAATCATGTTAAAACTGAAGCATGAAAAATGCCATATCAAAAAGTCTGCATTTTCTTTACCTGGAGTGTAATTGCCATATGGATGCTGGTATTTGTTTGGATCCACACCCAATAAATTATTCTGGTAATGTTGATTCCCTCTACAATGAAGAAACACAATGCAATGATTTCTAGCACAATATTAACTCAAATTATGTTTTTATTACACCTTCCTTGTTTTCCACAAAACTTGCAAGCAATTCCTACATGTATGTGATTAGTCTATATCTGCTAGTACTTACACATTGTATCCATCCTTTTGTGATCCATTCTCATAATACTGTCGACCTAGAAACACAAAATAATATCAAAGTAAATATGTAAATTATTCCACACAAACACATTATTTTATTTAATGGATATTTAATAAACACTTCTTTGGTTTGTATGACTGCTAAATTATACAATATGATTTTAATGTGTGCACTTAAAATCTGAATATACCTTGAAAAATAGCTGGATCCTGGCTTAAAATAGACTTTAGCAACTCTGGAGAACTTCTGTCAATTCCCTCCCCACCTGAGGAATCTTTCAGATCCCTGTAGTGAAACACAAATATCAATGTATTAAATGAAAATATTTAAAGGCTAATGCACCAAATTCAATATTCTTTTACAATGACTGAGTCTTCAGAATGAATACAAGAACAGAGTGTTAGATGTCTCAAACAACATACAAGTGTTCTGTTGATGTCTTTCGAAGAACGCCCACTATCTGCTGTGTGAGTCCTGCATCTCGCGTCGCTAGCAGGCGCTTCGATGTCTCCTTCAGCTTATCATTATGCAGCAGAGTTTTGTTGTGTGGGGTGGACGATGTTGGGGTTGGCAATGGTAGCTCCGGTAAGACTGAAGGCAAGTCATAAGGAGATTCAAATTTCAGATTTTATTGTTTCAGCTTAATATGGATGAACAGACAAAACTTCAATAATCAATCCCTACAATAAAACCATCATTGTCTATTGTCTAGCATATCAACTAAGAAGAGACTTACGGTCAGTAAGACTGTGAATGCCAGCTAGTGTTGTAATTGGAACACTGGGCACATCACTATTCATGGTTACCGAAGTTGCATTATTACATCTGTAAAACAACAAACTTACATGTATGTCTATAAAATCAACAACAAATGCATCATGTAAATGTATAGCATCATTGTGCGATAGCTTCAGCAAGAGACATACAAATTACTCATGAAAAACAAACTTTAGAACTTGACAACACTTAAACTGGTCAAGTTATAATGATGTTAGGTACAACACTGAATCTTTTATACATCACATCAACAAGACAATAACAACTTTCTTCGGTCATTTTGCAGTCTGCGCAACATTACACCAAGTATTTTGATAATCAAAAGTCTGTCTTATAAAATGAGATAAATTTTATCACTCAAATTCATTTTGAATCAAAATAAAACAACAGCATTTTACACAATAACTCGCCATATCATCTTTAAATAGCGTTCAAAGAGCAAAACACGAGATGCTACCGAAAGATGAAGATGCCAGAATGTTCAGTGGAAATATAGTGCCTTTAAAACTCGTATGAACGTCAATAAACACTTATCATTGATTGTGTATAGGGATGTACATCTCAAAATGACATTTTCTTGTAATTTCATCAAGCTTTCAACTGTCTCCGAAACTAAATTCGCTTATAGCTTTTTCTTACCTGTTCAACCCTATAATTTAAATCGGGTATTTTGCAAGTTACGATTGTTAAATGAACTTTAAATATTTGTTGAAAGTTTCTTGTTTTTCTAATCCATCATAGAAGCTTAAATATTGATCATTAACGCAATCGGAAGATAACTTCTGATCATAACAATGACCCGCGCCAAAAAATTACGACAGCCGAATAGCTCAGCCACCATTAAATGCGCTTCGGTAAAAAGTCCGTAAACAATGGAAATTGTGCCTTAAGCAGCATTTTTGGCAAAAACCTTGTATAATTGTTTAAATCAAAAGTAAACTTTATTTTATTTACCCGTTTTAACGAGAAAACCCCAATATATGACATCGTTAATTGAAAAACGCGCATGGATATCCTAACGAGGTCACACATGTAAATAGTCCTATCCGGGCACTTGCAAATCAAAATGGCTTCTCTCAGGCGTAAACAACTCGCGTTTTTCCTGTGTTAAGTTTGGGGTAACATGTTTTTACCAAATTAAGAGCGTAAAACACGTCACATTATTTTACGTGACTGATCAAATCTACTTGATCACTTTTTACTAGTAGAATGTGTAACCTTGACCCTTTTCCAAATAAAAGATTTTGTTTAATTGTATGCCTAACGGTTCATAGGGAGGAGGGGGGGGGGGTATGTTGTATACACATGTATACATACTCTTGGATTTTTCGATTGTGGTGGTGTTAAATAGATCAATTAAATCATTATTCCTTTGTCAGTTTTTGTAATATATCTGTATATTATAGTATTTAATTATAAATTATTCTGGTTCTGTCCGGTACTAGCCGAATGAAACTAAATTAATACCCTACAACATGACACAAAACTAATACCGAAAAACGTTCAAGTCATTTCAACGAAAACTTATAAAAACCATAGGCGTCGGAAACGTGTTTTTTTTTTTTTTTTGGCAAAGTTATAGACCTAATCATCGGGCACATAGCAACAGAGAGGGGCTATAGCACCCCCACCCCCACCCCCTTTTTCTCGCAGAAAACATATTTTGTCTTAAATTTACATAATTATAGAATTAAAGTATTACGAAGCTGCCGCCCTTGTCCTCACCTTTTCGGTAGGATGTAAGGAGTTGAAAGGAAAATAAGGAAATATTAACTGAAAATTGCTTTTATAGGTGATATATACTAGCATTACGTTATGGCGGCAGGCCTAATTCACACTAAATGAGCTAAACATAGTAACTAGGTTTATCGACTGTTAACTATAGTTTATGGGTCGTAAACTATAGTTACCGACGTTTATCTATATTTCACATCTGTAAACTATAGTTAACGCGATAATCTATGTCTTCACATCTGTAAACTATAGTTAACACTGAAAACAATCATTTGCGGTTGTTAAACATAGTTTATCTGATAAATAGGGTTTTATGATCAATAAACTACGGTTTACAAATCTAAAGCACACCAAATTCACATAAATTAGCAAAACATACTTTCACAGTCGATAAACTAGGTTTAATTTATCGGCTGTTAACTATAGTTCATTTACGGATCCTAAACTATAGTCACCGACGTTAATCTATATTTCACATCTGTAAACTATAGTTTACAAATGCAAATCTATGTTTTTCTGTCTGGAAATACAACAACGTTAACAATAGATTTTGCTGATAAATATAGATTTACATTTGTAAACTATAGTTTACATTCGTAATCTATAGTTTAGAGTTTATAGATATAGTTTCACGATTGTGAAACTATGTTTTACAATCGTAAATTATAATAAAATTTGCATTCGTGAACTATAGTTTAGAGTTGTTAATCATAGTTTCACAATTGTGAAACTATATTTATCAGATAAACTATGTTTAACAATCGCAAATGGTTGTTTTCAGTGTTAACTATAGTTAACAGATGCGAAACATAGATTATCGCGTTAACTATAGTTTACAGACGTGAAATATAGATTAACGTCGTTAACTATAGTTAACAGTCGATAAACCTAGTTTATCGACTGTAAAAATATGTTTAGCTCATTTTTGTGAATTTGTCTGATTAATGTAGTTTCACGATTTGTGAAACTATAATTAACAACTCTTAAATATAGTTTACGATTGTAAATAATAATTAACAAATGTGAATCTATATTTATCAGCAAAATCTATTGTTAACGTTTTTTACAGATAGATAAACTATGATTGTCATTCGTAAACTATAGTTTACATTCGTGAAATATAGTTTCACAGATGTAAACTGTAGTTAAGGAATCGTTAACTATAGTTTAGGATCCGTAAACTATATATTTAACAGCTGATAAATCTGTGAAACTATGTTTAGCTCATTTTTGTGAATTTGGCATGCCATAATACGCCCCCCCCCCCCCCCCCCCCCGATTTAAGATTTTCACAATCTTGGGAGAAATTTTTTTTGTAGGAATTTTTTTTTTATTGGGAGTCATAGGTATACTACGCTTACCCCCTACCCCCCCCCCTCCCCGGATTAGGAATTTCAAGATTTTGGCAACAACCTTTTTTATTTTTACTTTTTTGCTTGTCAAATTTTCTGATGGTTAGACTAGCCCCCCCCCCCCCCCCCCCAACACTTTCATTTTGCTTCCGACGCCACTGAAAACCCCACAGAAATCTTTAGATCTTATATTCCCTCTTATAGGGATTTGAACCAAGATCATCTCGCACACAATCTAACACTCTAACTAACAATAGAGATAAATTAAAGGGTTGAGCCAGCTAGTAGTAATTTAATTGTAGTTTGCTAACCGTAAAAAGTTAACGGTAGTTTTCATCTGTAAAACAATATTTAACAGTTGTGTTGTAACCTATAGCTTTCGAATGCTAATATATATGGCACGCCAATTAAAAAAAATGAACTACACATGTACACAGTTTAATTAACAGTCGATAAACTTTAAATGTATCGACTGTTATTAATAGTTTAAGAACCGCAAAAACGATTCGTTAACCAATCCATATAGTTTTTATCTGTGAAACCACATTTTCATAACGCTTCACGATTTTTTTTTCTGTCTGTTAAAACAAGGAATTTTACTGATGAGTATATATAAAGATTCACATCTATGGCACGCCAAATTCACAAGAATGAGCTAAAAATGGGTTCACAATTGGTAAATTAGGTTTATCGACTGTTAACCATAATTTACGAACCGCAAACTATATGGTTAACGATTCTTTAACTATAGTTTTCATCTGTAAAACTATATTTAAAGGTTGTAAACTATAGTTAACGAACGATAATCTAAGTTTTTCTGTCTGCAAATAACGTTAAAGATTTTGCTGATAGAAAAAGATTCACATCTGTAACCTACAATTTCCATAATCATAGTTTTACAATCGTGAAACCATATTGATCAGAAAAATTATGTTTTGCAATCGCAAATGGTTTTATTCAGTGTAAATTATATTTTCTCGCTTCTTTAACATAGATGATCGCGTGAACTGTGGTTTACTGATGTGAAATATAGATTAACGGCGTCAAATAAAGTTTCACGAATGATAAACTTGGTTTATCGACAGTTAACTATAGTTTACGAACGCTAAACTATAGTTAATAACAGTTTTTTGTAAACTATAGTTTACTAACCGTAAAACTATATAGTTAACAATTCGTTAACTATAATATATAACGGTTGTAAATTATAGTTTATGAATGATAATCTAAGTTTATCCGTCTGTAAATAACTTCAACGATAGAATTTGTCAATATATATATATATATATATATATATATATATATATATATATATATATATATATATATATATATATATATATATATATATATATATATATATATATAAAGCACTAAAAATGGCTAACGACACGAACAATAGAAATTGACAATTTCTATTGTTCGTGTCGTTAGCCATTTTTAGTGCTTTATATATTCAGTTTACTGGCTTAGTATCTATATATTAGATCCGACACCTTAAAGATGCCTAGTGTTGTTGATTCTATTCAGTGCTTTTTATATATATATATATATATATATATATATATATATATATATATATATATATATATATATATATATATATATATATATATATATATATATATATATATCTCAAATTGTCGTTTAACTGCATTCCACCTGTATCTCAAACGACCGTGTAGTGAGCGACCAGCGCGCTAGTTTCCCTTCGTCATCGAAAGCAAGATTTTTGTCTTGCCTAGATGGCCCAGTGGTTAGCGCGGAGAATGGGTTCTAGAGGTCGTGAGTTCAAGCCCCGGCCGGGGAGGAGCTGAAGCTCCAAAAAGGTGAATTTCTCTGTGCTTTATGTATATCTTTATCATTCACTATGGGCAGGTATATGTCAATTGGAGAGTTATTGCAATGTTTGTGCTTATTATATATATATATATATATATATATATATATATATATATATATATATTCACATCTGTAAACTATAATTTACATTAGTTAACCATAGTAAAGAGTTGTTAATTATAATTTCACAATCGTGAAACTATATTTATCAGATAAACCTTTTGCAAATGCAAATGGTTGTTTTCAATGTTAATTATAGTTTTACACTTCTGAAACATATATGATCGCGTTATGACTATGGTTTACAGTTGTGAAGTATAGATTGTCGTCTTGAACTATAATAGTTTTCTGTCCGTAAACCATAGTTTACAACCGTTAAACCTAGTTTATCGACTGTGAAACTATGATTATAGCTTATTTTTATGAAATTGGCATGCCATTTAGTTGACAGTGAAACTGTAGTTTACAGTTAACTATAGTTTACGATTTGTAAACTATAGTTTACAGTCGATAAACCAACTGTATTAACTGTGAAACTATTGTTATCGCATATATTTTCCATCTGTAAACCATAGTTAACACGATCTTCTATGTTTTGGAAGTATAAACAATAATTAACACTAAAAACAACCATTTGGGATTCCGAAACATAGTTTACCTGATAAATATAGTTTAACTATTGGGAACTATAACAACTCTTAAGTATAGTTAAAGAGTGAAAATCATAGTTAACAGATGTGTATGGTATGCCAAATTAACAAAAAAGTGAGATTATAATAGTTAACGAAATATTAACTATAGTTTGCGGTTCGTCAACTATACTTAACAATCGATACACCTAATTTATCGTATGTGAAACTATGGTTAGCTCATTTTTGTGAATTTGGCGTGCCAAAGTTAACCTTAGTTTACATTCCGTAAAGTATAGTGAACAGTTCCTTCACTATAGTTTTCATATGTAAAACCATATTATATTTAATATACAAATGCTAATCTAAGTTTACATGTATCTTTCTGTAAATAAACGTTAACCATAGACGAATGGCTTAGTAAGTTTCAGGCGTGAATCTATATATTTATCCGCAACATCTATTGTTAACGTTTATTTACAGACGAATAAACTAAGATTAGCATTCATTAACTACTAATATTATTTTACAGATGAAAAATATAGTTAATGAAT
The DNA here is from genome assembly GCF_025612915.1 of Magallana angulata. Lineage (NCBI taxonomy): Eukaryota > Metazoa > Mollusca > Bivalvia > Ostreida > Ostreidae > Magallana > Magallana angulata. The sequence goes on from NC_069120.1 coordinate 52,758,586, forward strand.
CGTTTGCTATAATAGTTAATCATTCGTAAACTAAAGTTTACAGTCGATAAATGTGAAACTATGTGTTGTTCATTTTTTATCAACTTGGCGTGCCATATATATATATATATATATATATATATATATATATATATATATATATATATATATATATATATATATATATATATATATATATATATATAGTTAATGATTCGTAAACTACAGTTTACAGTCGATAAATGTGAAACTATGTGTTGTTCATTTTTTATCAACTTGGCGTGCCATATATATATATATATATATATATATATATATATATATATATATATATATATATATATATATATATATATATATATATATATAGAAACACAATAAAATCCACAGTGGTCGGCGAGTTATAGATAAAAATTAAATAAGAAAACACGAAAAACGTTCAATATAGCTTAAGCGCTTTCATCTTAAAATCTTCAGAAGCTATATAATGGATATTATATTCGTGTTTTCTTATTTAATATATATATATATATATATATATATATATATTTTCAGTGTCTTTGTCTATGATAACGAATCGATTTTGTAGCGTATAGTCCAATACATTTCATCAATGGCTATGTTGATATTTAATCGTACAATTGCTGAAAATTATTTGATTATAAATAATGATGAATCATTGTTTGAATATTATGAGGTGATCAAACACGGTCGTGCGTGATCAAATCTATCATAAAGCACCTCGAGCTTTATTGGATTTGATCACCTCACAATACTCAAAGAATGGTTCCTTATTCTTTGAACATATACCTTTTTCAGATTCTTATAACGGCTATAATTATGCAGACTATTTATTATGGTTTAGGAATATGATTTAAAGTTCATGACGATGAACTATGATAATTGACAGATATCGTAATTATGAAATTCTTAACGATTGTCAACCAACGTTTTTTTTTTGTTTTTTTTTAAAATATAGTTTACAGATCGAAGTGAATCTATATTGTCAGCAAAAACGATTGAATACGTTTATATTGAGACAAACTTTATCGACTAAAATTTGCATGACAAAGTTGATCTGTGCATGGGTTGTGTCCATTACATCAGGGACTGTAAAAAAATCGGAGAGGGCTACATTATTGCAGCTAATACGTTATATTTATGTCTCTGATCCAAAATTGCACAATTTTTTGCCTATTAGACTTAAATGCTTCTTATCCACTGTGATATCTATCATAGTCAAGTAATTTTCTGCTGATTTGAGAAAATATTTCCCAGTGTAGTGAGCCACCTTAAAAAGAATGAAATATATATGTATATAAAAAGTCTGCATTTGATAAACCGGATTTGAAGACAGCGAAGGTTCAGTTACTATCGTTCTCTTTACTTCCGATCGTCGAACTATCAACATGGCAGCCTCCAGTCCGAAGCCAAACAGAAGAGTATTTGTGGTTGGGGTGGGCATGACAAAGGTAATACTTTTTTTTTCTTGCAAAGTGATAGTCAGAAAAAGTTGTTGAATCTGTCGATGACCACTCGTCCTCAGATTTTTGTGCATTTGCTTATTTGAATTGAATTTGAGAGTAAATTTGGACTTTGTCCTCTGCTGTATCATAAGATTTTCCCACTGCCCTTCACTTTGTTTCGACCATGTATACTGTAGCTTAAAGAAATGTACATGTGCATAAATTTTTGAATTTGTGTGCAGGTAAAAGTGGTGGTGTTTTGGGTTTTTAGTTACAGTCGTTTGACCAGTTCCGAATTTTGACCAGTTTCGAATAGTTAAGAAGTTAAATAGCAAAAAATTAATGAAATAAAAAATGTGGGAAAAAATCAATACCTTTAATTTAAACACGTATTAATGCTTGTTTGAATTCTGCTGTAGTTTCATTTTTGCGGTCATACATGTATTTGATATCGGTCTTAGATTAGTCGACCTACTTTCGCTTTGTAATAAATCCAGGTCATTGGAACGCTAATATGCACGTACAATTGTCTGTCGGTGCCTTAAATTTTTACTTGTAACAAGATTTCTTTTTTTAAATGAAGGTTTAGTATGTATTCTAACATACCCAAAAGCAAACAGGATAAAAAATAAAATAAAAACGCAAATGGAAGCAGAATTTTATTTAGCCGTCATTTTACGAGTTCCGAATACCCAATTTGTTTCCCTCTGTTTTAGGATTTAATGAAGATATTGATTGAAACAAATACTTCTGAAATTCATTAAATGTCTTTCTCCGTCTTAAATAAATCATATTGTACCACAATAATGATAAGTGGAGGGGCTGCGACTGTATTCCGACAAGGTGTTAGAAACCAGGCTAAATTATTGTTACGGTGATTTTGTCTGTCATTTCCGTGCAAATCAAACTGTATTGTTAAGAAAATACCAATAACTGAGATGTTTGCATTATACCTGTTATTCAACAGGTTCAATCAATAGTTTTAGGACCGAAACTTTTTTATCTACATTCCATATGTATAGGAACAGTTATGTTATTCGGAACCCATCGGCTTGTTCGCAACTGGTAAAATGGCTTCCCACGTAATTTGTTAGAATAAAATTTTATTTTAAAAAAATTAAATACAGTAATATTGCATTTATATCAGCAGGGATATGGTGTATATCGGCCAAAAAATTAGATCTAAAAATAACACCCAGGAACATTTACAGCACCTACAAATCTATACCCTATTCGGAACTGGTCAAACAACTGTACCACGAATTGATTAGTTTTGGATATTTTGGCAGATCATACTGAAAACTGACAGTTAAGACTTAAGGACATTCCCAAAATTACATAATAAGTCTGTTCCAATGAGTTTGAATAAATGCACTGGAAACAAAATTAAAGCATGTTTTTTAACAAACTTTCTATCATTCGTCAAATCTAAGTTTGATTTGATGAATATAACTATATGTCAATAGAACATTTCTTTTTGGACACACACACACACATATATATATATATACTTTTTCGTATTGTCAAAGCTTATACATTTTTGTTTAAAAATTAAGTGGGTCTCAGGATACAGATTACTACATCATTATTATCATTTATTGCATTAAGTGTCATGATTCAGATGCCTCTAGGGGAATTTTTTTTTTTTTTTAACTTTAGTTTGAAAAACCAGGCCGCAAAGATGATTTTGACTACCCAGAAATGGCCAAAGAAGCAGGTTTGAACTTCAATGAATATCTAAGCAAACTAGACAACTATTAAACAAAAAACTAGATAAATGTTAAACAAAAATTAATAAGTGATAAGTATCAAAATCCTGGACAAGATAAAAAATTTATTTCATAAATCTGTAGATAAGACCTATTTGAATCTTGCTGATAAAATGTTATCTGTGTTTATTGCACATGATGAAAAATATTTTTGTGCTATGTTTCAGGAACTAAGGCCCTAGAAGATGCTGGTATATCGTACGACCAGATTCAACATGCCTGTGTTGGATATGTTTATGGTGAGTTATAACTCTCTTATTTGTAAGAAGAAATAGTTTATGGTAAAATTTTGAAATGTAATTTAAAAAGTATTGAAATTTTGTAATGCATGATAACTGAGCTGGATATATTGATTTTTGTTGATAAGCCACAGGTATGGAAAGTAAACTGTCTAGATCTAATGATGCTGATAATGTTTATCTACAGGTGACACAACATGTGGACAGAGGGCTCTCTATCAGCTGGGGATGAGTGGCATACCCATCTACAATGTAGGTCACTTTTATACCTACCACAATAATCCTTCTGTTTACCTGTACAAAATTTAGAAATCAGTTCCCTTTCTGTAGAATAAAGCAAGTCATAAGTTGCTGAACATGCTGGTATAACACAAAAAGAATTACGAAATAACTTGAAGACTGAGAAAACTTGTTTAGAGTAAATTCATTACCGGTATTAATCTTTATCTTTTTAAAAAATCTGAAGCACTGTTCTAGAGCAGATTCTTGTTAGAAGAAGTCTTTAAATTATCTTCCTGTTCTTGTTTTGATGATGGTAACTTTTAAATATAGCAATTATTGATATATTAAAAATTGTAATACTGCTGTTTATTCTAAGGTAAAATTATGTGGTTGTCTTTGATTGACAGGTGAACAATGCCTGTGCCACAGGCTCTACAGCGCTGTACATGGCAAGGAACCTCATTTTAGGAGGTAAGTCGAAACCAATGCTTCAATTCTTTTGCAGGGTATTTGTAGATATATAAGACATGTGCTGGAAAAAATTTAATTAATGATGACTTGTAATGAAGCTTAAAGCAAGTGTATTCTGCAGATTCCTAATTAAAAGCGAGGAATTAATATTCGCGTAAAATAGTGACAAGCACCCTTCGATGGTTTTAAACTCTCGCTATTATTTTCTAAGAGTTGAGAACTGTAAGAAGGTAGGATAAAAGTTCCGGGTTTACAATTATATATTGTTGCGATTTGATACAAAACAGAAGATTGTGGAATTAAGTACTTGCATAAAATAAGGAATCTACAGTACCATATACCAGTTTATTTTTTGTGACGATTTATTTTTTGCAATCATTTCATCCTCACAAAAAATAAAACATGCAAAAATTGTATCAGTATTTTAGCACTGCATAAAGCTATTTTAATTGCAAGAAATAAACAATGCAAATAGAAAAGTTTAAGTGTACAGATTTATTTTTTCCCCAAAATTGCAACATAGGTAGCTAAACTGGATGTATGGTATTGTGACAGCATGATCATTTGGTGTGCTAATGCTTGTGGTTTACAGGGCTTGCTGACTGTGTGTTGGCTATCGGGTTTGAGAAGATGGAACGGGGTTCATTGAAGAAGAAGGTAATCTCTGGTCTATGAAGTTTGATAACGCTGTGTTGTTTTACAGGGATCGCGGACTGTGTTCTGGCCATTGGATTTGAAAAGATGCACCGTGGCTCGTTAGGAATGACTGTAAGAGTTTTGTGTGAGATTAGATGGACTATTTGTAGCAATTCTGTCACTGTGTTAAGCTTACCACTGGAGTTCATTGATAAAGTTTTAGTATTTTAATCCACAAAAAGCATCAACACTTACATGTATTTGTTTTCAAAGTACTGTTAGATGGATTTACATTCTTATATTCTGGCTTGCCTGTACCATTTAATACTTAACATTTTCACTGTATTATTTTCATATTTTGCTGTTTTATATTCTGGCTTGCCTGTACCATTTAATACTTAACTTTTTCACTGTATTATTTTCATATTTCGCTGTTTTATATTCTGGCTTGCCTGTACCATTTAATACTTAACTTTTCACTGTAATTTATTTATATCTTGCAGTTTTGGAGTTGTCTGATTTATTTTCTAGCTCATACAGTTTCCTTTATCTTTCTTTTTATTGATTCTTTATTTACTACAGCTGTCTGCATGCACATCTGCTTCCTATCTTTGTCATCTAAATCACTGACTCGGGTGTATACCTGTGATACATTCTTTGCAAATCTAAAGTTGCTATGCCTAAAAGTTCAGATTTAGATAGATGGCAACATGACCTTGTGTTGTTTTTCAGTTTACTGACCGGACCAATCCCATGGACAAACACATGGAGGTGATGATGAATGGGCACGGGCTGGAGAAGGGGCCGGTCACTGCCCAGATGTTTGGAAATGCTGGCCGGGAACACATGGAAAAATATGGTCAGAATCAAACAGTAACTTTTCGTCATTCCCCAGTAAAGGAGGTTATCAATTTGAGAGAAATATTTCTGTCATAAATTATTAGGTAGCATTAAGAATGAAAAAGTTTGGTTTTACTGCTCATAATGATGAATAACAAAGAACTGTTGCAGTTTTTGATAGCAATATACACAGTGGTCAAGGGGGATTACTCTCTTAGGAAGCAATTTGTGATAAATTTAGCAACAAATAGTATTGGATTTAATGAGAAAAATTTTCATGTGACAGGAACTAAACCAGAACACTTTGCAAAGATTGCCTGGAAGAACCACAAACATTCCACCAACAACCCGTACGTCGTTTTATCAATCCGTCAAATTTTTTATTAAAAACCTCTAAAGATTCACTGGGCATTGATAAACTAAAGCCTATTTTAACAAACCAATGAATGAATGGTCATGTTTTTCATATTAAGATAAATCATCTGTATATGCTATTCAGTAAATGCATTTGATTTATTATGTTATCATTTTCCAACAGGTATTCTCAATTCCAAGATGAATACTCTCTGGAACAAATCATGAACTCCCCTAAGATTCATGATCCACTTACCAAGTTGCAGTGTTGGTATGTACCGGTAATGTTTTGTCAGTGATGTTTTGTCTGTGTACACTGTGGACTAAGTATTCAGTGCTGACTATGCCTTAATTTCTGAATTATAGAATTTGTGGTTTACATGTACTGGTAGATTTAACATACTACATTTAATATCGAAGACAAAATCAATGATATTAGATATACATATATAATGTGTATGGGGAACTGTATGACAGAACTTCAAAATTTGTGTTTTAGCCCGACCTCTGATGGATCAGCCGCCGCCATTCTGTGCAGTGAGGAGTTTGTCAAAAAACACAATTTACAAAACCAGGCAGTGGAAATTGTCTCCATGGAAATGGGCACAGATTTCCCAAGCACATTTAAGGAGAACTCTTGCATGAAAATGGTAACATACTATAGAAGAAGACAGTGTCATTCCAAAGTCAAGATAAAACATAAATACTGTTATGTTATCTCACTGATTTGGAGAAGAAATTGATGAGTTCATTTGCTTTTATTTCAGGTTGGTTATGACATGGCCAAAGAAGCAGCAAACAGAGCATTTGCAAATGCAGGTAAAATCAGTATTTTGTGTTTTTTTTTATAAAAATTAGTTAACCTAGTCTCTGACAATTTTAGGAATGGTCAAATAGTTCTGTCTGACAAAGTAAAATCATAAGAAGCCTTTTTTGATTCTTGTTACAGGGTTGAGCAGAGATGCTGTGCAGGTTGTAGAACTACACGATTGTTTCTCCTGCAATGAGCTCATCACTTACGAAGCACTGGGCTTATGTGAAGAAGGTAAGTGGTTGTCCATAGAGGAATTTTTTGTAAGGGCTTTATTACCTATATAGATCATAGAAGAAGCAAGGTTTTGCAAGTACCGGGTACAACATGTATAAGAAATGATAAACCGTTATGATTTCATTTTATAATGCCATACAACATCCAATGATATTAGGCCATCATAAATACACAACAAGGTTGTGAGATAAATTAAAGCTACACAAGAATCTTTACATAATTTAAATGTGTGTTTCAAATAAATGTTTCCGATATTTAGGAAAAGCCAAGGATTTGATTGACTCTGGAAACAATACATATGGAGGGAAGTACGTCATTAACCCCAGTGGGGGACTCATTTCTAAAGGACACCCCCTGGGAGCCACAGGTAAGGAACTGCAGTACTCGGACTAAGAAAAATAGATATTACCTCATGATTTTTTGTAGCAATTAATACTGAATCGTGTCTGTGACAGGTCTGGCGCAGTGTGCAGAGCTTTGCTGGCAGCTGAGAGGAATGGCCGGCAAAAGGCAGGTCAAAGGAGCCAAGGTCGGCCTGCAACATAACCTAGGGCTAGGGGGCGCTGTGGTGATCAGTATCTATAGACTGGGATTCCCCAATGCTCGGTATGCTCAGAATATATATTCTTTATTTTTGGAATACCATCCAAAACTGGAAAAACAGGGGGGAAAAATTCATATACATTTTATCATCCTTAATAAAATGAATATACATGTAGTTTTGAATAATTCTTATTAAGTCGTAAAATTCATGGAATATAAATTCGTTATTGTTTTAATAGCATACATTTTTTTTCACAGACAACAGATTCAGGCAGTTCCTGCTAGTAGTTCAGCAGCAAAAGATTTCAAATGTAATGTCATCTTCGAGGAAATCAAAGAAAATCTAGACAAGGTATTATATTGAAGATTTTTACTGACAAACTTAATACAATGTACAATGTACAAATATTGATTTCATGGTGTTATTTGCAGTTAGTTATGAAAGTTCACATTTGAAGTTTGTGCTTTGGTCTATTGAGTTAGTGTTTTATGAATAAGTAGCCGTATAAATTCAACACAAAATAATCCCTCATGATTCCCTTTCATTAACTGCTGTCCATTTTAACGTTCACAAAATTCAGTAAACGTTTCACCCCTTACAGTTAATAATGAAAGTTCACATTTAAAGTTTGTGCTTTAGGATGGACCAGGATGGGTTAAAAAGATGAAAGGAGTTTTCTGCTTCAAAGTGAAGGGATCAGGTGGGAAGGAAGGTGTATGGGTGGTGGATGCTAAGAACGGGAACGGATCGGTCAAGTTCGGGGTTGATCGTGAGTATCTGTACCAGACTGGGTCTCTGATGGAATTTGTATGTTGGTCTTTGAGCATGTTTTTGTGTTAAAAACTTAAGGGATCTTTTTTTTGTAGCTAAGGGTGACGTGACCATCATAATGTCAGATGATGATATGGTGAACCTTATGTTGGGAAAACTAAATCCACAACAGGTATGGTTAAAATGATCTGCATAAGACACATTGTATATCTGAATAGTTTGTTGAATTTGTTATCGAGTTACATTTTTATGTGAACAGCATGAAGCTCTTGAGACCTGGCTCCACCGTCACCAAATTTTCAAATCCCTCAACTCATTCCTCAACTCAAATCCTGTAAAGAAAAGTGCATAAACTTGAGGTCATACCTCAGATTTGTGGCTGAGTATTGACTTGAGGAAAATTGGTGACGACGGAGCCTGTCCTTTTACAGTAAAAAAGGCCATATAAGTCTACATGTTCAGTAATGTTATGTTACTTCTTTCAACAGGCATTCTTTCAAGGAAAGTTAAAAATTCAGGGAAACATGGGACTGGCCATGAAACTGAGAGAGTTCCAGAACAGGACCAAGTCCAAGTTGTGAGGGGAAAGGAATGTTATAAACTGTAGTTCACTCCAGAAAGATGTGATATATCCAGAGCGATCATGTGATTTATGCATTCACCAATCATCACTGACATTTTGATCATGTGACTCTTCCACTGTGGATCAGTTAACTGATTTAAGATTTCATTCTTGAGGCAGTGAAGGTTTAATTGTGATTAATCAGGCTTGTTTTTATGTATCATTAAATTATTTGTTTTATTTTTGTGACTTTCATAATACACCATTTCCACCAAACCTACGGTATTTATTGATATACATGTACTGATGTTATAGAGGGATTAATGTACATTTATGTTTCATATCAGTATGAATGTGATTACTTTTGATTTATTTTGGGTTGTTTAAGTGTGTAAATAAACGAAACACTTCTATAGGATCAGCTTCAGCAATCACCGATATATCTTATACTGGTATTTTTTTCTCTTAAAGTGAAAATTAGGATTACCACCCAAGAATATTATTTGACCTTAGGCACAATATATATCCTGTTTTCATGATGTACATGTAATTCTGTTTTAATATCTTGATATATCATGTTAATGAACTAATGAATGAAAAATGAATAAACTTGTATACATGTCAGTTGTTTAGTAAATTATTTGATCTGATTTCCACTAGGTAACTAATAACTCTTACAAGCTGGTCTACAGACATTCTATAGTCTGTCCCAAGATATTCATGCTGCACATTTGGAAGATTTTTAATAAAAATACACATACATGTACCTATGAAAAAAGTGCAATTGAAATCGAAAGGGAAAATTTCCAAGATAACTTCATTAACATCATTTTTCCTTAGTAAAAATTCACAGGAACGAAACAGATTTCTTATGGAGATTTATAATGGGGAATGTTATCTTTTTATCCATTCGGAAGTCACCTATAATACCTCGCACAATTTTTCAACATTATCTTTCAGGCTGCTTCATCTCCATAGCAATGGAAAATCCCTGTAGACTTTTTATTTTTAGCTGTGTATTGAAACCTGCCAAGCTAGAGGGGTCGTTTCAAAAGGGAAATCTTAGGATTTTTTCATACTATTGAATGAACATCGTCTGAACCAAGAGGTATTTATAAATATTGAATAATTTAAGAAAATATGTGTCAAAAATATCATGGGACAGACTATATCGATAGATTGAGCTTGTATACGGGTATAACTCGACTAGTCAACTGTTATTAAAGTATGACAAAAGGTCGGCAGGTTATCTGGATAACTCGTGATCAGTATGAGCTGGTAACTAATGTAGGTTATAGATCATTTATTTCTGAAAGATATATTCCATGTAGAAAAAGAGTAACAAATAACATAAAATCCATCAAAATTATAATCATTATCATAAATTGATATTAACCATAGTTACAATACATTATTCTTTGTAAACAATATATACTGCATGTATGGAATGAACTGTAGACATCATCAGATAACATGTAAACAAAATCACACAACCTTTTACATCACAAGTTTCACACAACACACATGGTGTAAATTGAACATATAAATAAATTTTCTCAGGAATGTATTAAATGGAATATTAATGCCATGTACCAGCACTTTCTCAATAAAGAAAATAAAATAATTCATGACAATGGAACATGCATGTCAACAAAAGCAAATCACCTGTAATGCATCGGTAGATGAATGTACATGTATGTTTGAAGAAAGACATTGAAAACAGAATGCCATGTTAAATAATTCAATGATAATTACATGATTAATAAAAAAACACCCTAAAGATATCTTGGTAATTCTGTATATTACTAAGAAAAGCAGACTGTTAATATCTACAATAAACAGAGGCACCTGCATAATGAAAGAATAAATTTTGAAAGAAGCAGTATAACGGTACATAATTCTCATAAGAAACTACCATGTTTGACGTGAAGTTCATCGAATACTGCCACACGATTGCTGTCCTCTAGTTTCACAATGAATGGGTTCATCTCGTTCCCGATAGTGTTAGGCACCTTCAGCCTTAACTCCGCCTTCACTTGATTCATGGGCATCACACTCTCCAGTGTGTGACAGTCGTGTAGAATGGCCACCTCAAAGACGATCTCAGTCCCCGTGTCTACCACCAAAAACCGGAAACAGGACGCACTGCCTGGAGTGAACCGCATACTCTTGTGGAACTCTGTGCTCAGGTGACTCGAGCTGATCTTCATCTGTCCATCAAGTCCCAAGAAACACTGAATCCCCAGGATCTTATCAAAATCTGTGTATGCAGTGGAGCGCAGGAAAATACTCAGTCCTGTCTCATTGGGGACCACATCTTTATTCTTCCTGTTTAAAAACTGGACTCTGCCATTAAGAGAGATGAGTTTGGAGGGCCTATACTTTGTCTTTGTCAGAACATACACTGCACGACTCTGTAGGACCAATGCCTCTTCACTGGGTAGAATGGAGTGATGTTCCATATGAAGACCCATCTTCAGCCAGGCATCGGGGCGAAATAAGACAGTGTCCCGCTGCTTGGCGTAGGGGCTCAAGTTGGGACTGGATTTATTTCTGTTCTTTTTTAGATAAGCATTAAGATCTTTATTATGGATGTCCCAATAGGATTTTTCAGGGGCAAACCTGTAAGCTATGTGCATCAAATCCTCTGCTGCAGTTCTCTCCCCTTCTTCTTGCCAAATGAACACACTAGCATGAAGGTTGTCTGTCAGCCATTTAAGCTGTGGGATTGAATTTCGAATAAGAGAAGATCTAATAGAGATGACAATTGGCTGTTGAAGCTCTGCATCCATGACAGCATAATACATGTCCAGGACATTATCCCAGGAGTAACCACTCAGGCTCAGGTCGGTGTGAGTGCCCGTCGTCCAACCCAGAGACATGGTGCATTCTGGAAACAAACGGTTGACATGCTTGAAGTACCTCGTCATGTCAACTCTTGGCTTGGAACCATGAGGACCTTGTAGTATATCAGCATGCAGCCAAACAGGTCTCCGAAGCTGTAAAAAAAAAACCTTTGAAGTCATCATTTTACAAGAGAACTTAACTCCCACTCAAGATCAAATTACATAAACTCATTTTCTCTATCAAATACTTCATCTCAATACTGGTACTTTTACAGTCACTATAGCCATAGCTGTGAATAAATGGTTCATGTAATATTTTGAATCAATGATCATTGAATAGTGATCTAGATATTCAAAATTTCATGCAAGAAATTTTGTAAAATAAAGCCCAGAATATTTCTATGTATCATTTAAAAATATGCCATAATAAATTTAAACTGTTTATATTAGTTAAAATTAGTCTTTGACTTTAACTTTGTCTACTCAACAGTAGAGTTATTGTAAGATACTGTAGAATTTTCATTTTATGAAAACACAGTACTTATTACTCACTTCTACACCAAAGAGAATATACTGTACATGCAAAATTGCTGACATCAAACTTTTATCAGAATTTCATATAATACACAAATGTCAGAAAATTAATACAGCCAGATCTTAAAATTTGCAAGGAGTGCTTTTCCCAATTTTACGCGGATATTAAATCAGAGCATCTAAATACAAATCTACAGTAGTTCTAGTGTAAAATGTAAGCATTACCCCTCGTCTGGAGTCCTTCAGTTTTTGTAGTGTGATCTCCACAGCATCGTTGGACTGGAGGGTGACCTTGATTCCTTTACTATAGGACTGCCTGACCTCAGCCAGCCAATCATCCAGGGTCAGGTCACTGTCCGTATTAGGGAGGCGGGCCATCACCGGAATGAGGCTCTGATGTTCAGTGTCCTGTCCCTTTAGGATTACATCACCTTGTATCATGTCGATTTCTCCTACATAACAATTGAACTATGGTCAGTATCACTGTTGTATGAATTACATTGGTATGATGTTTAAAATACTGTTTAAAACATTATGCACATTGTTAGATTTGTCTTTTGTCAATTTCTTTTAATGTTATAGCCTTTATGTTATACCGGTAATTTTCTTCTGTCTGTCATTTGATTTCATTTTGACTGTATGCCAACATGGTGATGTCAATAAACCATTGAACTGAATTTAGTCGGATGCTTTTTTTCTGACACGACCCTAGATTTATCGCTTAATTTTATAGTTATTTACACTTTTGGTATTGTACAATGTTGGGTTTTTTCATGTTATGTCTGTAGTAGGAATGAATCAAACAAAAATTTAAGTGACTGGACCAGAAATCAGACTCGGACACCTTTATAACTATCTCACAGTCTGGTGTTATACACGTGTACTACATAGCCACTTGGGCTGGACCATTAAATAGCTCCATCTGTTACAAGAAATGAAGTTACTGTACCTGTAATGGCTGTGTCTAATGCTCTCCGACTGTTGACATGTCTGGACCACCTAATGTTGTTTCCATCCTCGTTGGCATGGGGAAAATATATCATTGGACTCACATCTGGGCTCACCTCTAACACTGGGATCTTCCTTCTTAAAAACCATGGAATAAATCCTGTATAAACAAGAAATCATATACTACATGTATCAATTAACAGAGAGAGAGAGAGAGAGAGAGAGAGAGATTATCCTCAATATAGAAGGTGAAACCCTTTTACAGGCTGAAGGGCCTATGAGAGTAAAGCTCTTCATATACCAGATAGCATATATACATTTGAGAAAAATGACTAATAACAATCTGTACCCTATAAAATTGAAAATATTAGTTCAAGATGACAGTTCTTATTCTTTGCCATTTTTAATCTCTTACTGGAATCCTTTCAACACAGATTTTTTTTCAAACCTGATTAAAAACCCAAGCAACTTAAATTCATTTGTTGAATCATTCAAATATTGCCTAATGATTTAAAAATGAGTTATTCTTCTGCAATAAGTCATTTTTGTCTATTTGAAAATTTAATTATGGTATATTAGAAACATTTTAAATATGAGTTATCAGACTGTACATGTAATTTGTGAAGGATTTTGGCACCTAATTAGCTGCCAATGTAAGTAGCTCCTGGTCTGAAAAAAAAAATAGGATAGACAACCTCAGAACTACAGATTCGTAAGTATTAAAAAGTTGCGATTTACAGGTGCACAAAAAATTGCACTAGTTTTGGACTTATCTTATTTCTGAGCACATTCTGTACTAGCTGCAGGTTTGTAGCTCCCAGTCTGAAAAATGGGAGCTACAGACCAGCAGCTAGCATCTAATATGTTGTCATAATTTATACCAAGCTTACTTTCTAAGTGTTATGAATAAATAATTATAGGCCAATCCAACAATAGATTTGCATAAGCAAATGAACATTAAAATATGTCATTTTATTTATTGGCTTTGCTCTCCAAATGGTAGCACTATAAAACTGTAAAAACACATTATTTCCTATACTCTGTCCAAAGATATCCTCGAATCACATTTTTCTTAATTACTCTATATTTTGATTACCTCAGGGATCAAAACTATGAAAAGTTTCCAATATTTCTCAGTTAAAATTCCCTTTATCTTATCAGATTTCAATACACAGGTAAAAAAAAATGTGATGTCTTCAGAGATTTTGTATTGTAACAGACCTCAATGATAATGTTGAAAAATTGTGCGAAGTATTCCGAGTGACTTCCAAATAGAGAAAAAGATATAAACATTCCCCATTATATGTATCTTCGTAAGACATCTGTTTTCATTCCTCTGAATTTTTCCGAATGAAAAATGATAATGTATCAATGAAGATATCTAGGAAATTTTCCCTTTCATCGATTTCAATTGCAATTTTTCGCCCCGACCTGTGTATTTTTATCAAAAATTGGCCAAATATGCTGCATAGATATCTTGGGACAGTCACACACTATAGCATCTACAATGTTATAATGTTTTGTTTTTATTTTTGGCTAGAAATACGCAGGTGCAAAGGCTCACGAGTAGGAAATCTGGGACTTACAATTCGAGTAAAAATTTCTGAAACCTAATAACATTTCTTTCGCTTCATGCGCCTGGGCATAACTGTTCCCTGTAGAGCCCTGCTCAGTATTTTGAGGAAGAACCTTGGTTACTTGATCCAGCACTGTTCAAAACACTGTAAAGAATTCTTTGAAGCGAAACTGACCTTCATTAAAGCTGTACCAAAAGTAAATAACGACAACGGCAACCACCAATTGACAAAGCACAGTTTTTCGATATGGATGGGATGCTTTAACCATTCTTTTAAGTCGTTGAAAATCTTTATTGGAGGCTGCCATAGTTGCTGAACATCTGTGTTTGCAAAGCGTTTGGATATGGTAGCCAAACGAAGAGAAAATTAAAGCGTCTTCTTCGCCCCGACCATCGAGCCCGACTTAATTTGATTTTCATTTCCCTCAAAAATGACGTACTAAGATATTTCACCCATATGACTTCCCAACAGCTGTTTGGTTGTATTTCAGGTATGCCAGTTTTTAAAATAAAATGAAAAGTAATCTGATAAAATAAGTCTATTCAATCAATCTATCCTAAAGAATCCGTTTTTGAGTGTTTTTTTTGTACAAATGAAAAAGATCTGTTCCAAGTACTTTCTAATGAGAGAAAATAAACCTAAATAGATATTATGTTCTTCATAATCATCATCAAAGTTTAGAGTGGGGTCTATGTCTTGGTCGAATGATCTGTAAGTTACTTAATTTTATTAGGATATTGCGTGATATGTGCATGATCATGTGGATACCAATGTACTATTATTGTGACTTGATTGCCTGGATGCTTGTAGATATTGCTGGAGATAGTGTTTGCTGAAAAGTGATGAAATGACGTCTGAATTGTCAGCCTCATGTATTGAACAGGTAATGATTCGTTCAGGCTAATTAAAAATAAAATTCATTTATGCCTCATTACTTGGGTAGAAGGAAAAGAGGAAATGGCTGATATTGGACCTGTTGTAGAATGTGAGACCCAATGCATGCAATTCTATAGCCAGGAGCTCTCTTACTGAGCTACCCAGGCCAATACCCATGGTCCTTATAGCCCCGACTACCTCACCTGTATATGTAAAGTAAAGAAACTGAGCAATTAAATTGTTGCCAAATTCCTTTGATAAATCCATCTTAATCTTACTATATATGTATTAACAAGGCTGCACTGGTACTCTCTATATTGACACAGGCTGTAAACCAGTTTTATTCGGGCGGACAGCAGCAACAGATCGAGCAGTGGCTTACCCTCACCCAGATCTCCCCCCAGGCCTGGGGATTCTGCTGGGACCTTCTCTCACCTGAAAAGGTGTGACCTCATCCTTTGTCACATGATTATGTCATAAAGTTTGATATTTTAAGTCCCTCTATTCTTAAATGGAATTGATCTACATACAATGCATTCATTTTAAATACT
The DNA here is from genome assembly GCF_025612915.1 of Magallana angulata. NCBI lineage: Eukaryota > Metazoa > Mollusca > Bivalvia > Ostreida > Ostreidae > Magallana > Magallana angulata. The sequence continues at coordinate 52,774,819 of NC_069120.1, forward strand.
CTCTATTTTAACTGCCATCAGTCATCATTTTCATTTGTATTTTAGACTGTGGAGGTGCGATTCTATGGAGCCAATACTCTTTATGCAAAAATTTCAAGATACTGGTAAAGTTCTTTTGTTAAATGTCTAAGTTGATATTAAAATTGTAAATGGAATTCAACTATCTTCTTCAGTGTTGAATTTGAGGAAGTTGACTCTGAATTCATCTCTTTATTCACCAAATAAAAGTTTTTAAGCTGCTAGACTAAGAGACAAAGTTTAAGTATTTTAAACTCTTTGGCATGCTGATGTGTTTTTGGGGGTTTAATGAATGTTCTCTTATGTCAGGTCTGAGGTGCCTCATGATCAATATGACAATCTGCGAACCAGATTACTGCAGAAAATCATGGAGCTGTGCAGCGGAGACAAAATCATCACCACCCGACTCTGTGTCTCAGTGAGTGTACATGTACATAGTATAGACACCAGCATCTGCTACCAAGGGAATTCACTACACACATAATAAATATCTTAGTCCTGTTGCATAGTCAACTCTTCTTCTATTCCTACAGCTGGCAGCCCTGATTTTACACATGACCCCTGAGGACTGGCCGGACCCTGTCCCTCAACTCATCTCCACATTTCAATCGCTACAGACTGTCACAGTGAGTATTGCCAGTATTTTTATCTCTCTTTAGACTCTGTGTTTTAAAGGAGCTGAGTTTTGATAGGTGTCCTGGTTTAATTGTAGGAGGAGCAGCGATGCCAGGTGTTACTGGAGATTCTGCGTGTTCTTCCTGAAGAGGTCTGTCTGTCTGTTTGTCTGTTGATCTGTTTGTAAACATGACCTTGTTGTTTGATTGAGTTATCAATGATGTGTTATGATTCTGATGTTAAATAAAGTCTTTATCTTCAATTAGTATTTCAGTGCCAACTTGAGTCAAAGCAGAAGACTTGTTCTGAATGGGGAACTCAACAAAAGTCTTTCACATGGTAATTGATGCTAGTTGACTTTATTCCATTTCCATCTACCTCTGACACTGCATCTACATGTATTACTTCACCATGTTACTATGTATAAACATTGTGATAATTGCTATTTTAAATCTGTAAGATGTTCTTCTTTTGATTTTACATTTACAGTAAAACTTGTTTAGTACCTACAAGGGTATAGCGAATTCTCCGATATATATAATTTTTTTTAAGTCCCCGGTAAAATTCTTATCAAATCTTTTCAAAATTTAACGGTTATAACGAATTCGGATATAACGAATTTACAGATATAGCAAACTGATTTTGAGTCCTGTTGAGCTGAATAATTAACAAAATTTAACCCTTTGATAACGATTTTTTTTACAAATTAAAAAGTTCGCACTACCATTTCACATAATAATTTGAGTGAATTTATTTTCATATGAATTTTTTAAATTCGCAATCTGATTATTAAAGGTATCAAAGTAATGTATTTTTATTTTAAGCCTCGATTAGCAAAAAGCATAGTCTGGTGAAAGAAAACATGAATATAGTGAATTCGCTAAAGATATTATCACAAATTCATAATACGGATATAACGAATTACGGATATAGCTAAGTAAATCCATCGGTCTCTAGAACTTAGCT